>NW_008358534.1:4907775-4953747 GCF_000622305.1 Nannospalax galili | reverse complement strand
CCAGAAAGAGGCTGGCGGGTGTTGCAGGATCAGGAAGCAGAGAGAGGGGGGGGCAGGGCCGGGTCTAGAGGCAGTGCTCCTGGTGCCCAAGGAAGGCACCAAGCCGGTGGGGGTGAACAGGGTCAGGAATCAGCAGTGGCTCCCCAGGTGTCTGGGGCCCCAAGACTAGGAATGGCACAGGGCCCAAGCTTGGAGTAGAGAACAGCGGGGAGACGGAAGGGTGAGCGCGGCTGGTGGAGTCAAGGCGAGGAGGGCTGCAGGGTAGACTTACCCCCAGAGAGGCCTGAGGCCGGGAGAGTTAGCCTGTGGTGCCTGTGGGGAAGTAGGGAGACGTGAGGGCGGGGCCAGGTCCCATGGAAGCAGTGCTCCTGGGGCCCAAGGAAGGCACCAAGCTGGCCTGGTCGAAAATGATCAGGAAGCAGCACCAGTTCCCCAGGTGTCTGGGGACCCAAGACCAGGAATGGTGCAGGGCCCAAACCACGAGGAGAGAACTGCAGTGGAGATGGAAGGGCAGATGAGGCTGGGGGAGTCAATGCCCGGAGGGCTCCGCGATGGACCCGCCCCGAGAGGCCTGAGCAATGTCACTATTTTTTTAAGAAGAATTCACAAATAATTCTAACATACTTATTCTTTTATGTGAACTCTACAAACATTATTTAGTGTTTAATAAATAATCGTAATGTTTGACATAGCAATCCTTGTCATGTAGGGATGCAAGAATGCCTCTCATGTGATAGAAATCTTGTTTTCTGCTGCATAATTAATAAAATATGATTTCACAGAGATTGTATGTTCCAATTAATTCTCTGCTTATGTAATGTTTTTTAAATTATGAACTTGTTTGTAAATGGAAATTTATACTGTTTCTAATCAGTTAGTATGGGAACAAATAAATCCAATCAATTTTCTAAATATTTTTCATTAAATGACTTTATAAGATTCTTTTATTGTAAATATTTTATTGTCTAATCTCCTTTATTTAATAAACAAATATGTAAGTAACAATTTTATCATATTTTATATTTCTAAAACTTATTTCCTTTCCTTGATATGTAACAGTAATTAGTGCTGCAAAATAATGTTGATATATAATCAAAATGGGGGATATGCCTTTCTTACTCTTGATTTATTTGAAGTGCCATTTATACATTTATTTTGACATCTATCATTGATTTATATTAAATATGCTTTACCATGTCTAAGATTTCACTTGAAATTGAATATTCAAGTTGTGAAAGTCTATATTTTTCTTTTTAAACTTCAAACCTATCATATCAAGTATTCTGTCACACATATAAATATATTGAACTAGTCTTGCATTACTAAAATAAATTCAACTTTAAAGTTACATTTTCCTGCTGTTCTCCCCCTCCAACTCTGCCTTGTCTCTACAAAACTGTCAACCTGAGTCTATAGAGATCAATGTCTTAATTTTAACTTGGCAGTGTTAAAAGCTTGACTTGTATGCTATCCACCCTTTCTGCTCTACTCTGAATGGGGTACCTTTGCCTTGCAATTCTTGGCCTTTTTCAGCTTGAAACATGCCCTGAGTCCCAGTGGCAGCTGAACTACAGAGAAAAGTCAGTCCTAGTTTGCTAAGTGTCTACCTACGCAGATATTATTTCTATATTGCTGACGCTATGGCCTCAGCCATACCTGAACAGATGGCAATGAGTTTTACAATCCCTTGGCATTTCTTCTAATTTCTGGAATCTGTTCATTTCTATAATGGGTAGTCAGTAGAACAATCTAGGCTACCTTCTGGATAAAAGTGACCTCATTTGGGAGAAATAGAAATATTTCCTTTCTATAGTTCATAGCCCAATAAATTCAAATTATCTTCTTGTTATATATGTCAACAAAGGTCTAGAACAATGCCTAGTGACATAGTTTCATCATGTTTCACTTTTCTTAAACAGTTCCTCCCACATTATAGCTCAGTTCGTTTATGATATCCATTAAACGTGTAGATAGCTAACTCCACAGGAATAGTGCTTGGTACTGAGAAAGCCACCTGAACCAAAAGCGTGCTGTAAAGGCATCACATCTAACAGAGAAGAGACATATGTTAAATAAATCATTGTACAATGAGATAAGGTGCAATAAAAGAGACATTTATAAGGCCTGAAAGTCTTTTCTTTTAGCAACCATTTCCAATACAGAAATTGATTTTCTTTCTAAGACCTTAATTAAGGACCTCATGTAAAGTAGTAATCTTTGAAGACACTACCTTCCAAAATAAAACAGCATACTAAGAAGTGTAGCTCATCATTTCTCAGTCATCAGCAGCACCTAACAGAGTCTTCTTGTGAATCAGTGCATGTCTCAAAAGCATCAGTGATGACAGAAATAAAGAGCAAAGTAAAACTGGAGGGATACATAATACATAAAGAAGCTGAAAATGGATAATTGTATATAAAAGCATTACCAATGTCACAAAGTAAAATAACATTAATAGTAATACTCAGAGGACAGACATGATATTCTGAAATGGAATGTATGCTATGTGTTCAGTTTATTTTCTGGGAGATAATGGGTGTATCTCAACAAAAATCAAAATGATTAAATATACCACCTATAGAAACGTACAGCAGTAAAATAGCAGTACTTAAATTTTGGCCTTTCTCTGATGACTCAAAATCCATTGAATGTAGTAACCCATATGCAACATATACATAGGTAGAATTCAAGTCATTTACCACTGCACATCTCCAAAACCATGGGTTCAGTCCTAACACTGGCTAACATATAGCAGAAAGATATTGTAGCTGATACTTGGCTTGTTAATTCAGATATCACAGAATCACAAAACCTGAAGAACCCTAAGGATCAGTATGCCCAGTGGTTTTCTATTTTACTCAGGCCTTTTCTAAGGCCTTTGTTCAAATCAATCTCTAAGAAAAGTGTACACATATGCAGATAATGGAAATATTTGTACTGGAGTTGGGGAGATAAGGTCTCAGAGTCCCTCTCTGTGACTTTGAATAGATCTCTGTGAAAGCTTCTGACTATAGAATAGAATTTCTAATTAAATGGCCTGACTAAAGTAGCAATCTTCTGATGAGGAAACCAAAGTCCAGAACATCAAAGCAACTTACTCATCGTCTCAATATGAAACAGTAACTAACCTAGAATTCAAAGCCAAGTCTCTGGACTCCCAATCAAAGGATATTTTCCCTCCCTAGCAGTCCACCTTGGCATTTTCTTTTGCCCTAGAAAGTAACACATAGTATTTATTTCTCAGAGGTCCATCCATGTTAAGCATATGACTGATTTCAGCCTTGTTCTGAAAGCCATTTTGGCAAAACTAAAGCTTTCTCTTCTTATATGGCATGAATCCCAGACCAGAGTATTCGAGATCCAAGATTCATTGTAAATCTACAAGTCTCTGAAGATTCATTTCTTCTTTTCTCACAAAAGACTCCATGTAGGTAAAGCAATCCTGATCAAAAGCAACTTTAAAATGCAGAATGAATTTTATACATGTATTAAAATGTCAAAGAACAAATTTAATTACTAAAAATAAATGCATATATATCCTATGAAGCTATAGTAGCAAAGTAAGTATTGTAACAACATAAAAAAGAAACAAACCAATGAAACGGGTTCAATAATCCGTAGATTGATCCATGTACTTAAACTGACTTTTGACAACAAAACTAAGAGCTTACTCTGGAGAAAAGATAACTAATAAATTATGCTGGCAAAATTCGTTATACATGTCCAGAAAAATGAAAATAAATCCCTTTCTCCATTTATAAAAAATAGTCACATTTGCTCAAACTTCTAAATCTTAAATCTGAAACTATGAAGTTACTACAAGAAAACATAAAAGAAACACTTTAAGATATTAGTTTAGGCAAAAATTTTAATGTAACACTGAAAAATCACAGACAACCAAAGCAAAAATAAACAACTGAAGCTATATCAGGCTAAAGCTTCACTACAGAATGAAGGAAACAATCACCAAAGTGAAGAGGCAAATATGATTGGAAGAAAATATTTGCAAACCCTTCGGAAACTCTAGCATTTCCTTAGCTAGCAGGAGTTGCTTTAGAGTTCACTCATCTGGTCATTATTATGTGGTATGTGACATATTGGCTATCATAATAAAACATCCTTTCAAATTTTGTTCACAAGATCCTATTTTGGTAATAATGGTTATTTGTCAGCAAAAATCTTACATTAAATGTATAAGATTGAAATCCAATGTGCTTAAATATGAAACCTTACCCCACCCCATACACACAAATAAACATACAGCTGTCACCCATGCACAAGTTTAGAAATCAATTAATTTTCATAATTATTTTTCAAAAAAATGGACAAATGAAGAGGTTAGGATTGGTGGGAGGGTTGGACAACCAGTAAGGCTCACTATTATCCATAATCCATAGCCTTATCTAGAGGAGTGTCTTTACAATAGGGGCCAAATAAAGAAGATCTATTAGCACAACTTATTTTAGAAATTATTTCTCTGAAAGTAGAGTGTGATCACATTTCACAGCTTGGGAACTGAAAACCAAAAACATCACTGAAGAACCACAGTACTTCATTTTGGAGTAAGTGCACAAGAAAACCATAAAGTAAAACCTTAGTACCTGGAGAGCCACTTGGAATGTTAGCATCTCCATCCAAAGAGCAGGGACAAGAAGACTGATACAGGGCAAATGCCACATGATGAGGATTAGAAAGTTCATGTTTATAACATTTCTTTTAATTGCCTTTGAAAAAATACAAATTCCATGAAATTACAGAGTATTGTTGAATGCACTCTCAACTCAAAAGATTGTGTTGGGAATCAGTTTAATTCAGATTCTCATTTGGTATGAAAACAACAAACGTTTTTAAAAGACTTCTTTCTCTACTCTAAGGAGTTATGAGTAATAATGTGGGTGTAAATCTTCTTAATTCCTTCTAAGCTATTTGAAATTCTTAATCATGATCTGAGTATAAAGTAGAACAAAATATTATATGTATATCATTATAAAATTGTGTCTGCTGAAAATTCATTTTACGTTTCCTTTCTTCGGCTTCAATGATTATAGCTCATAGCTCACAGTGATGGAGCATGCAAACTTTCAATGGCAAGAGAGACTTGTTTGCTTTTCTTTCAAGTTACGTCCTAGAAAAAGGTTTTCCTCCTTTTAAACATTAAATTCAATCCCTGCAAATTAACAGAGAGAGGAAATGACGTGGAGTGGAAGAAGTGCCTAGGGAAACAGAAAGGGCCCTCTAATTGGAGAAAGTCCTGCCCAATAGGTCCAGGTTGCCTGACCATGTCCATTTCTATCTCTGAGCATCAAATTTCGTATCTATAAGATAATGAAATTTGATAGATGATCGCTAATTCCTTCCATATACTTGGGAGGAAAGTTTCTAGGAGATAATTAGATACAAGATAAACCTACTGGTAAAACACTTTCAATCAGCAAAGGTTCATTAGGAACCTACTTCATGCCAGGCTTATGCTGAAGGTCTTAAAAGAAATGGGCCATCAGGGGACAGCCACAAATGTAGACCAGTGAAGAAGAGTTGGGTTACATCCTGCAAATTAACTCTGAGCTTAATTCTGAAGGATGTGTGGATATTTTTTAAAAGATAGGGAAATATATTCTCCAATTAAGGCCATGCATTTAAAATAACCTAAGAATAGTTAATTAACAGAAGTTAGTCTTGGAGTTATTTTCTAACTATTATACCAAGACATAACAATGCATAGAGAATTATTCTGGTGGCACATGCTTGTAGTCCCAGCACTTAGGAGGCACAGGCAGGCGGATCTGTCGGTTCAAGGCCAGCCTGGTCTACGTAGTGAGTTCCAGGATAGCTGGGGCTACAGGGAGACCCTCCTTCAAAAAGACAAAAAAAAAAAAAAAGATTTCCCACTAGAGTGGATAAAGTGACAGGTTGTGACCATAACAAGCATTCAAAAGGATGTAAAGAAACTGAAACTCGTATACACTTCTGGTATGATCACAAAATATTACAACCACATTGAAATCCAGTTTGATGCACGACCCAACAATTGTACTAATGGGTATATAGCCAAAGGAATTCAAAACTTATGACCACATGAAGACATATATAAATGTTCATAGCAAAATCATTCATAAAAGCCACAATACAGAAACAATTCAAATAGCAATCAACTGATGAATGGATTAAGCAAATATTATTGTATCCATATAATGTAGTGTTATTAGGCAATAAGAATTCATGAATACTGACATGCACTACAACATGAATGGACCTCAAAAACGTGAAGCAGAAGATAATCACAAAAGATATACATTATTATCTAATTTATATGAAAAGTCCACAGGAAATAAATTCTCTGGTGTTTCAAGTTATAGTTTCTGTTACCACCTTTGTGATACAGAATCATGCTTAGAAGAGGGAAAGGGGAACATCTGGAAACCTTTCTTGATTTTTTTGATTACTTTGATTTACTCAATTTTCAAAAATTTAACAAGGTATATAGCTAAGATTGCTGCACTCTCTTACATAAGTAACATTCTTCTAAAGAGCGCCATTGAAAATGTCTAAAGAGAATATTATAATTCAATTTTTTCTAAAGTTTGGGTGAAAATTAATGTTGTAAAATAAAAAAAATGCCTATAGCATCTTGAATGTTATGTTTGAACAAAACAGCAGAAAGAAGTAGAATTGCTTTGATGTAATTTTCTTCCTTTCCTCCCTGTGGCTGACACTCAGGTATCCCATGTGAGAGGGCAGACATTTTCAATACCAAAGGCAATTTTCCTATAAAATGAATACCTTCTTCATGGAAGCTCTTTTAGACAGATTGTTCCCTTCTATTCATCTTCTTTCCTTCTTCCTTTCCTTCTATTCATTGATCCATTTATCCAACAAAGACTGATTTTCAAGCTTCTGTAGTTGTAGATCTAGTGATGAGCAAAATTTCCCTTTGTAGATAGTAGACCGAGTCCAATCTCCCCTACACATGCTGAATTTACAATTTAATGGTATTAAAATACTCATATACAGATGTGAAATGTAGGCCAACCTAACACAGAAAAATATCAGTAATTATATCTGTTTTGGTTTGACTCTAAAATTGTCCACAAAAGGCTCGTGTATTAAAGGCTTGGCTGCCAGCTGATGAGCTCTTAAGGGATGACTGGATCATGAGAGTTCTAACAGCATCAATGGATCAACCCATTGTAGAATTCCAAGATAAATGGGCTATTATGAAGTACGGCCTGGGCACTGGAGAGGTTAACAAAACTTACTGCTCTATAAGAGGACCAGATCTCAGAACACAACAACTACATCAGGTGGATCCCAAATGCCAATAACTCCAGCTGCTAGGAATCTGAAGCCTATTTCTGAGGTCTGTGGGCATCTTTAGATACACATAAATACACACAGACACACACCCTCATAGACACACACAATATAATTGTTTTTAAAAGTTCATATGAGCATAGAACTGGGGAAATGGGCCACAGGCCCCAAACTTATCTTAAAAACTATTGGTAGCTTATAACTGTTGGGTGAGGGAGAGATGATTTTCTTTAAGGGAGAGTCTAGATCGACTAGACTCCAGCAGATGAACTTGCACTGAGGGACATCAGGGTACACAAAGTTGACTTGAGAAGCATTAACTTACATGACAGAATGCATGAAATCCAGTGGGGATGGTACTATGGGGCATGTGGATAGGACGGGGGGGTATAAAGTCGATTAAAATATTTTAAGAATTTTTATATGAAGTGCCCTCAAAATGTAATAAAAATTATACATTGGAAAAACAAGCTAAGAAAAAAAACCCATCGTTTGAAAAACAAAGGGGGTCTGATGGAGGAGTTAAGTTTCTGGGGCATGTCTTTTGCACAGTATTCTCATTTTCCTAGTCCCTTCTTGTCACATTCCCTCTCTGCTTCATAACTTCTGCAACACAAGTAATTTCTCCCCGCCACGGTGGTTTTGCCTTACAAAAGTCCCAAATGCAACTTAGCCAAACCACTCTGCATTAGGATCTCTAGAAGCAAGAGACAAAAATAAATTTTCCTCTTGATTCGCTCAGATAGTTGGTTGAAAGAATGAAAAATACCTAACGCAATATCAGAAATGTTTATTTGCAAAAAATAAAAAGCTGCACATCAACTACTGCATATAATACCTACAAGCTCCCATAATGAAGAGGAAAATATATGATATATCCATGTGTTTTCATATCTGTATACAGCATTTCAGATCAAATACCAAGACTCACAGTCCTTCCCACATCATATGTGGTGTGAAATGAGGTGCTGATTTGATCACGATTGGCCTTCTCTTTTCTTCGCTTTGAAAGTTACATTGAGTTCAAGGGACATAATCAACCAAAAAGTTACTCTTCAGAACCAACTTCATCTTTCATGTCTGAGATTGAAAGTAAGACCTTTGAGTATCACTTTCATTATCAGCATCATCAAAAGCCTGAAAATTCTGCTGAATTTTGAGAAATCCTTTTATAATCTTTAACAAAAACTAATTCAAAGGTTAAGTGATTAAAAAATAACCACCAACATTTTTCTTTCAAAAACTTTTTAGTGATGCACAAAGAAAAAGGAAAACAAAAGTACATTTTAAGTTCTTTTCCTTCAGCTTGGTAATTTCAGACTTTTAATCTAGAATCCTGAACCATTTGACCCTTTACTCTCCTCAGAAAAGAGCCTTCACACAGTGTACCTGAGTCACAACCACAATAATCGATGCTGTTCGGGCAGTCTTTTCTTCAAGGATAGGGAAAGACTAGTCTCAGAGTTTAAAGAAGTCCAGAAAGGTCTCTCCACTTTACTACTCCAGGTTTGTTAGCCACAAGGAGTAAGGACTGAACTTTTCCAATAGTCTCCTCAGGTAATTATACTAGTTATAGGTGGCCCAATACACATAAGCACTAAGAGATCCAGCAGGCACGGCCATTTTTCTGTTGCACAATGTACTGTACATACCCATTTCCAGACTGCTTTGTTTTGCCTGTTTTCGACTTCTATTTTCATTGAAGCATATGAATTTAGCTCATTCTTTTTAAGTAGTCATATAACCTTCCATTTTTAAAACATGCTCCTATATATTAATTCATTTACATATCACTGTATATTCATTTTATATGGCAATGAACATTTGTATTTATATTTCCTTCTACACAAATACAAGGATTTTTTGTGATAACTAGCCAGAAGAATATTCTTAAGTTTTACCATAAGACATCATGTCTTTTCCTTTGTCCCAAAATAAGAGGTATACAAATTTATTACCCCTCAAACATCCTAGTCCTCCATATCTTCTGAGTATATGAATGCTTAGTATTATCCCATTCTCTAATATTTGATAATTTCATGGTCGTGAATTATTTTGAACTTTTTCCCTCTTCATTACTGAGGCTAGGCACCTTTTGACATATATTGATAAATGAATCAGGTTTTGACCTCTGTAAATTGTCTAGTCACATGTTTTGCACATTTTAACAAACTGTTTCTCTTTTCCTTAATTTTTTTTAAGTACTTTACAGTTTCTGAATATTAATTTTTCATCATTTATAGAAGCTAAAAATATTTTCTATCACCCTGTGGCTCATTATTGTCAACTTATCTCATGACATATTTTATCAAATAGGAGTTTTTGCTTTTATTTTTAGTGACCTCAAATTTGTGATTCTTTTCATGGTCTCCATTTGTGGTTTTAATGAGTTTTTATTTTCTGATCATTAAATTTTTCCTCAAAACTTGGAGAATCTTTAATTTTGGTTTCATGTTTACATTTATACTTCATCTTGAATTTGGGCATCTTGAATTTGGAGTAGATCTATTTTGCTTTTTTCCATATAAACAGCCAATTGTCACAGTACAATGCTTCTTCATCAATTCGCATTGTTGTGAATGTTACTCACCAAGGTCTTCTTATTTGGGACATAATCTCAGTCTCTACCCAAGGCTGGCCTAGGACTCGCTATGTAGTTGGGGCTGGTATTGATTTGCAAACCTAAAGTAATTCTCCTGCCTCAGTGTCTTGAATTCTACTATGACAGGCATGAGCCAGTAAACCCAGATTACCAGGTCCTTTTATTCTTGTGAGTTTGTTTCTGGTGTTCTCTTTAGTACAGTGGTATACTTGGTTATACTGGTATATTTGTTTGATCATTATACTGAACTCATACTTTCAATTAACATAAGTAAAAATTTGTAAATTTCGACAAAATTATTTTTTCCACCTCATTGGTTTTTCTCCAAGAGAATTTTGACTAAGATTCTTCTTCTTGCTTTTAGAAGAATTTATAATTATCCTATGAATAATCGACTATGATATTGAGTCTCCTAAATAATTAAAGTGGTGCATTGCTTCATTGTTCAAGCACATGCTCTTTAATGGCATTGCCCATTTCCTTAAAAATGGAAAATACATTTTTCATTTTATTTACTTCCATTAATTTCCTCAAGTGAAATTTCACATGGATACATAGATAAATGGATGGAGAGACAGACGGATGGACAGAGAGATAAAAAAAACATTTCTAAATTTATTTTCAAATTTCATTATGGGTGTGAGTGGAAATTATTTTCCCTTCCAATTTAATAATTATGTGTAAATAAATGCTAATTCTGGTATAATTCTACAAATGAAATAAATAGCTAAGGAAATAGATCTACGCTCTTGAAAGCAAATGACATCCTGAGCTCAACAAATTTTAGTCAATTTTGTCCTGTCATTAAACAATGCAGGAAAATTGCTGTTATTTAAAACACTGTCTTTTAGTTTGTATAACATTGTTTTATCAAACTATACCTCAGAAATATTTTTTTCTTAAAAAGTTTCTACTTTTCCTACTTATTATTCTTCTGGATGTTCTAAATGCAATGTATTCCTTTTATGCTTTAGATTGTGTTTGTCCTTAAATTTTGCTTAAGATACATTTGTTTTCAAAATCATGTTTTTTTTTCCTTAGAATGCTCTCAATTTATAAAACATCCTATTTACACACACATAAACCAATTATGTAGTTTGGTATTCTCCTTTTTCTTTGAAAGTCATTGTATTTACCCTGATTGTCATTTATATTCCTTTTCTGTTTCTTCATTTCTAGTTCCTTTCTATTTTGCTCATTATATTTTCCATCTTTGAATGTCTGTTCTTATATCTTATCATTTTCCTCATTTTATATGTAAGTTTCTATTAGTTACTAATTCAATATTTAGTATTATCTACCAACTTCCTAACATACTCTTCTGCATATTCCAAACTTGTATTCTCTGCACTGGATTTTCTAAGTGGTGAAATGATCCAATATGCATTTATGTATTTATATCTACAATATATCATAAATGACACGATATCAACAACGTTCATAAGTAATAACTCCTTGAGATGAATGCATAGTCTTCTGTGTCAAAACAGGTTTTAACGCTCTTGAAATGATTTGCTCAGAGGTTGAAGTTTTCTTTCAAAACAGTAGTGAAATACTATAAATTTAAATACAGAAACTTAGGATATTTATCTTTGAGTTCTTTTTTCTTTCAGATAGGGTTTTGCTACATTGTTCAGGCTATTCTGGAACTCCTGTGCTCAAACAATTCTCCTGCCTTGACATCTACAGTCACATGCCACCTAGGTCATCAGGTATATCTTTTAAATGTTACCAATTTGTTTAGTGAATTATTAAAGTGTTTTTACTTGCTTTGTGTTCTCTTTCCATTTTCCACACATCACCTCTTTGAAATTTTCCAGCATAATTTTAAAATGGCATTGAGGCTGATTTTTATTTTTTTTAAAAAAAATTATACTTAATTATGTGCAACGTGTTTTGAAGTACATATATATTATGCAGCCACTACATCTAGCTATAAACACATGTACTATCCTCTCAATCGCATCATTTTTGTATGGAGAACTTTTAAAATTCACACAATGTTAATATTTATCAAGTGTTCAGGAGCTGGAGAGGTGGCTTGATATATCTCATCATTAGACAGTATACCTTCTTTTAGAGGGCTGTGGTCCAGTTCCAAGCACCCACATGATGTCTTACAACTGCCTGAACTCAAGTTTGGGGGCTCTGATGTCTTCTTATGGCCTTTGCAGTCTCCTACACACATGAAGTTCACATAAATTCATGAAGGCAAATACATACACAAAAATAAAATAAATCATTTTAAGTTCAACATCGGGCTATTAACTGCATGTCTGTAACTTATTTCTTTGAGGTTAATGAAATCTGGAATCTTATAATCAATATATCCCAAGTCAAAACTGGCCCAAATCACCATTCTACTCCCTAGTTCTGTAAGGTAAACATTTTTAGATTCCACATGTGAATAAGATCATGTACTGTTTGTCATTCTCTGATGAACCCCTCCTCCACATCTATCCGTATTATCACAAATAATAAGACTTCCTTTTCCTTTTTTTCCTTCCTCTTTTAAAAACAAGCTCTCACTGTGTAGCCCAGGCTGGCCTGGAGCTTGCTATGTAGCCCAAAATTGACACAATCTTCCTGCCTGAACCTTTGGAGTGCTAGCATTGCAAGCATGCATGACCATACCTGGCTCTAGGATTTCCTTTTCTAATAGGCTAATATTGCCTTATGTATATATGTTATAATAATACTCTAATAAACACAAATGGACAAATAGTTCTCCAAATTCCCATTTCATTTTTCATTAGATATAGCCAGCTGTAACATTACTGTATCACACAGTCATTCTATTTTTTTTTTTTTTTTTTTCTTTTTGAGACGCGGACCCCCTGCTGCCTCAGTTGTCCCGGAACTCACTATGTAGACCAGGCTGGCCTTGAACACACAGAGATCCACCTGCCTCTGCCTCCCAAGTGCTGGGATTAAAGGCGTGCACCACCATGCCCAGCCAGTCATTCTATTTTTAATTTGGTGGGGATCATCTACCCTTTTTTCCCATAATATCTATACTAATTTACACTCCTAACTATAGTGTATAAGAGTTCTTATTAGTCCTTAGTCCTAATCAATCCTTCTCTCTTGTTTTTATTTTAAAATATCCATTCTAACCAGAGTACTTGATTTTTATTTTCATTTCTTTGAAGATAGTGACGTTGGGCATTTTCATACAGTTGGTGGATTTGCATGTTCATCTTCACTTTATTTTCTTTGCTCTTTAGAAAATTTATTAGTTTGACATAATCTCAATTGTCTAATATTCTGTTGTCATTTATTGTCCAGATAAATGTCATGGTGATCCCCTACCTGTGGTGGTTTGATTAATAAATGTTCCCTATACTCTCAGCTCAAGTTTGAACACTTGGCCAATAGTTCGTGGCACTGTTTGGGGAGGATTAGGATGTGTGGCCTCACTGGAAGAAATATGTCACTGGGGGCAGGCTTTGGAGAGTTTGTATCATCATCCAATGGCCTGTTCACTCTGTTTCGTGTTAGACAAGTGAGCTCTCACCTTTTGGCTCCTGACACCATTGTTGCTGCCTACTGCCATGATTTCCTGCCATAATGAACTCTTAATCCTCTGAAACTGTAGTTCCAAATAAACCGTTCCTTCCATAAGTTTCTTTTAGTCAAAATGATTTATCACAGCAATACAGCAATAGAAAAATACCTAATATACCCCCTATATCTTTCCTCCCAGTAGTTTCATAGTTTTGGTTCTTACTTAAAAATCTTTATTCCATCTTGAGTTCATTTTTTTGATATGCCAGGCAAAGTTTTAATTTAATGTACATGAGGAAACATGTATATCCAGTTTCCTCAGAGCCATTTATTGAAATGCTCCCCCTCATTATGTGTTCTTGGCAGGTTTATGAAAAATAAGTTAGCTGTAAATTTACAGATTTCTTTTTGGAACCTCAACTGGACCATGGTTCATTGATCTTATATTATGCTGTTTTGGTTACTACAGTTTATACAGTACTTTGACATCAGGTAACGCCTTCAGTTTGAGTCTTGTCCAGGATTTCTTTGACTACCTAGGATCTTTGTTTCCATACAAATTTTATGATTCATTTTCAGTTTTGTGAACAATGTCACTGATACTTTAATAGTGACTGAACTGATTTTTACATAACTTCAGATAGTATGGACATTTTTAAGAGTATTGTTTCATCTAGTCCATGAACTTGGGATGGCTTACAATTTATATATGTCTTCTTCAATTAGAACGATTTAAAGGAATAGTACTTGCATGGAATTCTTGCTTGAATACTGTCAGTGGAGTGAATACATTTTCTTAAGAAATGCTAACTCCTTTACTTAAATGAGATAAGAATAAATTCAATTTTGAATAACCTGATTCCAAAACTCTCAGTACTAATCATTCAATTCAATTTCCTAGCAGGAGCTAAGCTGGAACCACTACAGACTTGGATGAGGAACCATTGCAGAAGAATATTCGCTAAGTTCTTCCCCCCAAACCTCCTTACATTTATTTTCTTTAATTTTAGGCTAATTCTTGTTAAGATGAGCCTGGAAGAAAGCAAATCTTATGGTCCAAGCATTTTTGCAGCACTGACAGGAAAATACAGAAGGATGGTGTCAAGTCTTACATAAGCATTTTAAGACATGAAAAAAAAAAGAGAGTTGGGATGGAGAGTTAGCCTAGTTATGAGCACTGATTGCTCTTGCAGAGGACCCAGGTTCAATTCCCAGCACCCACATGGTGGCTAATAACTGTTCATAACTCCAGTTCCAAGGAAATCCGGTACCCTCTTCTGACCTCCATGGGCATTTCACGACATGAGTGCACTTACATGCATGCAGGCAATACATTCATACACAAAAAATAAAATAAAAAACAATTTAAAAAAAAGAGTAAAGAGGAGAGACACCAATGTACAATTATCAATAGCACATTGTTTGTCTGATTAACCTTTTATAACATTTTCTCTTTGGATTTTACTGCTGTAGGAGAGCACTACTGATATTTATATATTGATTCTATGACCTGAATACTTGTTAAACTTTATATTAGTTCTATCAGTTTAATCTATGCATTTTTCCATTACCTTTATAACATTTTACACACATATATTTTTCTTTTTACAATGAATGTGTTAGAATTCATTTATTGTACAAAACTGGCAATTATAATTTTCCTTGTTCCTGACTGAAAAGAGATAAGAGAATATTTAATATTTCACCATTAGGAAAAATAATTGCCATAGGATTTTAGTAGATGGTCGTTTTCAGATGAGAAATCTTCTTGTGTTACCTTTCAATTTTATTTAATCATTAAAGTTTACTGAATGATTTGTGTAATTCCTGAGATGATGGTAATATTTTGTTATGTTTTTAATGAAAATTTGGTTGTCTGTTTCATACTGCATGGCATTTTTGTCGTATATGATATTGGATTCTTGACCTTTAGGATTTCTTCTCCATTTTAATTTTGGTACATGTTATATATTTATTTTAAATATTGTATTTTTAATTGTTGAATGCAGGGTTCTATATGTCCTTTGAATGTGATTTAACTATTTTATGTAAATGTTTTATGTTTTAAATTATGTCTTTGTTTATGCTATTAATTTGTGAAAAAAAACTGTTAAAAATCACCCACGATGATTGGTGCTGTACATCTACCCCTAATAATTCTGTCAAATTCTGCTTCATATATTTGACGCTATGTTGATATGTGGACCAGATTCAAGATGTTTATTTTATGTGTTGAATTTCTCCATTTCCATTAAACAATGTACTTCATTATTAATGTTGTTTTTGTCATTTTTTAACAGACTTAATTCACTTTATTTTTTTCTCATATAAAAGTCCTATGAAGTAGCCACAGCTGGAGCCTAGGTTTTCTGCATGGAGACTCTGGTGTGGGCTTTCACAAGATGGTTGATGAATTCCTGATAGGGACACTTGGTGAAGACTGTCTCTTTCTAGAGGTCACGGGTCCAGGCTTGGGAGGTCACAGAGGCTTCTGTGGAGGATTTGGGAGCAGACTCTGAGGCCATGGTTGGAGCGATGGCTTTTGTTTTTTGTTTTTATCACACATTATCTTAATTATATTTTAAGTTAACGTTTTTATTTTTACAATTTTCAGTATATTCACTTTGATCATTTCTTTGGCATTATACCTTTGAGCAAAAAGTCCAACAAGCACAGTGTCAAGTTCTTTAGAAAATGCAGTATGAGGATGTTTATTTCAACCAGATAATATACTCTATATTTACTATAATCAAGGGATGTTTCTACCATCAAATGTTAAGTTTTGTATTTACTGTGATATTTCTACGCTTTGGCTTTCATTTTCTTGATAACATTTTCATTGTCATCTTTTATGCCTCCTATTGGTTTAGAAGCTTTACTTTTACTAGTATTCATCTAGTAGAATTCATGCCCTGTTTATAGGATACTTGACTTAATGTAAAAAATTAATCAATATCTCTATCACCCTCCTATAAGCTGCAAGACTGTAAAATATTTTAAATCTTATTACCTCTCCCCATCCTCCATGTTATTGTCTCACAACTTCAGCGTCATCTTACTATAATCTACTGAAAGTAATATTTTTGTTTCATGTAGCCAGTGTATATTTAGATTTATAATTGTTTCTCAATAACACTGGTCCCATTGTCTGTTGCATTGTATGCATTATTTGTGTTTTGATCCATTCCCCCATATAATCTTTCTCGTAATGGTAATTTGAACAATAGCCAGTGCTTATCATAAAATTTGTCCAGCTTTTTCATTTAATAATTCCTTAATATTACTGCCATTCAACAATTCTGTTATACATTCAATTGTATCAACTCAAAATCAGTATGTTGAAAACTTTGTTTTGATTTGCTTATCCTAGTTTGAGGATTGTTTTAATTTCTTTTGTTTTTTATGTATTTCTCCCTCCATTTCCTCAGGAGGTTTGTAATCTGAGCTCTCTTTTCTTCTCAACATAAAATTTAATAAAAGTAATGGCCACAAGGAATCAGAGGTTTCCATAGAGATGAGTTGCTACTCATATGGACTCATAAGAATAGTGACAGCAGTAACAAGTCCCATGTAAGCTCAAGAGAGACAAAAATCCCAAGGTATTTTAGGGAAGTGGGTAAGAAATCCCAACCCTACCAGAGGATCTATTGGCAATCGATGGCTGCTGGAATGAAGAGAGTCAGTCACTTTCAAGCATGTGACTCTTGATAAGTTAACGAAGCTCCATTGGATGGTCCCACACCACATGACATTTGGGGACAAAAAAATTTACTGTATAGGCATATATATGTATACTAGAGCACATTAAATTGGGGCGGGTAGATAGTGAGGGCATGCAGACAGGGGAAAGGATCTAAACAATAAAAATATATTGTACGGATTTTTCAAAAATTAAATGAAAATTTAATTAAAAACTAACAATAACAATCTAAGAAGAATTATAAAGCCTAAATGAGAAAACTAGCTTAAAGTAGATAATATTCAGGAAGATTTAAACTTTTTGAAAACATTAATTTATTTTGCATGTGTGTGTGTGTGCATGCGTGTGTGTGTGTAAATATGTGGGAGTGCATATTCCACCATGTGGGTCCTGGGGATCAATCTCAGGTCAGGCTTGGTGGCAATTGCCTTCACTCACTGAGCCATCTCTCAAATCTGATGATTATAATAAATATTTTAATAAGTGTTAGTCTAACCACTCTACTCACTCTTTTCCCATCTTAAGGTAATAGGGTAGCAATCTTTCTCTTGCATAACAGAGTCCTGTATACTAACTTCAGGCTTTCTGTTAGAGCAAGTAAAGAAAAGTTGATAATTGCTGAGAGAGGGGGAATCACTCTTTCTTGAGGGTGTAGTCACTGGTATGTTTCCTGGTAGATGTCCCCACATAAATGTACATATGGGAAGCACTAATTGGACTTAGTGGGCTATCAAAAACAAAAGAAAAAGATGTGAAATTGAGAGGGGAACCTATTCGGCCAGATGTGTTGCAGCTGGAATGGGTGCATATAATCATATTTCATTGGATACATGTATGAATTTTTTAAGAATTAAAAATAGTAACAAATAAAATTAATTTACCCATCTAAAGTAAAAGAGGGAGAGGGGAAAGGTAGGACAGGAAAATGGCTCAGCAGTGTAAAGGCACTTGCCAAGGAAGGACTGAGGACCTGACTTCCATTCCACATGTTGGAAGCAGAGAACCAACACTCACAAGCTAGCTGTCTTCTGATCTACACAGAAGTACACACACACACACACACATACACACACACACACACAATGAATAACAAATAAATAAATACATGTTAAAAATGGGAAAAAAGTAAAAAGGACCCATGCCTAGCCAAATGGAAGAAGGAAGGAATCAGTCTTCCTCTCCCTTACCCCCATCTTCTGTGAAGAAGTCTAAGGCAAGACTTTGCCTAGAAAACTTGTACTACAAACAACAGAAATCAGGTGGAGCCAAACCATTTGAAAGCAGTAGATGTCTAGTGGCAATATTGTTCATTTATCCACCATGAGTGTTGCTTGGGCACATAGAATTGAAGTCTTCACTCACATGGCCATTTGTTTCCTATTCCAATTGGACATTGTGCAAAATTATTACAGGGTTTAATGTGATGAGTTGGCAAGAAATGCTTGCCAAGTTTCAAAGGTTTAGGGGAGATGGTAAAACTCTGAAAGGCACTTTCTTTTCAATTATGCTTGGAACTGTTCATAACTCAGAACAAAATGTAGTCCTTGGGCTGTCTTTTCCTGGGAGTTGGCACTAAGTTTCTCATGACTCTTATCAGTTTCCTAAATAAGTGTATTTATGTGTAATTACTGCTGACTGCTAGGGAGACTTCTGTTGGTCCCTTTATTTAGTAATCTAGGATTAGACGAATGTGTGTTGTTATGTCGGTATTCTTTCTCTCATTTCAAAATCAATTTTTATCATAAAATATACAACTCACATAGACTAGGAAACTCAAGACATTATATTTAGTAATTCTGAATGAATTTTAATGATTTCAAGTTACCACTATCTTCTTTTCACATACTTATAAATATGGGTAAAATGTTTGTTGAATAGTTGAAACTTAAATGGAGATTAAGCATAGCAAAAAAAACTAAGCAATAAAGCCCACTGTTTCTTGATTCATAAAATATATTAAGCCAAATGTGAAAGGTAATAAACCTAATTAAGTTAAAAGACATGCTTCAACTTGCCAAAGATTACAAAGTTCACCTATCTTCCCCTTTCCTTCCATTCACCCTAGATCAAGTCATCACCATGTCTTTTTTAGACTGGTTTTGATTCCCAGCACCCTCATGGCAGCTAACAACTATCTGTAACTCCAGTTCCAAGGGATTGAACACCCTCTTCTGACCTGCGCAGACACTGCATGACACGGGTTCATATACTTACATGCAGGCAGTACACTCCTACACATAAAAATAAAGATAATATATGAAATAACTTGACAATCACTTCCCATTGTCTTTAAAGTATGATCAATTCCTTTTTGAAGAACAGATTGATTTTGAAGGTCCTCGGACTTACTGCCTTAATCTCAGCTTTTGATCCTTGTCTCTAATGCTGGCTTTCACGGAGTTCATCGCAGTATATTACATTATCCTTTCCTGCTTTAGAATGTTTGAGCCAGATCTTTTGGAAATGTTCTGCTTACCCATGGTTCCCTAAATAACTGCTCCTTCATATTCAGTCATGTATCAAATCAATTTTCACTTCCTCTGGACATGAACTTTTGTGCAATGTCCCACATTGGGCCAGATCTCTTATAATCTGTAGTTTCTGTTCACAGGACCTACCATGTTTGTAACATAGAACTTCAGTAGCTATCTGTCAAATGCAAGAATCACTTCACTACTAACTCTTCTTGACAGTATTAGGCTGTAAAAGATCACTAGGCAAGTGGTGAGCTGTAAAAAGATCACGAGGCAAGTGGTAAATCCAGGATTTGAACCCAATAATTCAACTTGATTTTCAGACCATCTTCCTTTTCTGCCTTTCTCTGCTCCTCTGGTCCCCTGGCACCTAATACTCTAAACAGGGAGCTATCACAATAAGCAGTGTTGGCTAATACTGGTGGTATCATAGGGGTTATGTCTACTTCGACCTAAACACACACTGGCAATTACTTTCTGCCCTGGATGGCACTTTCTTATATGTAGAAGAGACAGTTATCTGCAAGACTCATACATTGCCATCATCAAGGCACTGTTCCTTCAATAAGGATGACTGTTCCCATAAAGCCCTCTTTCAAAACACTGATAAGTATATTATACAGAAAGTAATATTTGCTTTATGAATACCTCAATGTTGTTAAATGTCAGTTCTTTTCAGTTGACTCACATGTGATGAGACACTCGAATAAGTAAAGAAAAGAAGGAACAGAAATTCAAGGACATGGAGAAGGAAAAAGCTCTCGAATTGTCCACAGTCTACATTTGACTCCCTTCCTGCCTATTTTCGCATTTTCTATGAGTTTTGAGTGGGTAATTTAATTTTAAATTCTATATATGCCTGTGTATGAAATTACCCATAGCAAAACAATGGCATACTATGTGTATACTTCTCCAAGTAGTTTCATTTATACAGCTTAAATCTATAATAATCATCCCACATTACTGATAGGTGCTCTCTGATTATTTTAGTAGTGCCCTTTGCTTGCCATTCAGAGCTCCATGCATGTAGATAAGCCTTCCCTATATTTAAGTTATCCATTAGCAAGACCATCACATAAATGGCTTCTCTGGTAACCTCACACTGAAGCACTCTGTGGGCCATTAGTGCATTCTGAATTCGAAAACCAAAAATTATAAAATGGAAATTTCTGACCTGAATGTGGCCTAATTATCACATGGCCAAATACAATCAATGCAATCACTAGAATAAATATGCTGCTATGGAAATGCAAAATGCACTCATTTGGATACCTAACTGTTTACTCTCACAGTATCTAGCTTGTGCATTCGCCAGATCTTAAAAAACGCAGTCAAAAGATGGGAAGAACTACAGCATCTTCTGACTGTATACAAAGTAATTTTCTTTAAAGAAATTGGCATTAGTATTTTCTTTTTCATTTAATGACCTAATATTTTCTCCTCTGTCACCAGGCAGTGAAATATGAGCATTAAATATAAAGATGAGTAAGATGCAACTCTCAGCTATCATAATGTTTCTGGTAAGTTCTTACTTGCCAAACTTAACACTGGAAAAATAATCTTATGGTCCTCTGATATTTTGGTAACTCTATTCAAGAACTCACAGTCTTTAGGGCAGTGAATTTGCTAGCACATTTAACAAACTGTCTTCTGAGGTTTGCCCAGTGTTGTCATAGTATTTCAGTCTGCCTCCCACTGAAGGCCACAGAGAAAGTAGCACTTAACACAGGTATATTTATTAAATGACACAGAAAAGAGGAAAGAATGTTCTGAAAACATGAGATTTAAACAGGTAGGTCTAGTGGAACTGTAGGATGGTTTCCCCATATTACTGCACCTGAACTGAATTTAGGATAAATTCACTGTTCTACAAAAGGACAGGAGAGTGTGATATTGATTTGCATGGAGGCTGGACACAGATTCAGCTAAAGTGTACTGATTCAATATTAAAATTACTGCTTCCTAGTGGGCTTTACTTGGCTACTTACAAGATTCATTGGTAGTATTCAATAAATGCTGGCTGAGACTTAATAAATTGTGCCTCCATTTAAATCAAGCCTCTGTAATATAACTAACAATTACCAATGGAGTGTTTGTTTCTGACTAGTTGGAAAAAAAATCTTTTTGGAAAAGGTCATGTATATTAGAAGCAAAACCCATTTCTTAATGCCCCAAGGAATTGTTATACCACATTTGGAAATACTGTGCGACTTCATTTCAGAGTGGAGTCCAGTATTAGGTGACTCCAGATAAGGGCTGGATACTGTACTTAATGCCTATATCTCCGGCCTATATGACAGCGCCAGACACAGCATAAACATCAAATACACACACACACACACACACACACACACACACACACACACACACTTTATTTTATGAGGTAGCATAATAGCAAAAAATGTGAACCAGTCCCTGAGTACAGACTCGAGGAAGGTGCCTTGGATTAGGTATTTTTTTAACAGACAACAAATATCACAGATCTCTCTCTCTCTCATAAATGAACACAAAAGAGAAACTGGCCTAAAAGTATTGATTACTAGAAGTTTGGAAAGATGCAGGAGAATTTGCACAACAGGAAGTTGGGGAACAGGACAAAAAACATATTTACAGAGGATGGTTAAGTCCTAGTTTTCTAAAACAAGGTGGGTCACAACGAGCTTTATAAGACCTATAAAGAAGAGCTCAAAAGTTTCCCAACAAATGATGAGGAGATGGAAACACTAATTACACAGTTATAATCGGTGCTCACTATGTGCATGTGTTGAAACATCACATCAGACCTATTAATACATGGTAATAAAAATAAACTAAATAGTAAAGGGGGAAAGAAGGTTTTGAGAGTTGTTTAGGCATGAAACTCCAAATAACATATAAATCTCTTTAAAAAGAAAAGCCTGTTTGTCATTTAAGCGTTAAATCACAGGAAGCACGTACATAGTAAGTATATTTTTTGAATTTTATTGAATTTTTCAATTTTCATACAATACAATTTGATGGAATTTAGATTTCCTCCCCGATCTTCACCTCCCCTTATTGCTCCCTGACCAATTTAATGTACTTGATATATTATATATACATATATGTTTATATGGCCTATGGATTTCCATCCCTGTAAGAAACAATCTCTCTCCCTACAAGCTGCCATCGATTACCAAAAGTTCCTTATTGTGGGTTGAGAGTTCTTATTCACTTCCCCATGCCTATGCTTGGATTTTGTCTGGCTCAAAAGAGGGGGATTGTAGGAGACAAGGCAGGTGTTATTAAGGGGAAAATGGGGGAAATGGGAGTGCTTTAACTAGGGAGGCAGTAGGGAAGGTTATAGAGGGGAAAGTGAGAGGAAAGGTAAATAATGCTTAGATAGCGTGAAAATCAGATGGAAACATGTTAGGAGTTCAAAGTCCTACTGAAAAATACACATAATATACACAAGTGCATGTGTATAGTTGAAGGCCACACACACACACACACACACACACACACACACACACACACAAACAAACAAACAAAAAACCCCACAGTGCCAGACAGGAGAAACCTCCCTTTGAGTAAGTATATTTTTCAGCTACATACTGGTCACTGTCCATTAGCTCATTCCTTCATGCCCATGACCCATTGAAAGCAGATCTTTCCCCACTAAAATGGGGAAAGTGAGGGGGCATGCAGAAAGTGGTTGACTTACCAAAGGCTCATGATTAGCAAGTGGTGAAATCAGATAATTCAGACTGAAGTTCATGTTGCTTCCTCTTTCTTACTGTCTCCTGGGTCTACTCAACCATCTTTGGCACATCTGTAGCATGACAACCTAAGTCTGTGAGGTTTTTTTGTTTTGTTTTGTTGTTTTATTTTGTTTTGTTTCCCCACAGTGGTTCTGATTCGTATGTTCAATTAATAGTAATTTACGGAATAATTACAGTGAGAAAGAAAGGATGAATATGCATGCACCACAGAGAAAGAGCATAAGCCAACCACTCAGGCCATCAGCACACTGCACATAAAGCCTTTAAAATATCCATCTCTGTGAGTTAAGCTGAAGAATCTGGATGCTCACAGAGCCATGGGTCATCTTTGCAAATATGCTAACACTTGTTCTGCCATTAGCACACCTTAACAGTCATCAATATGAAGTGGGGATAGGCCAGCCATTTCCAGACATTCGGCTACTAAGTCCAATAACTGGGAGTAAACACAGTGCTGTAATCTATGTAATATCCTCACTTAATACCGAAGAATAGGTATTACCTGTATTAAACATGTCCAATTCTTTTCCTCCACAAATTTAGAAAGACTTTGAAAAAGAGTCTAAAACTCATAGTGTTATTACAGAATCAAGGAGTGACTATTGTCCCAGTTCCATAATGAATGCAGATCAAATACGCTGGAACTGGAAAAATAAATTTAATTTGAAGGTTTCTATCTGCATGTTCTGCTTCTATTTTCTATGATAAGATTATTGAACAAAGTTCAGAGGACTTTTTCAGTTCAAACGTTTTCCCATAATGGCAAATCAATCTGCTCAGGCACACAGAACATCAAAACAGTAACAATGAAGAGCTATCATTGAAAGTTGATCCAATTTACACATAAATATACTGACTACAGTTTAATGAAACTTTATGGAGGAACAAAATTGGCTGGAGGATCTTTATTGGTCTTTTAAAGTAGCTACTAAGTACAATAAAAATCACCATTCATGCCAATTCTAATCAATCTTGTGTATTTCCTCTGCACTGTTACAAAATACATTTCATAGAAGGGTAGAGCAACCTCATAGCAGGAGAATCTGTGGTAGCTGAAGCCAAGCACAGCTAATTTGCTGCTTAGAACAGATGCAAACTACAGAATTCACCAATCTTGATCAGCTCTGATAGGGAGGACCAATTCCCATATGCATTACTTCTATGGCCTTTATGTTACTGTAATAGGACTCTTGGATCTGGATGCATACTGTGGAGTTTGGCAGGATGTGAGCATAAAATACACACTTCTTTACCTGCTACCAAAAACTATGATAGAAAAGCAATGTGTCATGCCAAGTCTGATGAAATACCAGCTAGAACTAGATCTCAGAATCAGTAGAAAGAGCCAGGAACAGGGACAGGATGGTAACATGAAGAAAAACACGATGGTAACCTACCATACATGGAGCCAGCAAAAACAGAAGTCATGGAGGACACAGCATAACCTCAGGTGTCATTGTTCAGGTGCCAACCATCTTTTTGTGCTTGATAACTTTCTAAGTAAGCTAGACTGCCTAGCCAGGTAAGATCCATGGATCTACCTGTCCTTGTCTCCTCAGTGGTAAAATTATAAGCATGTGCTACCACATCTGGCTTTTTTCACATGAATTATTTTGATCTAATTGAGGCCCTCATGCTTGTACAGCAAGCACATTACTAACTGACCTGTCTCTCTAACCCATGCTCCACCCTACCTCCTTTAGGTGTTCTATGCAAAGGATGAAGAATTTGGAGCTGAACGCTCTCCATACTTGTATCCCAACCAACAACTAATATAGTGACTTAGCACAAATTAGATATTAGGGACAATGTGCCAAGTAAAGAGAGATGGGTGAGCGTAGCAATTTTAACATGCCAATTTTCAGAAGTAAAATGTAGTCTTGGAGTAGTTGAGTAAGGATCATAAAGTTCTGAGTTAAAACCTAGTTCTGAAGCTTGTTAACTACTTGACTTCATCTGAAATTGAAATTGATTGTACTGAATTCCTATGGCTGTCATGGGGATTAAATGAGTTAGTATATCTAGTACATTTAGTAAAGTGTCTTGTATATGATAAAAACTCCACAAGTGCTCGTTGAGGTCATCATCATCATCATCATCATCATCGTCAAACAACAATGCCATTATCATCAAATTTGCCATTGATCAAATTAGAGACACTGCTAACAAACATTTAAGAAGGCAGAATCATAGTGATTCTGTCATGAGGGTTCCTAACGAAAAATATTTGATAAGCTCCATGCCTATCTCACTTGCTAACATATACAATGTTCTTCTGGGGTTTGACTGTTCCCTCACTCCATCCTCAATATCTGTAGCTAGGAAAGTCAATTTCCATACAATACCTGTGTAAAGGTGCTACTTGCCAAGTTATAAAATGAGAGGGTACCAAAAATTAGGACAAACATTTAAGAGACAAAGGAGGATGAATCTTAGGAGAAGGCTGCATATACCCTTACCTCCCATGCTCCCCCTCTTCCTTTATTATATAATAATCTTTGGGAAACCCTGACTTGGTTAAATCCAGCTTTGATGACACTGTGCCTGCTAACAAGCTGCTTAGTGCTGCTGGGGAAAACAGACAAATGTTCTGTCTTTTATCTTTTAAACTGATGACTCAAGCCTGAAATGGGACCCTTAGTGCTGTCTGTCATATCTTTCCATGAACAACTATTTCATAATTTCTTTTCTGTGCTCACACCTCTATTTCTTCTGCCTTGTTTACAGCTAATGTCCAAATCTATTTCAGTGAGCATTTGTAAGAAAACCCTTATATCTTTCCACTGCTGTCCTTACCTATCCATCAGGATCTGTGAGGTACACTTGCTCCTATCCTTTCTTGGTACTGAAAGACTTTACTCTTCCCAGTTATGTCTATATCACTGTATCATCTTCAAACCACAATAACCTCCTTCTTTAAAGTAATAAAGCTAATCTTTGGCCATACATTCTAATCCTTCAACTACCATCTGATCCTTCCTTTCTACTTTAGAGATCGGCTCATGAAAGAGTTGATGCCCATACAAGTTGTTGTCTTTCATCTCCTCTCACTCACTTTTATAATGTTCCCCATATTCCTCAAAGCATCCTTTCAACCCCACTACTTCACTAGAAATACTCTGATCATCAACAATCTCACAATCTCCCTGTTGTCACATCTATAACAGCAATTTACACTTGTGCTTATCATGCAAAAGGCCCTGGGTTCAATCCCCAACACACACACAGAGACACAGATACACAAACACACACAAACTCAACTCTCTACAACATTCATGGAGTTTATTACTTCTTCAGTCTTGAAACTTTTTGTTTCTGGAGTATCTTACTCTCCTGATTTTCTTTCTATATCATCATTCATGTCTTGTCATCTCTCTGCTGGCTCCTTCTTACTACTTGTTTACTGTCAGAGTTCTCTAGAACCCAATGCTCAGATGTCCTCACTTCTCCCAGTTATCAATTAACCCAGTCCCAACAAACTTATGATGATTGCCAAATTTATATTCTCCAGCCTGATCTTCCCTTTGAACTTCAATCTTTTTATGTTCAACTACCTATTTGGTATGCATTTTTATCTTTTCATACCTGAAACTTGAAATCTCTATTTTCTCCTACAAATTATTCCATTTTTGAGTGTTCTTCCTATTAGTTAGGAACAACATCTACATTGGTGTTACTCACACCCAAACCTAGGAATCATCCTTGATTCCTCTCATATATATTCCATTCATTTCTTTCCTCTCCATTTGCAAATGGTATCACTAATCTGATCACTTTCATCACCTCAACTATTACACTACATTATAAGCTACTATCACTGTCTACTTAGATTTCTATAATAATATCTAAGTTCCCAGCTCTTATCCCCTCTTTTTCATACAATTTCAAGAGTGATGATCATTTTCAAAAGAATGTCAGATTATATCAATCTTCTGCTAAAAGTTTCCCAAATATTTTTTCTCACTTTAGAATAAGATTAGGTTTTGATTTTGAGAGCAGGATGGCCTCAAATTTATGATCATCCTGACTCAGGGAAACTGGAGTTTATAGGCATGTGCCACCATGTTTGAGTAAAAGAAATCTAGATTCTTTCTCATGGGCTTCTAGGCTCTGCACGATCAGAACCCTGGCCATTCATACTGTATTCCAGTGGTATAATTTTTGTTCCTCTTCAAGCACAGCAAACACACGTCAACCTCATAGCCACTGTTCTTAGTCTATCATCTGATTAGCACATTCTTCATCCAGATATCTTCATGGCCAATGTGCTTATTTCCATCTGTTCTCTCCTCACATACCCCCCAGTGGCCTTTCCTGACCACTCTGATTGAAAACACAGACTTAATTATTCTGTTTATTTTCTCAGCCAAAGTGGAGTGAATAATGTATCGAAAATGCATACACACCAAGAACTTTGGAATATAATCTTACTGAAATACAAAGAACTCTTTATCATGGATTAGAATTAAAGAAAGTTTTACTTAACATCAACTCTAAGCCTGATGACTGGTATCCTTAGAAGCGGAGAAGACACACACACACACACACACACACACACACAAACAAACAAGTCTGTGTGAAGTTGGAACTAGAGAGAACATGGAGAGAACTTGCTATAAGTCAAAAGATATGAAAGATTGCCAGTAGCCACCAAATGCTGGATGCTGAGGATAGAATACTTAGAGCCTTGAGGAGGAGCATGGCCCTATGGATGCACCTTTGGAATTCTGGCTTCCAGAACAAATTTCCATTGTTTTTAAATGGTCTGTTTGTGGTAATTTACTATGATAGCCCCAGGAAATTAATACAGTTGCTTTGATTTTCTTAATAGTATCATTACATAGAATTTACCTGATCAGATAACAGCACTTGCTGGGCTACTGTCTGCCTCTCTCATCAGAATTAAGAATGATGTGCTATCCTGGAGTCTAAAATTAACTTTGGCTACTAAGCATGGCTATTTTTAGAATGAATGAAGGAAGAATCAATGTAGAAGTGGCTCACATCTGTAATTCTAATACTTGGAGAGGCTGAGGCTGGAGGGTTGCTGTGAGTTCAAGGGATACATAGTGAATTCCAGGCCAGACTTGGCAATAGTGTGAGAACCAGTCTCAAAAAAATTAATAATAATAATTGAAGGAAAGAGAAAAGCACAAAGTGCTCACCATGTGTGAAATTCTGTTTTGTGTGCAGATACATCCTTCCCACTCATGTTTTGGAAAGAAATCTAGTGTTGTAGAAAGCTAGAATATTACAAGATGATGCTCCTCAGGGAGGCATTCCCTGGGCATCTATTTAAGCAATAATGCCTGCACAGAACGTGGCCTTGGCTAAGCAATGCCAATGAGACAGACCTCACCCACAGAGCAGGGCTGGCCAAAATATATGCAAAGTATGCTTGTGAAGCAAATATCTATTTTGGATCTGGATCCAATTACAGGAATGCCTCACTTCATTCCTTTCTTCTCATGACTGTGAAGCTGTGCCAGAAAAATCCCCAACCTTCAAACACCTCCAAAAAGATCTAAGGAAGGAAGTCAAGTGCTTGCCTATACCTTCTGCACAGTGCTCTAGAAGCAAGTCAGCCTCAGTGAGTAGAGGCTGTGGTTTGTATGTTCCGTGTAAGGTAAAGAGTGTGACTCTAGGCGCTAGAGCCCAGATAAATGAAGAGACAGATGAGATCGCTGATGCAACAGTAGGTTGTGAATTATATGAGATATATGAGCCACAGAACAAGAGTTATAATGAACATAACAACAAAGAAGAAAATGAAAGAAAAAGAAGAGGAAGAGAAAGGAAAAGTAGGGAAATGGAGGAATATTGAAAGTAGGAAAAAGGATGAGGTTAGAGAAAATGGAGAGGAGAAATAATTTAATTGCATATGTCACACGTGACTACAATTTCCATTGAACATTGCAAATGTGACTGCTAAACTCTTGACATTCTATCAGTCCCCAGTGTAGACACATTGGGCAAGTTCCTCCCCCTGCCTGGGCTTTGTTTTTACCACCAGTCAATATACTGGCTCTGGTATTTTTACCAATTTTACAAAATATGTTTTATAAACATGCATCACATAGTCTCACTTTAATAAAGATATTGTATCTATGCTAAAAGGCACAGAAAAAATTCAGAGACATTATACCAAATAGTGATCTGTATAGACTTGAAATTTTGATGATTTTTACTTTTTCTTTAGCTACAGATGAACATTATGTGATCATTTTAAATTATTTCTTTAAGGCAATGTAACTACTTGTTCCTTCACATGACAGATAGGGTCCCTAGCATTTAGTATGTCAAAGGATCCAAATACTTTTTATGGCTGGTATGTTTAAGGAGCACTGAGCCTCCCAGAAGGCACAGGTGCCTCCTAATATTGCTATCAAATTTATTCTGTTGGGGGCTCTCCACAAGCCTGAAAATCAATTCTTTTGTCCTTTCACTTTTAGAAGACAAGACAGCAGAGAGAGAGAGAGAGAGAGAGAGAGAGAGAGAGAGAAGAGAGAGGAAAAATTTACAATTAAATTTGGCTAAAGGAAAGGAAGGAGTGGGAAGAGACTGTGTAGATGGGTGTGAATTTTCCTTTTGGCAGGTAGAAAATATGCTAAGACTATGTAGAGTTGGTGGCTGCATGCATTGTACATGTATTATATGCTACTGATGTGGATATTTAAATGGGTTGTACGCTGTATGAATTTCTTCTTAATTGAAAACAAAATTTAAGCCATGAGCATTATATAACAGTAACTTCATTAAAGATGTGAAAAATGCCTCTCTTTGTTTTATATGACCATCATGGAGATAAAAAAAAGATCAAAGTTTTTAAGATTTGTTTATGCATATGAATGTTTTGCTTGCATGTATGTATGTGTACCAAGTGTATGCCTTGTGCCCTCAAAGGCCAGAAGAGGGTGTCAGATCCCCTGGAACTGGAGTTACAGATGGTTGTGTGCTGTTACATTGGTGCTGGGACCCAAACCCATGCCCTCTGCAAGAGTAGTAAATCTTCTTAACCACTGAGACATTTCTACAGGCCCAGATATAAATTTTACAAGAAGCCTTATCTTTTTGTTTGGGTAAATGAATGTATTCTTATCAAATATGCAATGTTATAGTGCCTTAACCATCATTATAAGATTGTAGAATTAAAAGTGAAGATACTTCATTTTACAGAATCGAAAACACATGGGCTATGAAACTAGATTTAGAACCCAAGTATTCTTGTCTAATGTTCTTTCCACAACATCACATTGCTAGTCTTTTATTCATTTAGCTTTCTGAACCACTTCAAAATTATTAAATCAATATTTAGTGAGGTCAAATAATCAGCCTTCATGCCATGTTCTCTAATTGACCTTATGGACCCAAATGTCTTTTGATAATACTGTACAGTGACTGTATGCTTTAATAGTTGCATTGAACAATCTCATCCTTGTTTGATGGAGTTATTTCAATTGTGAGAGGCAGGCAATGGGTTAACTCTGTAATGTTCCAAACCTTTTGGCTCTACTACTTTATTCCTGAGAGAGCTGAAGATTAAGGTTTCACATGGACTTCCAAAACACTGTCATTAATACAGCATTGTCTGTGCCTCAACACCTCATAAGACCCTGATGTCATAAACCAGGTAGATTGTTTACCTGAGGGATAAAAAGCCTTGGCATCCACGGTGAAGGAAATTATATCTTATTGTCTCTTTGTACAGATTAATTTCTAAGAAGACATTTGATCAAATGATTTCTTGACTGTTTCTCTTCCAGAGTTGGAAAGTACAGTTGTCAGTGATCTCTTTAAATCAAAGGAGCATGAGTGAGTGAGGCAGCAAAATCTCTTTGGAGCATCTTAAGTCATCTGTCACAAAATTGCAGTTTTGCTACATTGCCACATAGCAATTTGGAGTCTGAGCTGGTGTGTTATTCCTACAAAATGGCAAGTTTTCAAAGACACCTTGGGCAGCTTTAGCTTTCAGAGATATTTGGACACACTTGGAGAAAATGGATAGACTTGAATCTGGTTGGCAGCCTCTGAAGTTTTACTCATTCTCTACTATAGCAATGAATTCCAATGTACTGGTTCAACTTTCCTCCCTAGTCTTCAGAGCAAACAATATAAAAATATCAAGTTGCATACTGCCTATCAAAACTCCAGTGCCAGTGATGGCATTCTAAGTGGTAACTTAAGCAGGAAGGATAGAGCAAAAAGGAATTCTACCTATGCAAATAATTTAGAAGGAAGGCCAATTTTATAATGGGGCTTTTAATGCAAAGAAAGCCTATGCATATTCTTCCAAGGCAGATTTGATAAGGTGTACCACAATATGATTCATTCAGAAACCTTATCCCACAAAAATGTCCCAAATAATTTCAAAAACCAAATACATGTGTATATGTAAATCAAACCTTAAAAGGAATGTTAATGACTTGCCCTCTCCTAGAATCTCCAATTCAGGAATAAAATTAGGAGGCTGCACAATTGATGTGATTTCCACAGCTACATTTTTCTACAACGAAAAATGTTTGTGGAACATACTTCTAGGAGGATGGTCAGATCTGACTGTTTCTGTCCCCTGAAAATTCATATGTTGAAATCTTACCTCCAAAAGTGTTTGGAGGTAAGGTTGTTAGGAAATTATTAATTCATGAGGGCCTTTTATTAGTGGAATTCCTGTCCCTATAAAAGAGGCCACAGAGAACTCCTTTCCCGTCTTATAATGTAAGAGTGCAATGAGAAGGCATCATGTACGCATTAGGAAGTACACACTCAGCAGATACCAAATCTATCAGTACATTCATCTTTAACTTCTTAACTTCAAAATCAATAAGTAATAAATGTCTGTTCTTTATAAGCTATCTACCAAGTTTATGGTATCATGTTATGTCAGCCCAAGAATATGACAAAGCTCCAATATACATTTGTGTGGTGTGTGTGTGTTGAAAGAAACAGGAGGAAACAATTGAGGACAGGTGGTAGAAGCATCCCGGGGAGTCCTGGCATACAGGGCAGCAGGTGGCTCGTGAACTTTGGCAGTATAATCCAATTTATTTCACAAAGGAAATCAAAGTTGAAAATTCCTAGACTTACATAAAAAGTAAGGTCCTTTGAGCCCTTCAAAATAACTGAATTGAATCAAAAATAGCATCATTTTCACAATATTTTTAAATATCCAGACTCCTTTATCACCACATTTATGTAATACATAGCTGAACTCTTAAGAAGAGGAATAAACAATGCTTTAGAGATCCTGTTCATGACCTTGCACCCTCCACTCCATTATTTCCACATGACAGTTTTGAACTGTCAGAAGTGATGGGTTTTAGAAACAAAAGACTTGGCCTGAAATTTTTCCTCTGACATTGGACTCATTATATATGACTCAGTTTATTATCTGGACTCAGATTCTCAGACACCATTCTATAATTTCCTCAATTTCTATATCATATTCTTACCTCCCATAAACTGAAAAGTAGTAATAACATGTTTACCTTATACATGCTATTAAGGATTTAATGAAATGATACTTGTAGAGTTCTTCAAGTTTCCTAGAGAACTGAATGTGTTTAATAAATGTTAATGGCATGTAATAGATATGCTGTCTTGGTCATCATTATGATTAAGGCCATTTTTATAAATTGGTCTCTGAATGACTTTATTCATTCCCTATACTATATCAATGTGCTTGATGCTTCTACAACTAGTAACAGTAGCTACATTGTTGAGTCATGTAGAACACCCTACCCTGGTCACCTAGGGCAACTTACCATGAGGTAACTTATATAATGTTAACAATAAAATTGCAAGGCCAATAAAGACTATCGCTGATCAAGAAACTAATATCACTAGGCCACTACAAGTGGCACAACAAGAATTTTAACTTGAATCTATCTTATTGGAAAGTTGTTATCAATAGTAACATCAAAGCCGGGCATGGTGGCTCATGCCTTTAATCCCAGCACTAGGGAGGTATAGAAAGGCAGATCTCTGTGAGTTCAAGGCCAGCTTCATCTACATAGTGAGTTCCAGGCTGCCTGGGGCTACAGGGAGATTTTGTCCCATAAATAATAATAATAATAACATCAAAAATAGAAAAGATAAGGAAAAGGATGAGCTCAGTGTGTGAGGGCCTGGGTCCCATCCCCAGCATTGCAGTATAAAAAATAAAACCAGATTCATTGAGTTCTTATTATGGATTTATGGATTTAGCTTAGTAGGCAATGTAAGCTTTGTGTTACAATTGTGTTAGGCAGATGCTACATGTTTATAAATACTGCCTTTGGGTACCAGGTCCATAAATAAGAAATGCACTGAAAAGGTAAGTCCATGATGCAGAGGAAACAATTAGGACTGGAGCAGAGATCAGAGATGCACAAACTATTCTTGGCAAGTTGGAACATAAAATACTGGAGTTAGCCAGAACTTTAAACGATAAACACGGCAAATGCCCTCGCTTATTACTAGGCCAGAAATGTTGACTCCTAAGAAGAGGAGCAATTCATTTTCATCAACTCCACAGAATCTCCCCATATATGAAAGCTTTGTCATGCCTGTTAGGTGGGGGCTACTCCAACATCTAGTAAATGCTTTCTCAAGTTCTCAAGGCAAATGATGAACCTGACACAGGTCCTGGCCTTCAAGGAGCTCACTATTTATTAAGGAAGATAAAGCAGTTACAAGCCTAGTTTTTGTCTGATTGAGTGAGCATGGGTCTTGTGCATGCTGTCACCACTGTTGAAAGTTCGTATGAGCAAGTTCCCAGAGGCCTGAAAGCCTCTGTTTCCTTATGCTCATGTACCAACCCTGGCTCTTAAAATCTTTGTGTACTCTCTTTCACAATGGTCCCTGAGCCATGGGTAGGAGTCCTATCCAGGGACATGCACTCTGTAGTCTCTTATTCTCTAAAACATGGCTAGTTGTGGCATTCTGTGAGCATCACAATTTGTTGTATGAGGAAATTTCACTGGTAAGAGTTGAAGCGGCAAGCCCCAACCTTGGCCAAAGAACTATTGGCAACTGATTACTGTGGGGTGAGAGGGAGAGTTGATCTTCTTTAAGGGAGTGACTATAGACAGGCTGACTAGACTCCATTGGATGAACTTGAACCAAAGAACATCTGGATAAAATGTTTGACCAGATAGGCCTTAATGTATATGCCAGAATGCATGAAATCGGGTACAGGGGGTCTAGGGGGGCAAGAATGGGAGAGGGGTTCTAAATTTGGTTACGATCTATTACACAAAATGCACAAAAACTCAATAAAAATATACATTAAAAATAGCATGGCACCAAAGCAATTCTCTCTGTTTTAGTTACTCCCATGATGATTGGGTATGATTCTGCTATCACAGGAAGAAAGAATAATAAGGAAATCTTGTCATATTTAAGTCAAAAGTTCTTAGAAAATGATACTGTACTTGATATTACTTTGTGTACAGCATTTTATACCTGTTTGTTCATGTGTATATACAATTATTTGGAATAATATTAATTCCATATAATAAAAAAGGAGGAGAGAAAGAAAGAAAGAAAGAAAGAAAGAAAGAAAGAAAGGAAGAAAGAAAGAAATCACAAGGCTTTGAATTGAAATCCAGAAAGAAATCCCATTACTACACTATGTGAGTTCAGAGGAAGAACACCTTTTCCAACTGGGGATAGGATATTGAGGAAAGTTTAGTAAAACAGAAGATATTGATGCATAATAGGTAAAATAACAAGATGCATAAATAGGTGATCAGCTATACTAAAGACAGAAAAGCTAAGAGTATATTCAGCTAGTTTGCCTGGGAATGAGTCCAGGTAAAGCAGGCTATGGAGACATCACTGGCTTAGCTAGTGGGATAGTCCTCAGACAATGACCTGAGCAGGGAGACTCTATTCTTTAGCTGTTAGATTCTGAATACAGAACTGAACTAATGGAACTGGGCCTTAGAAAGATATGTTTTGTGCTGCGTTATGGTAAATTCTGGGAGGGAAAGAAGCCAAAGAAAAGATATGTGGGAAACCAGAGAACAGTTGGAAGTCTGTTTGTTGCAATACACAGACAAGAGGTGTTGAGAGCCTGCTTGAAATAGGACAATGGACTCAAAAGTGGAGAGAAGGGGTAGGTATTCTATGTATACTTTTCCTTCTCTTCCATTGTAGAATGTGTAGAATCAGTAAATGGCACCCAAATGATCCGAGGTAAGCACCATCCCCACACTACACTTCCCTCACTCACCATTGACTTTTGCTCCCTGAAAGGGTTTGACCAACCTAAAAGCTTCTCTTTACTGTGGGCTGCATTAGGTTACAATCTGATATAATAGAGTCACATTTATTTTTCAGTATCAAATCTTAAATTGTATGACTTCATCAATATTTTTCTAATGATTGCTATTTTTTTCAGGGAGCAACATGTGAGTCAGATACAAGGTAGAAGTCAGGAACACCAAATGACATGCCTTACCATGATCATATCAATTATTCCATCCCTTTTTATGTGACAACTTCTTTTCTTGGTCCCTGACTAGAGATTTTCACTGCACCAAACTTCAAACAACAAAGGCATCTGTATCCTTGGACTGGAGGAAAGACAAACTACTTGGCAGTGATATATATCCACACAGAAACTAGTGTTTATTCACTGAAATTGCAATTGTAGCTAGGAGACAAAGAGCAGAGGAAGTTTCCTTATTAATTCTCCAGCAAGTTCTCAGTCTAAGAAATGCATGAGCCCCACTACAGAAACTAAACCTTGGTGTTACATGCTTACATTTAGCCTACCCAGAGCAACAAACATAATTTTTCCACTATTGATTGATTTATCCACAGAAAGTTAATGAACTACTTTTGGTTTTCTCATCTAATGAGATGTTAGGATAAGTCAATAATACTTGATAAAGCTATATCTGTACCAGTAAAATACATATCAAATCTTCCCATAACAAAATCTGTTCCAAGCACTCACAAAATCCAAGAGTGAATCAACTATAAGCATGGAGTAATCAGCAGAGACAAGACCAATAAAGAAGGAGGCATCAGTCTTTTGGGGATGAACACAGGGGTGTGCTGCAAATACCTGTGGAATACTATTTACCAGATGCAAATGCAAACAATGTTATCTCTATGAAATGAATTGTAAAACTGAGCCAATCTGCCTTCCACACCAGGTAGAAAATATGGCTTAGTAGACTTTGGATAGTTTTTGTTACATTTATGCAGCGGTTTTCACAGCTGTATGATATCTTGCCGTTAAATCTGGTTCCTGCTAATTGTAGCTTACTGCCCTGCCTATGCTCACAACTTTCAAACAGCTCCTCCTTAGAAGCTGCCCACTCATGCTTTTAAACATCTGCTGTTACCAGGAGAGCCAGGGGACAGCGAAGAAGCAAGTGGCAGCTGGAACTGACTCAAGAAAAAAATGGCTTAAATCCTAACCTTTTACCAGAGAGTGGGAGGACTTCCAACATTCTTAAAGAAGCTTTGGACATGAGTACTTGCTGACCTGTTATTATTATTGTAGTTATTAAGGAAGGGTATGGCTGAGAATTCGCATTAGAGGCATTATTTCTCTTTATAGAATAACCAATTCCCTCGAACTTGTGGGGGCATCAGTTTTCAATGAACTCAATATGCACATGTTGGGTAGTACTCTGGGCACTGGGCTTAGAGAACATGCATAAGAGCAAAATAATATGTAAACTCTTATAACACCCCACAGCTGGATTTATTATTTCAAAACTCTCCAATAACAAACTTAATATTCCACATCCAAGTATTTTGACAGACATTAATTTACTGGATTCTCTCAACATATACAGAGAGAGTTTTTACCTGTACAAACACATAAAGGCACATACTACAAAATAAGAAATGACTTGACCAAGATAATTTTGTTCAAGAGAAGAACAAGGGGTAGCACTTCAACCTAATATGCAAATGTGCATGATGGAAAGACTAGCAAGGCTGATAAATGACTCAGATATCATTAATCCCTCATACAGCCATCTTTGGTGCTTTGGTTTGTTTCAGTTAGAAAATGTTTCAAGAGAGGCATCTTTTCTTCAAGCTGGTGCAGGATTCAGAAAACTGAGATTTATAACTAAGTTATTCTGCATTTTATAGACACGGAAGACATACATATTTTAATGGTACCTATGCAACAAGTTACGATATACCTTTAAGTGAAACCATACTCAAAGCAGATTTGTGCAATATGAAATCATTAACTAAAGCTCAACTGAATTAGAAGCAGAGTTTAAGCTGGGTTGCAAGAAACTGTAGATCGGTTTAGCTGTGGAAGCTGATGTTCAGTACACTTAAAATCCTCCTCCAGGTGACAGCAGTTGCATACAATGGAGGGCATACTACATCAAAGGCAATGCACACAGAGACACTAGAATTCCTTTTAAATAAGTGTCAGAAGAGAAAGCTGACCCAACTAAGCTATCAAGTCTTTATTGAGTGTGACTACGTACAAGACATTGGAAGGATCTTCAAAATAAATCACAAAATGTGCTCTCAGTCTTCAGTGTTCTTAAAATCTAAGTAAATACCACCTTCCCTAGAAAAAATAATTCATATAAGGTATAATCTTCAATAAGGGCCAAATATAGTTTCCCAGTTTGGGATATTGCATAAAAAGTGCTAAATCTTAATGCAGGCTTGATCACACTCTTTTTTTTTCTTTCTTTCTTTTTACCTGGGTGAGAATTTCCTCTTCCTGGCTCACCAGACTCATAGATCAGATGATCTCTCAGACTACTGACCTGGAAGCCCTACAACAGCTCTGGGGCTTAGTGGAGTAAGAAGGGAAAAATGTGACCTCTGAGTGGCCAGCAGAAGACTTCTGGGAGGAGCAGAATTGTACCACACTCCTGAGTATATTCCATCTCCAAGCTCATGCTCTCTGCTTCTTTCTATGAACTGTTTCCTGAGGACACCTTGGTTTCTAGTTTCTTTTCATCCTTTCCAATCAAAGCAGCTGTTGATTCCATAAACTGCATGTTGGTGTCATCAAGTTTCATGAACCCTCTGTAGATGGGATTGGAATGACAAAGCACAGATTTTTGTTTTTAAAGACATTTCAGATCCTTCCAAAGCCACAAAGTCCATACCCAGGAAGTAAAAAAGAGATGCTGTCGGGGCTGGAAATGACCCTAGCAGTTGGCGTTCATCCTTGCCTTACCGCCAAAGATTCCAAAATCAGCAAACATGCTATCACATTTGACCAGTAAGATATCTGAAAACTTGAACATGGGGTAGTGTTTAACCAGAAATAACCATAAATGACAAGCACTTGATAACAGCTGAAGTTTTGAGAGGACATAGTAAAAAAGAGATAGCTTGGGTAGGAGAAGGAAATAATCCTCCAAATCTTACTTAAAATCTCAACTATGATATTAACTGCTTTAATAGATTTAGTTAAATTGCTTAAACTCTCTGAACTTCAGATTCCTCATCTGTAAAACTGGAGATGATAATACTACCAAATTCTGGGAGCTTTTATAAAGAATACATAGGAGTTGGTACCACACTTTGAATACAGTACAATAGTATAGTAGATAGCAGGATAACTATGTGAATAGCTAACCATCAATTCTGTATCATCCCTGTCCTTGGGGATGCTACCTTTTCATGTCCCATCATATATATTCTCATAAAAAGATACAGCAAGTCAACTTACTGATTAAGGTGTAGGAAAAACTGTGTGGAGTTGGGTGTCAATGCCTAATAACACACACACCACTTAATCCCAGAGCAGTTAGCACATTTAATAAGGTACAAACATGAAGGTCAAATGGTGAACTTTCAGACTTTATCCAGTTGGTGAATGAGGAGTTTTTACAGATACAGGCATCTTTACATCATTTGAGAATGAATGCCTGTTAATCAAGTATAGTCTGTTTAATTCAGTTCCACTGATAGTGAGTAGTGTCTTTCTATGTCTCTTTAGAATAGCACACAGAGTTCATAGTCTACTGCAGTTTACAGATATGTAAACAACTCATTTGGTGAAAGAACAACATGCCACTTGCTGTGAAGAAGTTTGGAGGAATATGAAACAGAGGGAAAATACTTTTATTATGTTTGGAGTAAAAAGGAAATTAATGGACCAGAAGAATTTGAAAGGAATACTAGAAAATTATATATCAATGCAAATATTACAGGAAACAGTGCTCATGCATTTGAATAACTCGTGACCAGTTGGTGGTGCTGGTTAGAAAGGTTGTGGAACCTTTGGATATGGAGAGGAGTGGCCAGAAGTAGGTCACTGAGGAGGGCCTTTGAATACTATATTCACTTTTAGATCAGACCCACTCTCTTGGTCCAAGGCACAGGAACAAGCCTCCAAAGTATGCTCCCATCACTACAGAAAGAGATTCTATGACCAGTATGCCTTCCCTTCCATGATGAACTGTACTCTCTGAGACCAGAAGCCAAAAAAACCCCTCCACCATTACATGGTTTCTGTCAAGTACTTTGTCTCAATGATACAAAAGCTATCACAGTGGTCAAATGGTAGAAAGGACATAACCAAAACATTAGGTTATGGAAGTTCGGAATGTATATCAGGGGAGTACATTATTCCAATAATGCAGGAAGTAGGAAGACAGTTTTGAAAAAAATCAAACAGAAAGCTAGGCTGTGAAAAGGTCATTAAGGGCCTTGACAACATTCCAATGATTTGTAAGTATAAACAGTAATTACATGATTAGTTCCATGTTTTATAATGTTGTTTGGATGATTATGCGGACTATGAAATAAAAGGAGTGATACTAGAAGCAGAGACACATATAATACTGAAAGGAAAAAGGATCATAATTCTAGATGCAACCAAGAATAAGAATGATCAATGTTGTAAACAAAACTGGAATCCAGAACTTTCAAGAAAATATCCAAATTACTAGAAAAATATAAATTTCAAAATTGATTCAAGAATAGTACAATAGGTATCATTTGAAAACTTCTCAACAAGAAAATGCCAAATGAATTACTCTAAATAATAAACATAATATGACCATATATAAACTATGCCAGAGGAAAAGGGGAGAAATATTTCTCAATTCATTTTATGAGAGTGCTCTCACCCTGGCACAAAAAATAAATGAAAATAATATGACAAGTGAAAGATGTATGCTAATATAAGTGATTCACACAAATGCAAATGCTAAACAAAATATTAGCAAATGAAATCCAGCCATGTCTAAAAAAGAGAAAAATCATGAATAAGTTGGCTTCATTCCAGTAATTCATGTTTTTCTCAGCACTCAAAATCTATGAGACTGAAGTTTTCCATTGTTCTAAAATGTTAAAAGAGACAATCAAACATGCTAAATGGTCATATCAAAAGACAAAGAAAATATATTTAATAAAAGCCAACATTCATTTACACTAAAATGTATTAGATCTGAAACCAAGTGACAATTTCTCCAACCTAATAAAAGCTATCCACAGGAAATATTTTGACAATATCGTAATTCTCCAGTAAAATATTTTAAGTATTCCATTTGAAAAATCAAGAGAAGACGACTGTGGAGTGGTGCCACTGCCATTCAGTGTTTCCCTAAAGGCTACAAATAGTGTAGCAAGGCAAAACTATGAAATATGTGACATGAGGACTGAGCACAAAGAAATGTGTCATTATTTTCAGATAACCTCATCCGCCACACAGAATTTTATGAAGAGTTCATCCAGATTTCCAAATAAGGAGCTTTAAATTCACATAATAGTGTATTTGTCAACATATACAGTAGATACATGGGTTTTTTGTTTGTTTTAATTGTTTTGAATCCATCCATGCATATGTTAAATGTGCTCATTATGTACATATTTTTATCAAGAAATAAGAAAAATAAAAGAAAAAGTTTGGAGGTAGATCATGCTGTGCTGTCCTTATATTTCAGGAGGAAGCATTTTGGGTTTGTCCCAATGCAATGACTTGGGGATGGGCCTTGCTGAGGTTTGTTAAAGGAAGCTCATTACTACTACCCTAGAGCTCTGCAGAGAAGGAGAAAGGAAGAGGGTTTGAGTTGGTCAACATAGAGCTCCCTCTTTTCTCTGCCTGTAAGTACTCTCCCCGTAGCTCCTTTGGCTCCAGAGCATCAGAAAAGAGTCTGCCTCTGTATACCTGCCTAGAAACAGTGCCCTTCATGAGTACACCTGTCCAACTCATCTCAGCTCCCTGATCTGCTTTTATCTGGCCATTGCCTACACATGGGCACAGACCATCTTTGCCCTGGCCTTAGAATATCATGACCAAATGGATCAAACAAATAAGCATTTACTGGGTCTTACTGACCCAGCTTCAGTTCTTAGAATACAAGTGGGAAGTAATAACCTCATTGCAAGATAAGAACACATCTTACTCACGTAAATAACCTCTATTAAAGACAACAAAATCTGTCAAGTTGCTACTCACAGCTGCTTCCGTCTGGAGCTCTTCGCTGCAGGACATAGTATTGGAGAGAACCCTTCTCATCTCACAAACAATAATTCTGCATTTCAAGCCTCTACTGACACCAATGGAGAACCAATAGTTGCCCTTTGGTTCACTCTAGACCAGTGACTGGGCTACCAGATACAGGTACTTCCTTTCTCTGCCCTTATACTTTCCTGTTGTTAACCTCTCCCTGGTCCCATCTCTAAGTATCATCTATGAAGGTCAAAGAAAGGAGGACTGAACCTAGGGGATGATAAAGCTCTTTCTCTATCTGAGGCTATATAGCAGCAAGAGAAGCGCCGGATTCTCTATGTAGACATGGAGCACAGCAGTTCCAATTGGTCTGTCTAGACTGGGCCTGAGAATTCAGAGAGGTTGTTTTTGGGGGGGGAGCTCTTTTTGAAACAGGATCTCCCAGCTCACCAGACCAGGCTTGATCACAGAGATCCACCTTCCTCTGCCTCCTGAGTGCTGGGACTAAGGCATAGAAGGAGGAATACAGAAAGACAGTAGCCAGCCAATTTAAGAATAAAATGTTATCTCTGAGAAGTTCTAGGGATCTAATCAGAAGCACAAAACTTGTGAACCCAGGAAAAAAAACAGTCTATCACTCTAAAACTTAATATCTTATGGACTGAACTGAAGCTTCTTTAGTGGAGCTATAATACAGGGAAGACAAATGAAAGGCCTTGTTCTTTTGCAAATACAAATACCTGAGCATAATATGATTCTTCCACTACACAGGGTAAGTGAAGAACTTCATCACAATGACCACTTGTGGAAACATGCCAGCTCAGAGACCAAGCACTGCACTTGAGAAAACATCAACACATTCCTATAGCCTGGCTTCAGGGACGTGATTTCTTCTATGTTGAGAGGGAAAGAAGAACCCCCAACTTTAAGGTGAGCACTTTTCTTGGTTCACAGATGAAGGCACCACTCATCCTTAGCTCTTTTCCCACATAACAAGAGAGAGAAAAGGAGGTTGCTATGCTTTATCACCTAGGCAAGAAACAGAAAAGTCAAGTAAAGGAGGGTTTGTTGTAAGGATGATATGCTCTTATTGTGACCAGGTCTCCAGTTCAAACTGAAGAAGTACATGAAGACGAGGGACAGTTTGCTGCAAAGTCATATATGCATTGGACATAGAGCACCAACTCTGTTTGCTGAGAAGATGATTTTTATTTCAAAAGCCATACTCTCCTCAAAGCCATTGTGCTAAGCACCCCATATTGCATAATCCCTACACAGATTATTAATATTATGATTTGGCTAGAAATCCATAAATACATCTTTAGTCATCTTTTAAGTCAAAAGTTACTGAATAGTCTGCTGCAAATACTTAAAAGCTTGTATGATTTATTTTACTGCTGCTACAACTACAGCATTTGTTTTGAACACGTCCTATTATCTCTGCTTTCTAATGAGACATGGTATCATATTTTTAAGTGAGAAAAAGATTTGCAATTTTGAACCAGAATGTTTGATATGCTGGGTATTACTTTACTTTTCAAGAAAACTGAAAGAGCTTGAGAACTAAAAATTAGAATATAAGGAATTATAAAATCTCCAGAACAAATATAAAATAGTCTGCAATAGACCAAATAAAGGCCCCAGTCGACTGTAGCAAGTGAAAGCCAACAGAGCTGTAAGGGCTAGTTTACTGTTTCAACAGACCACCAAATATATGATGTCACAGCTCTGTTACACTGGCACAAAACAGGATTTTGCTTAGAGTACATGTCCTAGCGAGACAGGCAGATTCATAAGCATGCTGTAACTGTGTCTGCCCATGAGTCGTACTTTGATACATGGATGGTTGCTTTTGTGAACTCTCAAACAAATTACAGTTGTTAACAATTATGTTGACATATTCACTAATACAAACTGATTCGAAGTGGGACTTACAAATAGAAGTAATTCTGATGGTCATCATCTCATTATATAATATCCTTACCTGTCCCTTTGAGAAACATAAGCGTATTGCGAATCCATAAGCCGTCTTCCATATTATGCAATTATCTGCTTCCTTTGAGCAGCTGTTCCAGTGGTGGTAATAAGAGTGCTAAGGCTCTCAGAAAATTTGGGTCACTGCAGAATGGCTGCAAAGGAGAATTTGAGTCTCTCCTCACCACTTGTATTTGCCTGTCCCCTCTCTACTTTGTCATGCTTACTCCTCCTTGAAAGTGGAGAATCAGCCTTCCTTTGTCTGTGAAGCTGTCATAAGTGTTCTCAAAATATCTCTGACATTTATAATCCTTGTAATGTTTAGAGCTACCCGAGTATGTGAATCTTCTCCCCTCCCCACTGTTTTATAACATGATAATTATCATCATCAAACAGCATGCTGAGGTCCCAACACACACTAGTGTCACACTACAGCAGGGAAAATGAAAATAATCTTAGAGGCAGAAATTCTTATTTTAAAGCCTCTGCTTCTATACTTACTAAGCCCATGACCCTGGAAAAGTCACCTTACTTGTTGGAGTTTTAATTTCCCCATCTAGAAAACAGGAAGAAGTGGAGTTTTGCCATCAAGTTAACCCGAGTTCTGTCACTTACCTATTGAGACATTAAACAAAAGATAGGCCAGGGGAGACTATTTCCTCATCTATGGAATTAGAAAAGCTGCTCTCTTGATGATTAGTGTTGTTAGTTAACAAATTAAAGGACCAGGGTAGGGATGTGTCTCAGTCAGTAAAGTGCTTTGCTATAGAAACATAAGGACCTATGCTCAGGTGCCAATAACCTATATTAAAAACCAGACCCCATGGGTATCTATTATACCATCACTGGAGAAGCACAGACAGAAGAATCCCTGAGGTTCATTAGCCAGTCAGTCTAGCCAAATATGTAATCTCCAGGTTCAGTAAGTGACTCTATCTAAAAAATTAAATTGGAGGGCCAGTGAGATGACTCAGCAAGAAAAGATGCCTGCCACCAAGCCTTAGGGTCTGAGTTCTATCCCCATGACTGACAGGGCAGAACGAGAGAGCTGACTCTCTCAAGATGTCCTCTGACTTTCACATGCATTCTGTGGCATGCGTACACACACACACACACACACACACACACACACACACACATACACACATCATGTCACATCACAAATAAATAATAAATAAAGTAATAAAATGTTATTTTTTAAAAAGTGGAAAGTGATCAAAACACCCACCCAAGACTGACCTCTGGCTTCCACATGTATATACCCATATGTGCCTGCATACCAGTACATGCACACATGAACACACATACATACACACAGAGACATCAATAAATAAATGAAAGGACCCGCATCAGGGTCTAGCATGTAACATTGCCTGAAACAAATGATAGGGATTATAACTGTGCTCCTGATCATGAATGATCATGGACTCACATTTGATCCTTGACCTCACAGGGCTATCAGCTCCGCAAGGGAAACAACTTAAAGAAGTTCCCCCTTCCAAATATGCAGCAGTAAAAGCTGAGGACCAAACTGAGAGACAGCCAGTACAGCCACGTGGAGAAGAGGAAAAAGCACCCCCCCCGCAAAGCTGCAATTTGGAACTGCTCTGTGTACAGGCAGTGAAGGGGGGCCTGAATCAGTCAGCCCAAAAGAAGGACGTTGTTTCAGGAGCAGACTGAAAGGAAGATAGTGAGAAATCTATATGAAGAATAATGCTTGAATCCATAAGTGACAATGAGGGAAGATAAGTCAGAGGAAAGCCCAGGACTCAAGAATGCATAGCTCCCTCACCACTTGCTTCCTGGTGGAAATACACCACGTCTTTCATTTTCCCATAGTACAATCTACACAAGAATTTAAACAGCGCCCTCAATTCCATGAGAAATAAATGACTTAGAGCAGTGACCTGAGGAGAGTTACATTTTTAAAAATTATCTGACTACTATAAAAAATACATGTAAGCGTTCGATTAGTTCATAGCATTCAAAAGATGGAAACTACTCAAATGTCTAAGAACTAAAGACTTGATAAACAATATCCATGCAATGGAATACTATTCAGCCACCAAAAGAAATGAGGTACTGATGCATGTCATGGGTGAAACTTCAAAAATATACTAGGTAGAAGAAGCCAATTAAAAACATAACATACCCCTAACCCACATTCACCCTTCCATCCCTCCTGCCTTTCTATACTCCTAGTTTGGGCCCTGCGCCATTCCTAGTCTTGGGGCCCCAGACACCTGGGGAACCAATACTGCTTCCTGACCCTT
>NW_008358534.1:4906806-4907055 GCF_000622305.1 Nannospalax galili | reverse complement strand
ATCCTTTGCATCCAGTACAACCCAGCTACTCAATCCACTCCCTGGGAAATCTTGGGGCTTCTTCCCTCCCCATCTGCCTTTGCATCCGTGCGTGGTGCGGCCAAGGCGAGGGTCTCAGGTCAGTTCAACACCCAGGTTCCTGAGGCCAAAAGCATTCTTAGAAGATTCCAGACCTAAGGAGAAAGTCTGAAAACTTCTGATTCACATTGGAATTGGGCCACCGCGGAACTCCTGAAGACAAAATCAATC
>NW_008358534.1:4850298-4898073 GCF_000622305.1 Nannospalax galili | reverse complement strand
AAAGAAATTCTCTGTGACTTTGACATGTGAATTTCTTTTTTTTTAAATTATCATTATGCCAAAAAATCTGAATTACTGTAATATTTTGCATATTGTTAAAGCTGTAACTTTAATTGTAAAAAAAATTTTAAATAAAAAAAATTAAAAAAAACATAACATTACGAATTCACTTATATGAAACACTCTGGAATAAAAATCCATAAAATAGAAAGTATGTTTATGACTGCTTAGGACTGATGGGAGGACTACAACAAATAGTAGATAGTGGCAGGATAGTTCAAGGATTTGAGCTTTCTTCTTATTCTCTTCTCATGGCTTCTACAAGATAGAGGTTCACTCTCACATGCTAAAATGAAATCTATCAACAGGTGGCCCAGGAGTGTTGTGGCAGTTCTGTAATGTCATTCATGTTCTGAATACTTTTTATCTTTTTATTTTGAAGTTTAAAATTTTTCCTCTATTGTTTTCTTTGGTAGAGGAGAGCTACTCCTTGGTATAATGAAAATGTTCTAGAAATGACTATGGTAAAGATTGTACATATGTGTAAATATCCTAGAAATATCATTGAATAGGTGTGAAGAATTGTAGGACTGCATCTGAAAAAATGAGCACAGGTAAGAGAAATATGCGAGGGGAAGAAGTTCACAGCACCAGATTTCAACTGAAAGGCAGAATCCCTGTGCCCTGTAGATCTTGCCTCAAGGAGTTGTTTTAAGCTCTGAATGATGAAAATGTATCAATAGTGCCTGATGCATAAGGTCCTCTATCAACTATGTATGTATGCATGTATGTATGTATGTATGTATGTATCTATTTATCTATATCATCTATCATTTATCTATCTGTCACCTATCATCTATCTATCTACTAGTTGTCATAATCCTTATTATTACTATTCATAAATGCTTCTGAGAAAATACAGAGAACATTAGGGCAAAAATTTTTTTTTTTAGTAAATTCTAACAGACTTTATTCAGAAGATCCAGTTATTTCATAGACACAATCAACTTTTCAAAATCTAGCTTGCTTCATATTTAGACCTTGACTTTCATGTGAAATATTTCATTTAATTTGAATGGCTATTCATTTTCATATACTAAGGACGAAGAGAAAGGAAGGGGAGGAGGGGGAAAGGGTGGAAGGGAAGGAGGGAAGGAAGCTTTTGCCACTATCCTACTGCAGATCTCTAATGACAACTCTGGCCACAGCCTCAACTCAAGGCTTCTAGAATGCCATCCACCTTCCTCCTGAAGATTGTCTCCATGAGGCCCCATGGCTTCTGACTTCTCTTATTGAACTGACAACTCTTATTGAACAGTGAGGTATCCAAAGGAACTGTCGTCTTCTGGTTTCTTATCATTGTCCTCCTAAGTTAGTTCTCTTTCTTGTATTCCTTCTGTGCTTATGTCTGGTCCATCTCTAAGAAGCTCTCCTAGAAAAACTCTATAGAAGACAATCTTCTAATTCATCGCCTGTGCCTAAAATATTTTTACTTTTAAGCCAGCTGGCATATATTTGTAAAGTCAAATAAATTCTCTCAAATTCTGGAACTCACCAGGAGTTCTTGATCATGCCTATAACATGAGGGTGAAACAGGAGGATCAGGCATGCAAGACCTGCTTCTGTTACAGAATGAGTTCAAGGCCAGCCTGGACTATATGAGACACTGTCTCAAAAAATTGAACAGCAGCAAATCTGAAACTCTCTTCTCGTGTGTGTGTGTGTGTGTGTGTGTGTGTGTGTGTGTGTGTGTACACATGTGTATCTGAAGCCAGGACCTCATGTACTCCAACTCTGAGCTACCCCCTCATCCTTTATGGCTAAATACTCAATATTGCTGACTCTAATTCACTTTTGGTTTGAGTCCCTTCACAATCTTATGTAGGGCAAAATTTTAAATCCAGAGGAGCAATCTGTATTGTCAGCTGTTATAAGGTCCAAGCTATAACTGTTTGTCACTGCCTTTGAGATGCATATTAGCTAATGGAACTTTATAGCCACAAATACCACTTCAACTAGGTTTCCAAAAAGAAGAGTGAAACATAGTAGTCACTTTATCAGTAAGGCACTGAGGGCCTTCTTCCCTGCTACAGAGAAGAAATTTCTTTTTGTATCCTCACATGGAGAAAAGAGGGAGCTTGCTTTCTGGATTCTTATTCTAAGCACACTAATTTGTTCAGAAGGACTCCACTCCTGTGTTAGTTACTTTTCTGTTGCTGTGATAAAATACAATAAGCAACTTACAGAAGATTTTATCTGGGCTTATGGTTCCAAAAGGAGAGTCCATAATGGCAAGGGAATTATGGTAGGAAGCAGCTGGAACAGGAGTCTGAGAATTCATACCTTTGAGTTATATGCAGGAAGCAGAGAGAGGGCTAATTACAAGCGGCAGTAGAGTATGAACTCTCGAAGCCCACCCCTAGTGACATGCTTCTTCCAGCAAGGCCATACCTCCTAAAGCTTCACAAACAGAGGCACTAGCTGAGGCCAAGTGTTAAACTATGTGAGCCTATGAGAGACATTTCTCATTCAAATGCCAACTCGCATGGCCAAATCACCTACAAATAGCTCCAAATACCATATGTGGGTCCCATTTAAACATATAAATTTAGGAAGGACATAAGTTGCCAATCCATATTATACATAATCTCACGTGTTTTTTATATCTTAAAGATTTATTTTAATTATGTGTATATGTGTGACTGTGTATGTATATATGTGCATGTGAGTGCTCGTGCTTCTGGAGGCCAGAAGAGGGCATCCAGTTCCCTCTAGCTAGAGTTATAGGTGTTAATTGTGAGTACTGGGAACTGAACTTGAGTCCTGCACAAGATCAGTATGTGCTCTTACCCACTGAGCAATCTTGCCAGCCCTCATCTCACATTCTTTGCTGTAAGATCAGAACTGTTTAATTCAGAAGTTGGTAAACCATCATTAGCAAAGCAGACCTAAGCCACCACTATTTATGTACATAAAATACTATAATCATTTCTTCATATAGGGTCTAGAGGAATCCCTGAGCAACCCTGGTGGAAATACACCATGCCTTTCATTTTCCCATAGTACAATCTACACAAGAATTTAAATAGCACCCTCAATTCCATTAGAAATAAATGACTTAGAGCAGTGGCATGAGGAGAGTTACATTTTTAAAAATTATCTGACTACTATAAAAAATACATGTAAGCGTTCGATTAGTTCATAGCATTCAAAAGATGGAAACTACTCAAATGTCTATCAACTAATGACTTGATAAACAATAGCCATGCACAAACACCATGATACGTTTTCATTATTATTCTGCTTTTAATATGTGTGAGACAAAATATGGGGATACAAAAGTGATTAGGACACTGCCCTACTGTTAAGGTGCACAGTAAAGTGGAAAGATAGAGGATCAGCAAGTAAATTGACAAGTACAAGAACATGTGATAGAGGCACATGCTTGATATCTTCATAAAAGGCATCCAGTCATTATAATAAGCACTGTAGAGTAAGTTAGTATATAAAGCCATAGTTGTAAGAGGAGAAGCATATTGTAATTTGCTTCTGTACAATGATTTTCCCTGAAATAAGAGAAATTAGTTATTTATCACAAATATACTACCTACAAGATATATCTTTAAAATCCAAGGCAACAAAACAAACGAGGCCCTACAGATGGAAAATAATCAAAAGGCCTTAGGTTGCTGATAAAATATGCTGATTTGGAAATATCCTTCACTACTGAAAAGAGGATTGGGTTATGAAAGCTGGCCTCCCAGGCCATCTGCCAAGGCTAAGTTTGAAATCTCCAGTGGCTCTTGGTAAGGAGAATTTAAAATAAATATTTATAGACGTTAACTGAAAAAGTGAGAGAAAAATGGAAGGAAGAAGAGGTGGAGAAAAGTAAATGCAAAAGGGATGGTTGTACTTATGGTGTCTCCCGCACCTCCTGAGGGTTCTGATACAGATTATGAGGATTGACTCACGAACATGTAGTTAGGTTCCCCCCCACACAAAAACTTTAACTGAAATATAAACATTGAACATAAGAAGCAGACAATGATGACAAGGACAATAAGGGAGAGGGGCAGAAGCTGAGGCAGAGGCAGCAGCAGTAATCATTTCATTAAACACCTAGAACCATTTTCGTACTGGAAACACTGTGGTGAAGTAGCAAGAGCCAAGGAATCCGGATTCCAGTCCTGGTTCTGCCACATTCTTACTGCTCACATCATATTTCAGCTTTGAAAATCTGTAAAACTAAATAATAACCTCTATCCTAACCATCAGAAAGGCTGAAGACCAGATGAGAGGATGGAAGTAAACAGGCCACGTAAACTTGAGAACATACTGAACAGATGTTAGCTCTCGTTTTTCACAAATTCTCTTACCATGATGGAACACTGATTGACGTAAAATAGTGCATTTTTAAGCCAGGTATGGTGACTCACATCTGTAATCCCAGCACTCAGGAGGCCAAGGCAGAAAGATCTCAAGCTCAAAGGCAATTTGGACTATATACCAAGACTCCGTCTCAAAAAAATATAATGCACAGTTCCAAGTGCCTGGGGAGTTAGATCTGAACAAGGTACAGTTTTCCAGCTGCTTTCACCTCACATGTACATACTACATACATTCAAATATATAATGTACATCCTATTTGTTAAATATCAAAAACCCAAAGAACTTTGATCACTGGAAGTTATGAGCTGTAGATAGTTAGGCAACTCCTCTAAATAGGCACATGCTGAGACTTTAAAGCCTCAAGCCCAGCATTGCCTGTACAGCTGACGTATCATAGTACTGTATCTGCTTGTTTCAGAAGCCATGACATAAGGATGGCCATGTGATACAATCAACTTTACAAAGATGCCAGTTCAGACCATGCGTAGCATTTTAATTGATGATTCTTCTCATCTTAACTAGAGTAAAATCAATGTACAATCAGAATATCAATGCAAGAAATGAAATCAACTAAAACGTATCATATATGTACTAACTAGACAACCATGGCTAACACTTTTTAGTGTATATCATGAGGTTTCATTCTGTGCATATATGCATGAATCTTTAAAATAATAATGATATGTAGTGATCTTTTTCTTTAAAGAAAGGACTCTACCAGGCTTGTGAGGTTGTTCAATTATGTAAGCATCAAGACCCACATTCACATCCACAGAATCCTCCTTAAAATCCAAGCACCTATAATCCCAATGCTGGAAAGCCAGAAACAGAAGGAGCTCTAGCGCTTTCTGGCCAATCAGTCTAGATAGAAAAATGAAGTCTAGGTTCAATGACACACTCTATGTCAAAAAAAGATGGGGAGCAATTGAGGAAGATACCCAGTATTAACCTCTGACTGTCACCTGCATGCACAGACAAATGTATAAACATCTACATACATGTATGCATATGCACACACAAACACAAACAAATACACTCATATACTTTAAAGAAGGAATTTTGGGGCTGGAGAGAGGTGGCTTAGCAGTTAAAAGCACTGGCTGTTCTTGCAGACCTGGGTTTAAATCACAGCACCCACATGGCAGGTAACAACCATCCATAACTCCAGTTCCAGGGGATCCAATGCCCTCTTCTGACCTCTGAGGGCACTGTATAACATGGGTGCACTTACATACATGCTATACATGCATAACATTCATACACATAAAATTTTAAAAAGGAAGTTTTAGCCACTCACTATGTGAACAGGGACTAGCCATTTCTCCTTTCAGAGTACCAATTTCCTCATATATGGAACAGGAATGAAGAATGAATGAAACTTCCTCACAAAGCTCATGGGAAGCCCAAGAGAAACAGTGCATGTGTTCAGAACAGAACCTCACTCATAGTTAAACTATAATGAGAATTCTCCTTATAGCTGCCCAAGGCAACCCCTTCCTTTTTCAAAGGAGGATACTAAGACTTGAAGAGGGAGACACAGTATGAGTGAAATATACCTATTTCCCATCAATTCAGTGCATATTTATTGGGCACTTGGATAAGACCTTATGCCAAGATGGAATAGAAGGCATCCCATATGATAATATGTGCAAACCACTTAGTCTTTCTATATACTACATTTCCCCATCTGGTTAGTTGCATTTACTACATAGGGTAATGATTAAACAAAATTAAGATTAACTGAGCAGATATATGCAAAGGTCTTAGACTATGTCTTACAGTATATGAAGCTATAATTTTGTATTTTTATATAAATCTATGCAAAGATATTTATGTTTTAGCTTATTTATACATTTATAAGAGTTGAGTACATGCACTCTATTTATACATATACATATATTTTCATATTACTTATTTATACATTAGGGAGACCAGAACAAGGCAAAGACCTTTTCTATTGCTGTGACAAACCATCTTTTCTATTACCGTGGTAAACCATGATGACCAAGGCAACTTAGAAAAGGGGTCTATTTGGGCTTCTGGTTCCAGGGGGATAACTGCCCATCACGGCAGAGGAGACATGGCAGGAGGCAACTGGAGGAGAATGCTGAGCACTCACATCATTAAGCAGGCAAAGGACGCAGTTAGAGAAAAACTGGAAATAGGCAAGACTAAGAACTCTCAGAACCCACCCCCAGTGATGTGGTTCCTCTAGCAAGGCAGCACCTAGTCCTAACTTCTGAAACCATTGCCACCAAATGGGGCCAAGTATTCAAATATTCTGAGGCTATGGGGAACATTCTCATTCAAACCACCACACTACACATCCAGATATTTTGCTTTTCAGTCCTGGCAAGGTGGTTGTAGAGACACAGGGTATTCTGCTATAATATTCTAAGATTCTAGTCACTAGCTTTGTGGGTACTGAAAGTCAAATACAGTGACAGTAGTGAAGGCATCCTTCCCCCTGGGCAAGAGCATTTGCTGTGTGTTTTGAAATCCAGATTCTTAGCGGTGGTCTCTGAAATCCTCTCTTCTCTGGAGGTGAAAGATGGATCAGCTCCCTTTAGTAGACCTTTTCTGCAGTGGTAATATGGGTGTCAGACCTATAGATCTAGAGTACTTATCTTTTCTACTTATAGAGAAATGCTATGAAGTTGACTATAAGATTAAAAAAGAGGTGGGAAGGAGAGGTAGAGAAAAAAGGGTATGGAAAGCAAACAAAAAGAAGTGTTCAGAAGACAGGAGATGGGGGAGGGAAAGCGAACAGAGAAGAGATTAGAGTTCAGTAGAAGACAGTAGGGAAAGAGGGAAAAGGAAAGGAGGGGGAGGAACAGGAAAGGAGAAGAGAAAGAGGAGAGGAGAGGGAAGGACTAAAAGAAAGGATAAGAGAGGAGGGGCAGTAAAGCAGAGGGCTAAGGGAGGGGAGAGAGCAAACATACCCTAGCTGCTGTTTATAACCTAAACAAAGCTGCAGAGCAGGGATGGGCCATTCTGGTGACTGTGAGGTGAAAAAAATCTCTTGCCAGAGGGGACAATCACAGAATATCTGGCAAAGGTTTGCAATGGAGACTGAAAGGTAGCACATGATCGAGTTATCAAGCATCACAGAGAAACTGGAAATCACTGTACAGCACCCCAGTGACACAAAGTTGGGAGATTCTTGATGCCTTTCTAACCCTCAGGAACTGCGTAGTTACAACATCAGACTTGACTGATGAATGTTTTTAGCAGGAATAATAAGGATAAAACTGCGGTACTTAACACTGAATGACTTTTTACTTCTAAACAAAAACTTTTATTAAAGTATATCAATATTAATTCTATTTTATAAGATACCAGTATTTCTGCCACAGTAATTCTGTTGCAGTGCTACTGAAAATGTCCCCAATGAAACTGTTTCAGTTTATGAATGCTATCTATTTCTAGAGAAAAACACACTGCTGCTTGTCATAAATGGGGAAAGTTTACATAAGAGAAAGAAAACAGAACACCCAAAATGAACAGTACATTTAAAATAAAATGCTTCAGTACTGCCAAAAATGAACACAACAAATAGCTCATACATTTCCCCCATTCTAAATTCCTTACACATGAAATATTTTTCTATCTCTACTTTTCACCTAACATATTAAAGTTAAATCATTAAATCAATAGATGATGAACCCCTCCCCTATCTCTTCCTACATACAAAAATAAAATATATGGGCAACAGTGTGGCAGAAATATTGTGATGTTTTATTCTATGACCATTTGGGAGTAGAAACGATCATAAACTCTAAGATCAACAAAAATTGAAGTATATTTTTCACACCAAAGAGAAAACCACTTACTTCATTATTTTAGGAAGACAGAAAAGCCACAGGCCTTAGAGTCAAATAGACATGGAGTTGAGCCTTAGCTCTAATGTCTACATACATGATATCATGCAAATTTCTTCATTGTGTGGCGTCTTCTCTCAGGTGTAAAATGAGGGATGCTTTATGCTTATTTTACAGGGTTGTTGTGACATTAACTAAAACATTTTTTTATAAAATTCAAGACTGTACAACGTATAGTAAGCTCTCAACTAACATCAACCATTTAGTTACCCTGTCTTTTTACAGTTGCAGCTTATGAGAGATAATACACATACTTCATGGTTCACACATTTAATGAGTACAATTAAATTATTATTTGTTTTGAGAATCTGCAATTGTGTGACCATTCCCACAGCCTGTGTTCCAATAGTGCCACCACCAAAAGTGCCCATTAGTAAACCACTATACTGTCTTTTTAATCTCCAAAAAAGTTTGCTAAGGGGCTGGGGAGGTGGCTTAGAAAACAAAGCACTTGCCACCCAAGCATGACGAACAGAATATGGATTACCCAGAGCCCACATAAAAGCTTGGCAGCCTTGGTGGCTACCTGTAATCCCAACACTCAGAAGGTAGAGAGAGGGGATCAATCCCTCAGCAAGGTGACTAGCTAAACTAGAAGGAATTGGCAAGCTCAAGGTTCGACAAGAGACCTAATCTCAATAAATAAAGTAGAGAAAAATCAAGGAAGACACCAAACATCAACTTTGGACAGGCCTCCGCATTTACGTGCACATACATGTATGTGCAACTATGCCCACATGAGTCCATACATATACAAATACACATACATACACGCATACATACCATACCCACACCAAAAAATATTTCCTAAACCTTTAAATCCTGAAGCCAGTGAAACTAGATTAAAATTCAAGCTTTACTATTTACTAGTTGTGTGGCTCCTAGTAAGTAGCCACACTGTATTAAGCCTCAGTTTCTCCACTGTAAGAAGGAGGCAATACTAGTACCTGTTCAAAAAGTTAGCTGTGCAGAAGCAATGAGATAATGTATATACAGTACCTGTTCATTACTGACCCATAGTGAATGCCAGATAAATGTTGTCAACATCATTGCAATCCCCCTTCCTTTGCATTCTGCTTACTCTCCTTCACGTATCTTTGCATCATCCCACTACAATGCATCTCCAGAATCTGAAACAGCACCTCATGCATAATAAGAACAACATGTACTTCATGCATTAATTACTTGTGTTTGCACACATGAGCATTTCTTTTCCTTTAGACTGGGTCCTATGCCATAAAATGTTAAAATTAAAGTGATTTTTTGAATAGTGACAATATAGAATAAAAACCAAAGAGAAAAATGTTCACATCTAATGCAACAAATGACAATTTTATACAAGGAATGTGTCTATCAACACTGTCCCCAAAAATATCAAAATCAATATCTGGATGCATTCCCAGATACCTAGAGGAATTCAGCTATATTCTAGAGTTCCAAACCAAGCCACCCTCTTCCTTTGCACCAGGATTCTTTCTTCTTCCAGCATATAAACATGTACCTGCCAGGTTCTCTGACAGCTCTGCGAAGATTTTAAGACTCACAAAGTTAATATGTTGTGAAGTCATAATTTAGAATCAGGCCACCACATACCAAAAACTACAATATTCTCTTAACTACATTATACACCCACCTTGATATAATAATCAAGGCATTTTCAGGTATTCAAAAAGTTGTATCATGCAATAGTAGATGTTAGTATTTCAAACCAGATGGGAGTTGATTATATTTGTCCTCCTAGTCACAACTCAACGTTGAATTTTAATGAATCATTTTCTTTTGTCTTAAGTAAAGATCCAGTCTCAATTCTTCACACTTGGTGATAATGTTTTGACGTAGTGAATATATGACCTCATGATAGAGTAGAAAGAGCCCTGGAGTGGGAGATGGATACAGGGCCCCTTACTGCTTGACTTGGCCAAATGCCTTTGCTACTTGGAATGTCCATTTTATCTTCCAGAAAATTGGGAGGACTGAGGTGTAGATGACTATGTGTCCTTTCAGCTATAATATTCTCAGATTATTTGGTGTCTCTAGGCAAAGTAAAAATGATTTTGGAGTCTCTTAGCACCCACTTAATTTAAATAATTAATGTTCTTACAACTCCAATGACAAGCCATCGAGTGACTTAATCATGAGTTACTTTGAGAAGAGTAGAGAATTGATGTCTTCTTCCAAGGCTCCAGGCAGGGTCTGCTGAACTGGAAGCTCGCTTATTAAAGGAAATGAAGAAAATTCACAGTCACAGAGAAAATGTTCCCTGTATAGAACAATTTGCATAGAGGGTCAGAATTGTTTTGCCTTGAAGTAAACAAATTCCATTAGGCAAAAAAGAGAACTATATCTGCTTTAGAGAACACAATTGTCTCAAACCTAGAGATAAAAATTAGATGACTCGGGCAACTGTTCACATTTCAAAAGGAGATAGGCATGTAATCCAACAGACCTAGATAGATTCAAATCCTGGCTCTGACAATTAAAGTCTAGGAAAGAGAACAACCTAGGCTAGTCCTAATAAACAAATGGACAGTTATTGATGAAATGTCAGGTCCTGGGAAAAGGGAGATTGCACAGAAACCCCTGACTGGTTATAAATCACCACCCCCACTGATGGGCCTTATTGAAGTTTCGTTAGTGCCTGTTTCAAAATACAGCCATGGAATATACCACTGTCAACTATAAAGTGATTCTTGATCTGTAAACAAGTCCTTTTGCCAAGAGACCCTATTGTTATCTGAACGATTCTGGCCCTAAGCCCTTTACAAACATATCTAACCCAACCCACATAACTCTATCTCCACATAGGAACATACTTAAATGCTCCTGCTGCTTGTCTAGTGTGGCTTCTGTGCTCATTCCTGCTGGTCAGCTCCCACTCCTCATTGGCTATAACGAAGTTCAATATGGATTGTCGAAGTTTGTTTCTTTCCTTTCTACCTGTGACTCCCGTTCCTGACATTTTAGTGCTGAAACTGGGGACTAGGGCAGTGCTGAGCAACAAATGGACATTTATTGATGAAATGCCAGGTCATGGGTCAGGGGATGGGGCAATCATATCCAACAGTAATCAATCTCCTGCACGCAAAGATGTCATTAACTCATGGGTAGGACAGATACTTGAATACGTATATTTCTTGTGTTTGAGTGTATGTACCCATCCCTTTTGAGTCTGTTTTGTAATCTTCTGAATGATGATAATGAAATCTGTCTTACAAGTCAGAGGTGAAGCTTCAATAATAGAGAAATTGAATAAAATAAAAATCCATACTTGTACAACCATGTTTGTTGCTGCTCTTTTCACAATAGCTAAGAGATGGAAGCCACCTAAGTGTCCCTCAACTGACAAGTGGTTAACAAAAATGTGGTATATTTATGCAATGGAGTTCTATTCAGCAGTAAAGAAAGATGAAATAATGAAATTTGCAGTCAATGGATGGATCCAGAAACTGTTATAGTAAGTGAACACAGACTCAGAGTAACAAACAACATATGTTCTTTTTATAAGATGATGCCGTACAGCAGTCCCTTCTGCATGAAATAACTACCATCATCACGACTTCGGCTGAACCTGATCACTAAACAGTCACAACTGGGCTTGTTGATGGTTGTGCTCATTCATTAAAGGAGTGCCAAACAGGGTCACTGGACCTTCACCTGAGTATCCAGCCACTCTTCCCAGCCAACTAGTCCAGCCTTGGAAGACAAAAGAAAAATGAGGAAGAACCCAATAGAGGGATGCTTTTGGAAGCACTTGTCAAGAAACTCCAATGGACTTTCATATGAACATTTGAAAATTGCCCTGTTCTGACTTTTTTCTAGTTCCCTGTCTAGAACTAGTAATGCTAATTACTCTTGTCTTTACATCTTCTTCACATCTCCTATTCATGATTCAAGGATTTTCTTTTCCTCTTAGAGACAAGAGTTATGGAATTTGGGAGTCTTTTAGATAGACCCACTGAAGGGGTACTCCAATTGTCTCACCCTGCATCCCTGTTCAGCATGGAAGAAACCAGAGCAGTCTGCATCCCTATTCCCTATTAGCAATTTGGGTAACCCCTTCAGAGGATGGCGTGATAAGATTAGGAGGTAGGAATTGGCTAGGCAGTTAGGGTAAAAAGACCTCAAAGAAATGTAATCAGTTTCTGGGCTAAAAGTGAAAATGTCCGGGGCTGGAGAGATGGCTCAGAGGTTAAGAACACTGGTTGTTCTTGCAGAAGACCTGGGTTCAAATCCAAGCACCCATATGACAGCTAACAACTGTCTGTAACTCCAATCCCAGGGGATCCGACAACCTCTTCTGACCTCCACGGGCACTGCATGACACTGGTGCATTTACCTACATGCAGGCAATACACACATACACATAAAATAAAAATAATAAAAAACGCAATAAAAGTTTAAAAAAAAGTGAAAATGTCCTTGGGCCTGTTAGCAACAATTCTGTTCCAAAGGCCAAAAACATCAAAATGTCAAAAGTATTTGGGAGCTTGTATCTAATCCTTAAATGATTATTTTACAGTTACCTCTTCAGAGGGGGCAATGTTGGAGAGGAGGGAGTGGGCATGGATTTGATCAAAACACCTTATATGCATGTATGAAATTCTCAAGAAAGTTTTTGTAAAAGTTAAAAAAATCCATAATGATCATACCTGTGATGTCTTCCCAACAATATGTAAAGCATGACTTACATAATATATTTTATGCTAATTATTATTTGTTTATACAACTCTGTAATCCTATATGAAGACAAAAAAATTTTTTTGTTTTCTTTTTTGTCCTCTCCCTTTCCCTCTCTACCTACTTTATAGTATATGCTCACTAGTTCTAGAAAAAAGAAGAAAGGAAGACAGGGAGGTAGGAAAAGGAATTTGTTATTTTTAGCAATAAGTAAAATACAAATGTAAGTTAAAAGTGTGTGTATTTCACAATTCATCTCCTACTTCCAGTCATAGCTCCTTTAATGAAATTCGGGAAGTTGAGATGAAAAGTAAAGTAGTGGTATATCTACCTGAAAATTCTACAGGAAGTCTCCCAATCATTAATGTAATGTGCTCTAAAGTAAACTCTTGGTGTTTCCCCAAATGGATCCCTCTCAGCCTTCTATATCTCAATAAATATTACCAGCCATTTTTATTCTTCACAGTCTTCCAGCTGATTGTCCACCAGTATTCATTCATTCCCTTTTACTTTCTTTTTTTTTTTTTTGATCTTTTTGAGACAGGGTCTCCCTGTAGCCCCAGCTGTCCTGGAACTGACTATGTAGACCAGGCTGGCCTTGAACTCACAGAGATCCACCTGCCTCTGCCTCCCGAGTGCTGGGATTAAAGGTGTGGGCCACCACAGGCCTTCTACTTTCTTAATACCAAAATTCCATTTTTATTCAGTGTGATTATGCAGTCAGATAAAAGACATGTCCCATCTTCCTCTGTGAGACATAAAGGACAGCCACTGGGTGAGGCTTTAAAAGATTTTTCTCTAAAAGAAATGATTTAGCTGGAAGGCTTACCCTTTGGCCTCCTCCCCTTTTCCCTGACAAGAAGGCCAGCAGGCATCTAGGATGAAGAAGCAAGTTTAAGGACATTAGCTTCATTCAAACTCTGGACGAGCCAGATAGCATAAGGCTAGAGGTGAGAGTTCCTGTGTCCTAATGACATCATTTCCCCTCTACCCTCTAGATTGCTTTCATATGGGAAATACAGAAACTAGTATTTTGAGAAGTTTCTGTCATTTTTAATTGAATGACTTTTTATATACAAGTTCACAGCTCAAGTATTTCTTTTCTCCATAGCTTTTCCTACCACTTTTCCACAAATTATTTATTTCTCTGTTTTGACATTTTGCTGCTTGTTTTCTCAAGGAGGAATATTAGCTCCATAACTTTCGAGACTGCCTGGCTCACCATCATGCAGCACATGCCTAACACATAACAGGAGCTTAATAAATATTTTAAATGAATGATTCAAGCTTGAATATTGTGTGATATGTCATGGATATACGATGTCAATTCCATTAAGCAAAACCATAAGGGGTACTTTAATTCAAACACTAAGTGCACAAATCTCCATGATCAGTTGTGCTAATATAATTCCACAAAAGTTTATTAGGCACCAACTAGGTACAAAGCCTTATGTCAGACACTAAAATGAAATCTCCCCAAATGTTTATTTCATAATGCTTCACAGAAAAATCAGTTTCCAGTGCAAACAAAACCAACCAGACTCTGACTGTGGCCTACTTTGGAATCTTAACAAGGATTGTAGGATGAGTGATCATTGTGAATTTTCCTTTGAAATGTGCAACTTCCAAGATAGTCAGAGGCTCATATTTTGGCATTATGATTAATATCTTTAATTTAGTCTGCTCATTTTTAGAATATTTTTCCCATCAGTATTTTTCCTCCTACATCCAAAACATGCAGAAACCAATATTTCTAATTTTTCCCAAAAGAAAAATCTGTTTTGGGTAATTAATATACAACAGAGTATAATAATTCAGTTGTAGCCTTGTCCATTCTGGGAGTTGAATACTTCCCATAAACCCTATTTTCTCTCCTTCTCAAATCTTACAAAAACATATAAATATGAATATGAAAATGGCAAGTTATTGTCACTGTTAACCTGGAAGCTGATTTTCAAGAAAGCAGCAATAAATGTTGTTCTGAGAGGTATATGCTGTTGCTTCTAGTTAGTGAACAAAGGAAAAGGGGGAGGAGGAAAAAGTCCATTTTGTACTGTAGCTCGTTAACCAGGGAGAGAGAAAAGAACACTGGGGAGAATGTTAGTGAGGCAAAGAAAGGCTAAATGAAGAACATCCAGCAGGAGGGAAGACAGTTCACAGTGACCATGTTCCCATCTCCACCATGGCAACCACCTGACTACTGATAGTTAAACTTCCCCAGGGAATGCTAATGATTGTGCAAATCAGAGCATGTTGCTGCTGGCTTGGATAGTAAAAATATCAGTCACCATTCTAGGTGAGGAATTGTCAAACTGTAAGGATTTCAGAAGCAAAGTGTAACAACAGTGACAACTACCATTAAATGAGAACTTAAGATGTTTTCAACTGGGGGTGATTTTTGCCCTTCCTCTTAGGACCATTTACTGATATCTGGATATGCATTTGATTGTCACAACTGGGAAGGACATATTACTGGCATCTAGTTAGTAGAGGCCAGAGATTTGTTAAACATCTTAACATACATAGAATACATAGAATAGTCCCCTGCTGCAAGAAAATTACACAGTCCAAAATGTTAGTGGTTGAGAGATCCCAATTAATTTTACTCCATGCCATAGAGAAAGAGGCTATGATCCGGAAGGAATATGTCTTATTCAGGTCTAATATCATCAATCTATCCTCTATTATATCCCTATTTTTCTATCCATGAGTACACTCATGAATCCATTTATTTATTTATCCATTCATTCATTCACTCATCTATTGGCCTTAGCTTACTATTTCATTTGAATACAGGATGCTGCTACTTTACAGTACGAAAACCACTTCTCAGATCTGCAGCGATTTGTCGGTGAAATGAAATGCAGGTGCTTGAGCCTATTGCTGTCCAGAAAGGCTTACAAATACACATGGAGAGAGAGAGGGAGAGGGAGAGAGAGAGAGAGATAGAGAGAGAGACCCCATAGATACCTTATTACTGCTCAGGACCCACACAATGAGTTCCCTATCTTTCCTCTATTTCCATTCATTTGCTTAACACATAATTCCCACCAATGCTTCCTCACTGATCTGCACTCTTTGTACCATCTCCTTGGTGCAAGGCACTAAGCTTGGGCTGGAGTACGGGTTAAGATGCTATAATGAAAGATGTAGCACAGTACACTTCCTTTGGGAATTCCCAAGATGATAGCATGATGGAGGCTTCCCATGAAAAAACCTTCCACCAGAGTTTCTGTGATAAGAGTCTCTGGAGGTTACACAGTCCTACAGGGAAAATATGAGGAAAGGAGCTCAAATGACAGCCAGGAAAATAAGAGAAGAAATAACAGGATCCTGCATGGCCAGAGATAAGCAGAAAATAACACATTTATAGAAATGTATATGCCTAGAGGTGGAGCAAAATCCACAAAGAAGGAGCCTCAAGCCCACTCTGGTAGAACAGCTTCTGACAAGGAGGCAAAATGACAATCTTCCTGACACCCCTTACTTGCCCCACTCAATGATTTACAGTCTCTATGGCTGTCAAAATAAAAACTAAATCTTTATCTTGGTATCCAATGTTCTTTCCTCCCTATAGTCAACTTTATCTCCCCTTGTAAGAATCTGGCAAGGACCAAGTAAGCAGCAATTGATGAAACCAGCTTCACACTCTGACCACAAATCACAATGCCAGGCACTTTTCCTTTTTATGTTATGGTCTAGATATGAAAGAAAAGGCTCATGTGTTAAAGACTCATCCCTAGATGGTTAATGAAATCACTGAGATCACTAAATTAATGAGATCACTGAACCATGAGAGCCCCTACCTGATGAATGGATCAATTTGTTATGAATTCACAATTTAATAGTGTTATTAAACAGTGATGGAGGAAGCAGGTCACTGGATTATGTGTTCTTGGGGGCTATATCTTGTCCCAGGCCCCTTTGCTTCCTGGCCACAACAAAGGGAGAAATTTTGCTCTGTTACACCCTTTTTCCATAATGCTCTGCCTCATCTCACCCCAGAAACAATGAAGTCGGCAAACATGGAATAAAATGTCTGAAACTACGAGCCTAACTAAATGTCCCACGGGTGTATTATCATCCCCATTTTGCAGTTGGAGAAAATGAGGTATAGAAAGGTATTGTAATTTGCTGAAGATGACTTTCTTAACAGGAATTTAAGCAGGTAGTCAAACAGTCCCCACAGATGATGGCTTTCCACCATGCTACACAGCATTCTAAGGGTCTACATGCTCTGTGATACCTTTCAGAAATCCCCAGCTCTCAGAGCTCCCTTGTTCCTCTGAACTCTGAAGCACACACTGTGCCAACAGCTCTTATTCTGTATAAATCATCAATAGAAATAATTGCAGACATGAAAAATAACCTTCCCCACAAAATAAGTGAACAGATACTGTAGTTGGTAGGTGCTATTGCTTGGATTTTTATAGATGGAGAGCCTGAAGTTTGGAGATGTTTAGCAACTTTCCCCAAGGCTCAACAACCAATAAATAGAAGATCTGGGATTGGAATTCAGTCTGTTTCTGGAGTTCATATTCATAATCACTACACTATGACCCCTACAGATCTATGAATCCTCTTGAGTCTCCTCAGTTATATTCTTTACTAAGCCACCAGCCAGAAATATTAGGTATTAGCTAAAGAAAAAGCATGTTCAAGCTATGCTGCTACAGGTCCCCCGAGACCTGTCTTTGGGCTTTGATCTCATTTAACTTAGGATATGCCACAGGCAGTCACAGGTCCCTGTGGACTCCAGACAAGCCAGAGAACATAAAGTCCTGCCCCTCTAGCCTCAGCCTGAAGTCATGTCTAAACTGACAACCAGATTCACAACTGAAATACAGATGACTAATGAAGGCAGAGGAGGCAGGGAAAAATGACAAGTGTATTACTCATTTTTCAACCACAAATGTACAATTATAGCCTTACTCACTAATAATTTCAGGTGGCACTCTCCTGACAAGAAAGAATGACTCTGCTCGTGATAGAACCATTCTATAGTAGAGCACAGTATGGAAAGAAGCACATAATCATTTATTGTTGTTTTTATTTTCTCTAAAGGTTTCTGATGTTATGATTCTGACATCACTGTAATTTATTGCATTTTTTTCCTACCCTTCATCAATAAAGCCTGTCAGAGAATGAGTTACCAATCCTCGTCCTCCATGAAACAGTCAGAATGGATGTACATTTTACATGTTTGGGGAATTTGGAGACAAGCATCTCTACACTCTGTGGTAAAAGAAGTAGACAAGGTTGGAGATGGAGGGGGAAAGGGGTGGGGGGAGGAAGAGGGACAGGTGGATGGAGAGGGGGAGGGGGAGGGGGAGGGGGAGGGAGAATGCATCCAACAAGGCAATCACTTTCATAAATCCCAGTTAATGACTTCCGCTCTTTTTAAAATCAGGTATGGCAAGATAACATAGACATGGATGACCAACTGTCAGGATAGAAAAGGTTTATTATACTAACAGTTCTCCCAAAGCAGGATGCTTTCCATACCATACAGTGCCACAAAGCAAAGAACCAAAGCTAGTTATGAGATCTTGATTGTTGTTGCCACAAGAGGGACCAGGTGAGGTACAGTAAGCAGGCTTAGGAATGGCTAGGAATGGCTTGAGTTATTTCAGGGGATCTGAGGCTTAAGAGCTGCCATTCGTAATTAACACTAGGGTGATTAAGACAGGAGATAGTGGGCCAGACTACAAGCTTGAGAAAGGAGGTGGCTGGAGTACAGACATAGAAAAGGTATACATAAAGCTGACTTGTCTATTATCTCTAACAACTTGCCAACATTGAGAGGGTCAGTCCCTTCAGGGTCATCAAGTCCCTGTGACATTACAATGCCAGAAAATGCAAGACACATTTATTACAAAACATCAGTTCCATTCTCCATAATAGAGATAGCAATCATGGCATGGGGTTACTTTAGAAACAAATATCAATATCTGTAAATTAATGGTCTCTCAATGATCTTTCAGACCCACATAGAAATGCTGCTCTTGACAAATAATCATAGGAAAGCAGATTTTGATTCAAGAACCTTCTTGAAGCCAACTTGCATCCCTACCCACTTCATTCAGACTGTACATTCCAAGTTCTCCAACAATCTTCTCACTGCCACTTCCTAAAGACAATTTTCAATCTTCATCTCATTTAACTTTTCTGTGAGATCCGAATCTTTTAAAACATTTTTGGAATATGATTTCTGTAAACTGAATGGAGTCCCATTTTTTTCTTTCTGGTTACCCATCAGTCTCCTGCACAATATCTTTCGATATATAGCCAACTTCTCAAAATTCCCAGGTTCAACGTGAAACTCTTCATTGTTTCCATCCAAACAGTCCCTCCATGCTTCCCGTTCTTAGTTAAGTGGAGTAGAATTTACTGAGTCCCTCAGACCAAAGTCACTGGCATCATCTTTGACTCCTCTCTCCTTCTCACATCAATATCCAACACATTAACATATCTTAAAATGTAAGAAATCTCTTCATAAATGTAACTCTAAGGCAAGGTTTGGCCGTGTTAATATTTTGAGATGGATAACTGCTCTGTAAGGCTGTTCTGTGCATTGTAGTGTTTAGCAGCTTCTGGAACTCCTACCCACAAGAGGCGGGTAGCACCCTCAAAGTTTTGGCAATTAAAAAAATCGACCAAACATTGCCAAGCATCCCTGGAGGTGGGTTACCTAAGTCTCAGAACTGTTTCTGTAAAGCAATCACTTTTCACCACCTCCACCCAAGTCCTAAGTACCTCAGTTTTCGTCTGGAATGGGGCCACATCTTTGCTCCTCCTTTTATTCCTCTCTTTACCTTTCTAAAGTTTTTTTCAGGCAGGATGGACATTCACTGCTCCTTTAGAAAAGAAAAAAAAATCGTATCACTTACCTGCTCAAAACTCCTCTAGAATTTTTATTGAATTCTTTAAAATATGGTGTCCTTGTGGCTTAGATGACTCTTCACCATCTAGCTTCTGCTTGCTTCCCAATTCTTATCTCCTGTTCCCTTCCCCACCTTCCTTCATGTTGTCCCTTTGCTGGTCCTGAAGCACAACAGGCAGTTTCTGAGCACAGACCTTTTGAACGTACTGTATTCCAAGTCAGGAATGCTCTTGCACTCACATGGTCATGTTATATTGGTGTTAGAACTAAATACCTTCTCTTGTGTGTAGCCTTTCCTAGCTAAAATACTAGTGGCTTCTTTTGTTCCTGTAAGGCATGGTATCAGAGTCTCATACTGTATACTTCTTTATTCTCTGTCTTCTCTGTTAGGATATTAGCTCTTGCCCACTGTATCCTCAACACTAAGGTTCTCTGCATGTACTTAGTAATGAATAAATGTGGTCTCCTGCCTAAAATTAGGGACTACCATTATGTGCTACTTTGACAGGTAGTAAAATCATAAGGGTCTCAAACGCCCTCACCATAGATTCTTCTCCCCGTCTTCTTCAACATCTAGGGCTCTCTAGGCAAATAATCCTACTTATTGAGGGGACCAAGAACATTTCTTACTTATAAGTGACTAATGTTTCTCTTTCCTGCCAGCTCATAGAATTACTCAAAGCAATCAATCATAGGCTCTCAGGGAGGGAAAGCACCACATCCTCTTACTGCTACAAACTCTGCCTGCCACAGACCCCAGTATACATTTGTTCACGTGTGAAATATCTTTTCATGGTATGTAGTATGCTCATCTGCAAGCTGTGACTATATGTGGCCAAGAATTTCCTGTCAGTCTCTCTGTCACTTTATAGCTGTCATGTTCTGGGCCATTGTTATAACCCTCAGAAGTGAATCTCTCCCTCACAAGTGGAATGAATAGTGGGTAATTAAGACACTGGATGAATAAACACAGAAGTCTTGAAATACTTAAAGCCCATGAAATATGGTAATTTAGCTATCACTTTCCTCCACAAACTTTCTTTTCTCCTGGATAAATCTCATTCAGTTCCTCCAGGGCCCTCACAAATCTCAACTCTGGGGCCTTCAATGCAAGACTACTGCCAGACTACTCTGAATATCCACACCATATCCAGGGCCTATAAAGGGATGACCTCTTACATGAAAATGGCACAAGGTCTGGTGTTAGACAATTCTGGGCTCCAATCAGAGCTCTGCAGCCCCTACTGTGAGTCACCCTGTCCAGAGTACCTCCTCTGGAGTTTTGGCTTTCTCATCAGGGAAATGAGAATAAAAGCATGTTCCTCATAGGTTTACTAAGATTTGATTGAAAGCAGATGAACACAATCATGTCAGAAAAGACACATGCTATATATAAGGAAGTCCAGGCAGAGGATGTAGAGCAGTCTAAGAGTTGGCTATAGATGAGCCTAGCCATACTAAGCTCACAATTGGAAGTTTTCTGATATGCTTCCTACAGGAAGAGATGTTTTTGCTGAGTCCCATCCCAGCTGCACGGACAGCCAACATATTATCAAGACTCCAAAACAGGAGTCCAATTACCCAAAGCACATGCTATATGTTTTATGCTGATGTCTACAAGACAAAAGAAAAGATGCTTTGTCCATTATAATGACAAAATAGTCATGACATGGAATAGGGCCCAATCAACTAAAATCTATACTGGAAGCAAGGGGAGAAATCACAAAAATAGAAATGGCTACATTTTTGACTTCAAGGGTATTTTTAAGTCTCCCTAGAAATGGACTCCCTATGGGAATATTCATATTTGGGACTGAACATTTCATAAATGCCTTCAATCTGATTCAGAAAAAAAAATTTGTTGTCCCTAACACCAGTAATTTTTTGGCAATAGAAAAGATGTTCTGCAATTTTTTCAGCTTGCAAAATTATGGATTTTGTTGAGTTCCACTTACCACTCATTTAAAAAGTAATTACTGAAGAATGAAAATGATTTTTTGCTTTTGAGGAAGTGCCGATATATTCTGGAAGAGGTCCTATGTTTATGATGTGGATCCATGGCCCTTAACTGAAATGCTAGGTAAATCGATTAAGCAAATGTGGGCTGGGCACCTTCTCAGTGCTTGGCCAGGCCTTAGGGGAGGTGATATGAATGAAGATGCATTGCTGACAGGCCCACAGGCTGCTGTGGGGCCAATATTGTAGAAATGGGTAATATATTAGAAGGCAATAGTGGCATTAATGCAGAGTACTAGGACAACTCCTGGTTCCCAAAATCTAATCTATGCAGACCTCCTCCAGGTTACCTACATGTAAAATGCCACATATACTTCAGTCCTCTGCTACAAATGCTTATTTCCTGGTCTAGCTAGCCTTCCCCATCTCTTCATATGAGGTTATTTAACAAACCAGCAACTGGTTGTTCTCAAGCAAGTCACTTCTGTCCTATGAGTTTCTGCTTCCTCATAGTCAAATATGAATGGGAAGCATACCTTATACAACAGGGCTTGCTTCAGCAATCAGTCATATAGCTGGAACAAGGTCAAGCTCGTATACTTATAGATGGCTTTTGCAGTGCAAGGTAAAGCTAAGACAGTTGAAAAGAGACTATTGACCCACTAAACCTAAAATATTTACTATCTGTTCCTGTCTAGTAAAAATTTAAGGACCCCTGCTTTAGAAAGCCTTCCTGTGTCTCTTCTTGGCTATGTCCTAAGCTAAGAGTCCCTCCTCTACTAAATCATCCCAGACCTTTTGCCCTTCCAAAGGAATATGTCAAGAGGGTTCGAATTGTCTCTTTATATGTACTCCTACCTTGCACCTGATTTATGCCCATACCAAAATAATAATCCATACTGGGTTGTAATTATGTGTATGAAACCTAAGATGACAACTTCTCTGGGGACTAACTCATTCATGGCAATAAATAAATCCTGTGTATTACTTACTTTTCTGTTGCTGTGATACAACACCATGACCAAGGGACTTTATAAAATTAAGAGTTTATTTGAGCTTACAGTTCCAGGTTAGTCCATAATGGCAGGGAAGGCATGGTGGTAAAGGTGGCTGGAACAGATAGGTGAGTGAGTATGTCTTCAAGCAGACACAGGAGGCAAGGCTTAAGAACTCTCAAAGCCTGTCCCCAGGAACATACTTCCTCCACCAAGGCAGCACCTCCTAAAACCTCCCAAAACAGTGCCACCAACTGGGGACAAAATATCCAGATACTTTGAACCTATGTGGGACATTCCTGTTCAAACCACCACATCCTACTTAAACAAACAGTCTTAGCTGACCTGAAATTTTAGTATCATAATAAAGCTATACCAGCAGGTATTCAAGAATCACATTGACACTAATAGGAAGTCATAGTCATGACTCTTCGATGAGAATATTGGCCAGTTGAGGACGCTATTCTCCAGTAGACAAATGAGGCTGAAGAGGAGTCAACAGAAGTGTCCAACCTGCCCTATTACTTTGGTAGGAAGGTTCCTCCACCTGGCCTTGGGCCCTAAGAGCTATTTAGAAAAGTATTCTCCATTCAGTTACTAGCTTTAAGCATGGTTTAATCAGGTTCTGCTGACTGAGTCATATCCTAGACTGCTGAGTTCTCACTTCCTTCATTCTAGCTCACTATACCCAACTCTAGTCAAACACATGCCCAGTATATCACATACTCTCCATGTTTTTAATACTGTCTCCCTCACTACAGTCCAGCATACTCAAGGGCCTGACTTTTGAGATGGCTATTTCTTTGGTATTAAGCTGATGAGACACAGTGCCGTGGAAATAGCACTGGACTTGGAGTCAGAAGACCCAGGTGTTACTACTGCCTCCTGGACTTTTTAACTGTGAAAACGTTACAGGCCTCAGCTTCCTTCTTTATAATTTAAAAATGACACTGTCATGTGATCAATGCTTTCCTATCTGCAAGTAGTAATTTTCAAGAGATAAGAATTTTCCACTCCCTCAAGTAGGTATTTCAGAGTCATCTGGGGGTACTTTTTCACACTATTCACAACCCGGGGAAGATCTGGAGCACACTTTTCCCCTTCTATGAATCAATTTTCTTAGACACCTATGTCCTTGCTAATAGTTCTAATCTCTCAGAGGTCTGGGGTAGGAAGAGTTGAAAGCTAAAATGCTTGTTGTAAAAATGTAAAATGATATTGTATAACGCTGACAAAAGAGGTTTACAAGGAATATGGCTGCAATACCTTGCGACCTTTTGCATTATCTTGGCATTTAACATGGAGTACCAGTTTCAAATTATATGCTGAGAAAAACAACAAAGGCATCTAGCCTCAGGAAACCCAGGGTCAGCTCTCCTGGAAGTCTTCAGGCCTGAGAGAACAAGATGCAAAACATACTTTAACTCATTTTTTAGTACATCATCTCAAAGCTATGCTCAAACAGGATCCTCGATTTCAAGACATAGGACCTTTAAGGAGCAATTGAAATAGCTGTTGTTACCTCTGTAATGCAAGGGGAGTTAAGAACATCTCCATAATCATGGCCTTAACCCCTAGCTCAGCAGGAGTCAAAAGCTCTTCAAAAAGTATTGCATATGTATTCTGATGGAACATGAATTTATAAGATACAGTGTTTCAACATTAAATTTGGTAGAAATATAAAAAACAATAGTTTGTCAGTCTGAGAATCACTTTTCACTTTGGCATAGAGCTTGATGTTACCTTAAGGCTGCACTATGATACAAAGATGCTTCTTGACTCTCTTTTCTGAGTTTAACTGTCCATGTCTAAAGATTCTTAGCATGAATTTATAAGGATATGACCAATCCATTTCGTAGTTAAGGACTACATTCACTTGGGAGCTTAATGACCTCTACATCAAGACCAGAAATACTTGGGTTGCCTATGTCCTGGGATACAGTTCTCATATCACAGTTTAATCTCTATCCTCAGAATGAGACCACAACTCATCACCCAAAACTAGTAACTGGCTTCATATTTGTCAATATCCAAGACTAAGTGTGTTCTCCAATTCTCCCAAGGCTGTGCTCCTGCCTTATTTGTTCCTGAACTTGGATGATTTGGGGTTTACAGCATAGCATCCACCAGGACTCAATTCATATGGGTCCCAATTCATCGCTGGCAATGATGGAGATCACCTGGCTCACCAAATCCCCTATTGTGAATTTTCTCCAAGTTTTGATGTGAATTGTTCTTCCCAGAATTTGTGCTAGCCTGTCAGGGGCATCTGGTTTTCTACATTAGGGCATCTGCTCTTCTACATCAGTGCCCTTCCTACCTGGGCCATATCTAGTTTAAGGGGTAGAAAGGCTCTTTTTCTTGGATGACCAAACTGTGAGAAGCTTGTGATTTGGCATGGCAAAGCCAAACAGTAGATTTTCAGCTCTGCTTTTCATTGGCTATATGATCTTGAGTAAGTCAACTACCCTCAAGTTTCTCATTTCTGTAATAATGAGAGTTCCCATTTGGTACTCATGGTGGGATACACCTATAACCCCAGCGCTTTGGAGGCTAAGGCAAGAGGATGACAAGTTCAAGATAAGCATGGGCTACATTATAAGACCCTGTTTCAAACAAAATTTGAAGGAGAAGGGGGGGAGGAATAGAGGAGAGGGAATAGGAGGAGGAGGGTGGTCATTATGCAAATAAAAATATTTCATTCATTCATCAAATAAATAGCTGTGCCTTCAATCTTTGCAAGGTGCTTTTTTAATGATTTTTTTTTCTTATTTTTTTAAAATTTTGTTTATTATTTTCATTTTATGTGTATGCATGTATTGTCTGCATGTAGGTAAGTGCACCCATGTCATGCAATGCCCACGGAGGTCAGAAGAGGCTGTCGGATCCCCTGGGACTGGAGTTACAGACAGTTGTTAGCTGCCATGTGGGTGCTGGGATTTGAACCCATGTCTTCTGCAAGAACAACCAGTGTTAACCACTGAGCCATCTCTCCAGCCCCTTTATGAGGTGTTTATAAGACTCTTCTGCGCAGATAACCAGCCCAGTTTGGGAAATGATGCTGAAAGGAAGGCCATGTACCAAGTAAACTATTGCATAAGTGAAGAGCACGGAAAGGCACTTTTGGTATGGGCACCTAAGAAAGATTTCATCCCAGAGATGGCACCAAAATGTGAAACATTTTCTTCTGAAAAGTGAGAGAGGGCAGACCAGTGCAGGCACAGAAAGAAAGGAGATGGCAGACTGCTACCCTTGTTCAAGCTTCTCATTGTTTAAGACCAGCATGTTTAGTGAGAGCTACTAGGCATTATGGAGGTATTTTACAAGTCTTCCACATGCTGAGAAAAAGTCCAGATAGAATCCTCCTTCCTTTAAGTATTTTAGAATTAGACTTCTAGATCAGGGAATATTCTCTTATGTTTGTTCCCTCCTTACTTGCTTAAAAATGAGGCAAAACCTTGAAGCTCTATCTCATCAGAAAACCACTGGTCAGTCCCTAGGAAAATAATTTTAATCCTGCAAAATAAAGGTCCAATTCTGCTTTCAACCAAATATTTATAGAGTGTTTTTATGAAGTAGGCAACAAGGTGAATATAGAATCAAGAGACTCAGCCAAGGTGAAACAAAAATATGGCAGGATGACTTCCAATAATCAATTTAGAAGCAAGTATTTTTATCTGTTTATTTTTCTTGATGAAATTTTCTACCAGTTCTCCAAACTTTATAACTGTCATACTGGGTTTTTAGCTGGCAAGTACTGATACTATATATTAACTCTGGGAATAGTTTAATTGTTCCCATATTTGGTCTTTGCAACTGAAGCAAGATATTCCCCCAGTTATTTAATTTATTTTATTCCTCCCATAAAGGACTATGTAACTTTACTTAAATAAATCTCATGTCCACAATTAAATTAATATCCAAATATTTAATGTATTCTGTCTCCAGGGCAAATAAATTCTCTTCATTATATTCATCAGTTGTTTACAATTAAAAGCATGTGTCAATTTTCCTTGAATTTCATGATGCTACTAAGCTCATTTACACCAACTGACATACAGTGAGTTTGTATGCCCTAGATACACATAGTCTTTCTGAAGTATAATCCCACTACCTTTTACAATGCCTGATACACAGTAACTGTTGGGTCTGTTTAAAAATGTTTTGGCTGGCTTTGCTGTTGGCATTCATATACTTTCTTTTTCTTTACTTATATCTATGGCTGATGTTGCTAGTAATCACCACCTTTTGGTCCTGCTTTCATCATTTTAATTTTTCCTGTTTTTATGGGGACTCTCTCTTTTCCATGAAATATAGAATTGGATTTTTATATTTGAATACATAGAAAATAGTACAAAAATTTAATTAATTAATTAATTAATTTTAGTCTTTTTGAGACAAGGTCTCCCTGTAGCCACAGCTGGCCTGGATTCGCTAATGGAGACCAAGCTAGCCTCGATCTCACAGAGATCCACTTGCCTCTGTCTCCCGAGTGCTGGGATTAAAGGTGTGTGCCACCACACCCTGCTGACAAATATGTTTTTATGTGTGTATGTGAGTGTGAGTGTATGTGTTCATGGGGGAGAAGCATGCCCATGTATGCACAAGAGCATGTGCCGATAAAGTTCAGTGTAAGGTGTATTCCTTAATCACTCTCCACCTTCGTATTTGAGACAGAGCCTGTCGGTGGGCCTGGAGTTCACAGACTCAGTTAGACTGGCTGACCAAGCAAATGTCAGAGAGTTTCCTGTTTCCACCTTCCCAGCACTGGACTTACAGGTGTACACAGTTACAGCCAGTGTTTGTGTGAATCCTGGGCATTGAACTCATGTCATCATGTTTGCACAACAAACATGTTACTGCTTAAGCCATCTCCATCACTCACAAATACTGTTTTTACTGCTTTTCTATAATGATTAAGATGTTTATTTTTAAATATAATCCTATTGGTTCCTTGAGGTTTCATACATTGTATTTAGTTCATATGCAGGGCCCCTCAACCAGCTCCTCTCATTTCCGCTCCACCCTGACCCCTTCCTTACCAACCCAAATTTGAATTTTTTCTCCCTTTATTTTGAGAATTTCATGGAGTGTGGTAGACCTACCAGGGTCACAAATTTTATTTATTTTAACATTGTTTTTAGAATTTCATATATGGGTACTATATTTACATCATTCCATGCCTTTCTCTGCCCTCTAAAATTCCTCCCATGCCACCCTGACTCCCACTCAATTTAAGTTCATGACTTCTTCCTTAATTATTATTTTTAAACAAACACACACGCACACACACACACACACACACACACACACACACAAAACCTACTGAGTCCATTTAGTGGTTCTCATGATTACTTGGGATTGGATAAACTATTGGGGAGTTCATCACTGGAGAAAACTGATTCTTTCTCTCTCAGAAGTCATTGATTTCCGGTAGTTCTTCATCTAGAGGTGGGACTTTGTGAAAGTTCCCCCATCCATGTTGGAAAGTCAATTGGTACTGTAATTATATAGGTCTTGTCTAGGCAACCCCATTATTGAAATTTCATTGGTACAGTTTCCCTGCCATGTCTAGCATACACTGTTTCACACCAAACACACTGGTCCTCTGGCCCTTAAAATCTTTCTTTCTCTCTTTGTAATTTTCCACGAACATTAGTTGTAGAGGTTGTATTGTAGATATATCAATATGATTTCTAACGGTATTCTAAATACTTATCCTTATATTCACAGTTAGGTGATGCTCTCAATCCTCATCAAAGAAGCTTCTTTTCCAACAGGTGGAGACTATTACAGAGATCCACAAATGGTCCAAAATGCAGAGAATAAATGACCATGAGGTACTCAGCTCTAACTTATATATCTATAGAACCAAATCTCTTAAAGAAAACTAATTCTCCCTCTTCCTACAAGTGTCAATTGCCAATAGCTTCTCAGCTAGGAATGAAGCCCTACCACTAGTATGATTATTTTAACTTCAGTGTTTTATCTTATACTTCTGGGTTAAATTCCACTTAGAGATTTTCCTTCTCTTTTTGAGATATAATCTTCCAGCCTAGCATGGAGCTCACTCTGTAGACAGACTAGCCATGAACGTATGGTTGTCCTTCCTCTACTTCCCAAGTACTTAGATTATATGACATGTACCACTATGCCCAGCAGAAATAAAATTTTAACTTGTAATTATTCATGTATTATTTTATTTATAATTGTTTAATAAGTAATGAATATCCAGAAGTAAAGGTACCCTGTAATTTTTTTTCTTGTCTTTTTCTCTAATGTGAAAATTGACAAGATCTCTTCAAAATGTAAATTAGGAATTAGTATGGTTAAAGACTCTATAGGCCTTATTACATATGTAATAGAGTACATTAAATTGGGCAGGGTGAAATAAGAGGAGGTGAGATACAGGAGGCCCTCTAAATACCATCAAATTTTATTGTATGAAAGTAGAAAAATTTCAATAAAAATGTGAAAAAAATCCTTAAAAGCCATTTATGAGATGAGTTTTTATTCTCAAAGAAAATATAGCATAAGAAATGTCTTTTAAAATTGTACCCAGAGAAATATGGACTAAAATCTCAGTTTCATTATTAATTTTCTGTGTGGTTTGGGCAAGTCACTGAAATTTCAGAGCCTATAATATCAGCTATAACATCTTTTTACTAATAGACTAATAGTCCCATACTTAATTGGTATATGGATTAGAACTTATATACACAGATGTGTGGAGAGAGAGAGAGAGAGACAGAGAGAGACAGAGAGAGACAGTGAGAGAGACAGAGAGAGAGAGACAGAGAGAGAGGGGAAGAATGTGGACGCAGAGAAATTGAAAAAAAAGCGAAGATGGAACAGGAGGAGTATAAGGAAGGAGTGATGTTGGTAGAAGCAACCATCTAGTCAGTAGGCAGTATAAAATCATTACCAGCCCTCTCCTGGTCTTGAGTCCTCTATATTAACCTACTGAAGTTAAAAACCCAAGGTTTATGATGGTTGGTAGGAATTCAATGATATGGGGGCAGGGGGGGGGCTTCTTCCTGTGGTGTTAATTTATTTATGTTTTCTACATAGCATTGCATGATTATTTTATATTCTGTAATTTTGTGGGGAGCTATTCAAACCCATTCTGATTTATCTGATTTATTAGCATACAGTGGATTGTACTGCTTCTCATCAAATTTCTAAATCTTTTATATTTGTTGTCTCATTTCTAATTCAATGAATCTGTGTTTCCTCTTCCTTTGGTAGTTACAGAGTCGCAAATTTTCTTTTAAAAAAATCAGCTGTACAGTTTATCAGCATTTTCTCCAGAGTTCCATTTCTGCTTTGGGGTTTATTACTCATCCACCCACTATTTCTTGCTTCTGGCAAAGTCCCTATTTGAAGATAGGAGGTGCAAGGAGGTGCAAGCTCAGTTCACGTTTTACATTTCCTTCCTGAGCAACATAAACATCTAATGAAATGCATCTTCCTCTAAGCATCATGTTAGCAATATCCCACATTATACTGTTACATTCATATTTATGTTTGTCTTATTGAAAAATCTGGGTTATTAGGTTCTGCACTTCACTCGGCATCAAGGTGCTAGTTAATTAAGAGTATGTTGGTATTTTGTTATTTACATCCTATTTTATCATGACTCACAAAACATCTTCTTGGTGCTTTTCTCTTTCCATATTTACAAAGAATATAGTTAAGTCCAGGTATATTATTAATTTTTATGAATGATATAAATATGCTTGTGAAGAAATTTGTATCACTATCTTAAGAGTAAATAATGTGATTAGCGTGAAATGTATGCTGTCATTTTTAATTAAAATAAGAGCAAGAGGACTCTGGAAAACGTGTGTTTTCTTTCTCAGATTCTAATCTTAATTACTGGAATTCTTCCAAAGGAAAACGAAATGCCGTTAGTTAATTTGCTACTGCTGCTACTTAACATAAGAATGACAGCTAGTCTAAACAAAATATTTCAATGTGTTAATTTTAGTCAAATGTAGGAATTCATGATATTTAATGTGAGTAACACAACAAGATCTCATATTGTAAAGTGTAAGGCCAGCAATTGCAATAGGCACTTTTCTAGTTTGTTTTTCCATTGCTATGACAAAATATACTGACCAATACCAAATTGGGAAAGAAAGGATTTACTAGGCTTACATCTCCTGGGTCACAGTTCATCAGGGAGCCCAAGGCAGAAACTCAGGACAGGAATCTTGATGCAGGAGCTGAAGTACAGGGCATGGAGGAATGCCACTTACTGGCTTGCTACCCTGACCCCTACTCAACCTGCTTTTTTATAAAACATATGCCCACCTGCCCAGGGGTGGCACCACCCACAGTGGTCCAGACCCTCCCACATCACTCAAAAATAAAAAAGATGCCCCACAGACATGGCCACAGGCCAGTCCAATGGAAGCAATTCACCAATTGAGGCTCCATCTACCCAGAAGTGTCAAGTTGACAGCTAAAGCTATCCAGCACAGGCACCTATTCTAGATAAATGACCAATGGTCATGGGAAAAAAAGTCCACTAACTTCTAGGTGGAAGAAAATACTTCTGTGTTCAAATATATATGAGCAATGCCAGGTTACACAGAGACATTTTTTTTTCTCACTGCCAAAATTTCTTAAATTTCTTATAGACTGATAGAGTTCACAGATCTTTAAAAGAGATACTGGTTCTCAGTATATGTTCATATATTCTTGATTGTTCAACATGCTGAAGAACTTGCATTTTCATGAACTACACTTTGAGAAATATCATTGGTAAATAACCAAAGCAAATTTTGAAAAGGTAGGTATGGTGGTTTGAATGAGAATGTCCCCCATAGGCTCCAAGTATTTGTACAGTTGTCCCCAGTTGATGGCACTGTTTTGGGAGGTCTTAGAACGTGTGGCCATGCTGAAGGAAATACTTCACTGGGGATGGGCTTAGAGAATTCTTAAGCTTTTCCTATCTCGAGTTTCTCTCCTGTTTCCTGTGCCTGCTTGAAAATGTGAGAGCTTAGCTTCTGCTCCTACTCCAGCCACCTCTGTCACCATGATGGACTTTTACACCGTTGGAACCATATGCTCAAATAAACTCTTCCTTCTATAAGTTGTTTTGGTCAGTGTTTCTATTGCAGAAAAAATAAATTAAAAAGTCAATAAATAAATAAGTTAATAAATAAATAAATAATACAGCTAGCCCTACCTATCCTCTGCAAACAGGTAACCCAGGCAAGCACCAATCTGCCTTTACAGGAGTCTTCATAAATTCAAGGTGGGAGTAGTTCTTACAGGACCATGAAAACAAACAAACAAACAAACATAAAATACCAAATATCCAATGGGCGTCTGGAACATAGAAAATGCAGAGAATAGAGGAGCAGGTGGTAAGAGGACTGGTCCTGTGGCTGCGGCACAATTTCAAAGGGCCAAAGGCAGAGACTGTCCATGTCAGGTCAAACCGAGCTTAAACTCCATATACTTCCTCATTACTGCTCCATAATGCCTCAGAGACAATTTCTCACATCACTAACCGGCTTTGGCACCTGGGAACCAATGACCCATCTCCACTGTAAGCCCCAACTTCACTCTACATTTTGTCAATGGACATATAGACAACATACCCAGCTCCAGTTTCTGGTCAATCAGATCCTTGCTCTCTTCAGTGAAAGCTCACCACCACATATACACATTGGCCCCTGGAGTTTACACTCAACTAGAACAGCGCAACTCTGAAAGCTTAAAGGCAAACAGCCTACCTTTGTTACTAGTAATATTAGCCTCTTTTTCATGCTTACATAGGACTTATATAGAATATAGAAGAGCTTGGGATTCGGAAGTCTCCAAGGGGTATATCAGAACACTCTTACCTTCTATCTAGGATACTGTAGTCTTTTACTTCAATCACTTTTTTACAATATCCTTAACTTCTTTGAGTCATTTTCCTTGTATTTTGTATATCAGGAGAACCAATAATCGCAGAAGAACATGGCAGAACATATGTGAAAGAACCACAAAGACTGATGCTACCACACATTCAAGCTCTCTTACCTCTCTTGGGTCTTTAATCCTGGTTAACAACCATCCTACGTATCCAAGGCCTTTTTTCCCTCCCATTTCTCAATACAGCTTACTTCCTTTCTTGATCTTTTTCTTCAAGCTTGACTTTACTATCTACTGAAATACAGCTCTTATCTACTTCCCCTTCACCTGCTGTTACAGTATCTCTTGCCACTGGGACATTGCATGTGTTATTTCTTCTTAGTGTTTCTCCTGTCTTGGGTTGAAATTTACAGTACTTACTTAGATACCATCTCCCACACAACTGCTTTACCTGACTCGCCTCACATACGCTAATTAGGTCCTGTCATACTCAGGGTCATCACCTCATATAATGAGTTCCTCCCAAACCATTCCATCAGCAGCAAAGCCTTCCTTCAAAACAGGGACTTGGGGGTTCACCGTCAAGGCCCTAATACACCGCATGGAGTAGTTTAAGACATAGTCACTTCTCAGCCCATGTGTGATGAGTGAGTGAGCATAGGGGCCATTAAACAACTTCTGACTGCCCATAGAGATTAAATAGAAATGATCACTCCTTTAAAATGCTCTCCCAGTCCCTCCACCACCCAAACAGGAATAAATGTTCCTGTTCTGTGCTACCCCAGCCCAGTGAACTTCACTCACTCTGTTGTAATTACATGCTTATATGGCGGGCTTTCTAATTAAAGTGTGATCTTCTGAAGGGCAAAAGATATGTCTACATTTACGTCTATATCCACATGTCAGAAGGCTCAAGAGCACCCCCAGTTTTCGTGATTCACTAGAATTCACAGGATTCAGCGAACTGTTAGACTCAGAGCTACAATTTACCACAATAAAAATATACAAAGCAAAATCAGCAAAGGGGAAAAATACATGGAGCAAAATCCAGAAGGCTCGATATAAGGCTCCCAGAGTCATCTCCCAGTGATGCCACACAAAACACATTTAATTCTCATAGCAAATTATGATAACAAATATGAAATGTCATTTACCAGGGAAGCTCATTAAACTCAGTGCTCAAGGACTTGGCAGGAGGAAGTTGGTCATGTGAATATTTTCTGCCACGTATATAGGAACGTTCCAGACTCCCCAAATGAAAGGTTTTCCGCATTAGCCATCTCCTTTGCTTGTTCAGTCAATTTAGATACTTTGTCACTTAGAAAATGGTGAGAAGTTTTCTGAAATCAAATTCCCAAACACCAGCCAACAAACAATTATGTAATTTAGCCTTTCAGAAGAGAGCCAATGGGCTTTCTTCAATGTCAACTCTTGTCTTCACTATCCATAACTCTTAGGACTGACCCTAATACAGAATATTCATTAATTCAGCAACACATGAAGAATTACTGAGTGGCAGACAATAAGACCAATTGTCTGTTATCCTATGACTTTTCTCAATAACCCAGTAACCAAAACATCCCTATTATAATCGTTAACAGATATAAATGAGATCAAGAGGTTAAACAGCATGTTCAGAGTCACAGCCTACAAAGCAAACAGGCTAAAATATTTTTTTCTGGCTGCCTAAGGTAGATAGCACATCGCTTTTTCATAGCACCACAACTGACTATTTGAGGAGAATGTAATAGCAGAAAACAAGCAGAACAGGGAAGTAGAAATTGTATTGTTCAAATCAAATGTCAAAATGCTACAGGACGCATACCAAAAAAGTGTTCAAAAGTTCTCAAGAGGTGGTCATGGGGTTCCTTAAGCAGAGTTTGCCAGGTCCCCTTGAGGATTCTGTTCATTCTCCAGAATCAGCTTCTAATTGGAAGACTGGTGAATCACAGGCTGTCACACCATTTAGAAGTCAGATGCCTAGCCATGCTCATCAGGGCTAAGCATCCCACCAAACAAATCTTCTTGGTACTCAGCTTAAGGATAAGGAGTTGGAAACAGCCACATTGCCAGGGTCCTCAGGTCCTGTGTGAGAAGCATTGCTCTTCCCAGTCTTTTCTCACAAAAGATAGTGTGATTTGGGCATCCCTGGTATCGGCTGACAAAGTCTGAGACCACAGCAGTAGACCAAACCCCATTCGCAGCTCACTAATGTGTTGAATACTATGATAATATGTGGGAGAAACATTTCAAATCACAGCGAAGTAAAGACTGCATATTGAATTCAAGTGTTCTGCCTTATATTCAGTGCCTGCTCTGGCCAAGAGTGTGGCCTGACAATGCAGAGACTCACAAGATAAGTCACCATCCTTGTAGGCCACGTCTCATATTACATGTTTAAAAGTATAATTTTCTCCTATCTTCTGTTTTCCCTCTTCTGTTTTCTCTCAATTGATTAGGGACTGGTCTCTGTCAATATTGAAAGATCCCAGTAGAAACCATATCAATAATGAAACCAATAACAGCCACCATTCCCTAACAGTTTCAGGGAGCACCAGACATGTAGTTAAATATGTTAAACTCAGTCTCATTTGTTCATCATAATATCTCTGTGAAGAAGACTTTGCTGATAGGCATACTTTACAGAAGAGGTTTAGAGAAGTGGAGTACCCTTCTCCAACCCAAACACTCAATACATAACAGTTGAGATCAAAACCCGCTTCTCGTTGACTCCAAAGCCCAGGATCTTACCACAGCACAGCCCTCTACTACTGAGGAAGTACAAGCCAGTTGAAGCACCAAGGATTGAACCACTTTACTACCCTTTCATCTGCTCCAGTCTCGGGACTCCTGTCCCTATGGGAAAATAATCTTCCCACCAGGGGGTAAAAGAGCATTAGTCATTTTTATATAAACAGAGACTTCCGTGCGCAGGGCTTTGAGGCAGCTACCAAAACTCACCTAACAATATGTTCATATCTGAGAGTTACAAGTACCGGGGAAACAACAGCATAAACTGCAGATCATGTGTCCCAGGCCTCAGAATGCTCTGGCTTGAACTCCCATGGAAATCTCATGAAGTTGCCCTGAAGTCAGGAGTCCAAATAAATCTGTTTTCTCAATTAAATTTTTCTCTCAAGTATTTTTGTCACAGATCCATGAAAGTAACTAATAAAAAGGCTATTATAAGAGGCAGCTAATGGGTTTCCTTGCTTTTATCCTTGCCCGCCCTCAAATGTGTTCTGTATTAAACCATTCTGATCTTATCAGCAGCATACAAAAACTCCCTGGTCCTTGTTATCATCTCCTTGTTTCCACATTGTCTGTAATGGTCTACTTCAACAGAGTAGGGGTGTGTGTAAATGTGTAGTGGTGGCGGGAGAGTACATCAGACTCATCTAATTAAAACATCATGAACATTACATCAACTCCAGTGGCTTTGCATCTCACTCATAGTGACAACTGAATTTCTTGGTTTTATTTATTTATTCTTAGTATTTTTACTGAGCTTTTGTATGTTTCATACAGCAGTTCTTAATCAAATTTAGACACCCTCCCCCATCCATCCTCCCCACACACCCCCGCCAGACCTCTTGCATTCCACCATACATGTTAAGTCCTATCCGATCAAGAATTTTTACCCAGAGGATCTTTGCTGCATGTTCATCCAATAGTCTAGTCAGCAAATCTAAAGATCTTAAGGAAGGTCTGGTTTCTTGTGTTGTGTGTCAAGGCTCTCCATGTTTTCACTCCTATTATATCAGAGATTTTAGCCCCCACAACTCTCTGATATTCACGGTATTCCAGATACTTGGCTTTGTCACTGAGCTTTGAAAATATTATTTCTTTCCTTCCTTTGAATCTTTGAACCTGCTCTTATCTCTGCTTAAAACAATTTATTCTTCCATGGTTCCATTTCTCACTTCAATCAGGCATTTGATAAAATGCCACCTTCTGCTTGAGGTCCCCCTCACCACACTCTGTAAATTAGCACCCTTTACCTCTATGCACTCCTGGACCTATGTCACTCTCTACAGCACTCTCCACCATCTCATATGCCCCACAGTCAAATGCTGCTTGCCTAACTGTCTCTGGACCCTACTAGAACGTAAATTCCACAAGGGGAAGGCACTTGTTGTCTATTATTCCCTGACTTACTCTCAGAGCCAAAATGTAGTAAATGTGCAATAATGATTCATACAATGAATAGTAACTACATCGACCTTTACAAAATATAAATATAAACTGAATCATGTTACTCCATGCTTAAAGTCTTTAATGACTTCCCATTCTTGTTAGAAAAAATTCAAAACCAGCATCACGTGCCAACATCATTGTTCCCTCTGCTTCAGGCTTGCAGTATTCTCTGTTCCTCTAGAGCTCTGCTATTATTTCTGGTACTGAGGGGTTCTCAAGTATGTAGGTCCCTCTCCCTGAAATTCTCTCCTCTCTTCTCACCACAGAACAACCCCTTCACACTCTTCTATCCCAGAAGGAAAGTTACTTTTTCCAAGGAAGCTTTTCTGGAATCCCCAGACTAATACAAGTACCCTGGGGATTATGGATCTTCTTTGCAACCTTCCCTATGTCTGTACTTAACTTGTTTGTACCTAACTCCATAATTTCTTATTCCCCTAATAAACCATTTTATTAGTTACTTTTGTGTCACTGTGACCAATTACTTGATACAAAGTAACTTGATGAAATATGGAGCTTTTGGGGCTTATGGCTACAGAGGGTTCAGTCCATTATCACTTTGTCTCATGCACTTGAACAGGAAGCTGTTAATATTATATCAGGGATAAAGCCGAGAGAAGGAATACAGAAAGAAGCCAGGAGAGGACATTGCCTTTAAGGACATTCCTTAGTGCCCTACTTCCTCAAACTAGGCTCCATCTGCTATGATTCACCATTTGTTGGATCATGTTAAGAATCCAACAAAACATTAATTCATTGATTAGGTTAGGGCCTCATGATCTAATTGTCTGTAAACACCACAGAAGCACACTCTGAGATGAGCTTTAATAACTGCTAGTCATAATAACTCTCTCGATCCAGTTAAGTTGGCAATACAGATTAACTTTCATGACCATGAAGATAGAGATCATAGCTACCATATTCAGTTCTCTACATTCTATGAGGAATATAGGTACACTAACTACCATTCAAAGCAAGTGCCTGATAATGAAACTCAAACCACATTGTTATAAGGTTTGATGCACCCGTGGAATCACACAATGTTTAGACTCGGGACCAAAAAAGAGGTCCCTGGAGTTCAGTGCTAAACAGAAATATTTCAAGGCTCAAGGTAAATGCTCTGCTAGACGAGTCTATGGGCACAATGAGGTGGCCTCATGCCTTCTGTGAGACCTAAATTGGTGCTGTTAATATTAGTTCTTTACAAGTATATCTGTCACTTGAATATGAAGACAGAGAGTTTCCAAAGCTCAGTTATGATAAATGTGTTCCATCACATCTTTTCTAAGCTTCAAGCAATCACTAAAATGTTTATTGTCAATATTTTAGTTGTCAAGTGCAAAAATAGAACTGATAATCAGCTACAGGTTTTGTAGATAAAAGTGACAACTGAAAAGGAGAAAAGATAAAAATATCATCATATAAAAACATAAATGGCATCAAAGATAATCAAAATAGTATAAACTTTCATAGAGTAACAAAATACTCTCTCCAATAATATTTCAATTAAATACACAGCTCTCCAATATTTGCTACTAAATAGCATAGCTCCACTTTTAATACTTTAGCAGAATAAATGATTTCAGGATTTTAGATATGTGTAATGCTTAAGAGAAAGCATTGTCTACATCTAATTCACAGTTCAGTCACTTTCAAGCCATCTAGTAAGACCTCTTTGAGCCTTGCTTTCATCCCCACTTTTGGGACAATAGTAATAATACTCTCTGATGAGTTGTTATGAAGATTGAATGTTATTTGAGGAATCTCTTGAAATACCCTGACCAACAACTGGAAGGAAGATTTCCCCATGCCTGGCACGGATTTCTGGTATAGAGCCTTCAGCTATACACATACAACTCACTTATACGTGTGTGTGTTTCATTAGGCTTATGAAATAATACGTTTCCCTTTGGCTTTTCATACTACCTAAGCAGGATTTATCTCTCTTTCATCTTCCTTCCACCATTAATGCAAGCCCCATTTCCCCAATTTCTCCCTTGATAACATAGCCCTTGATTGCCCCCGAGAACTTAAAGATAAGATCCTATTCCTAAGGACACAGCCTACTTCATACACAGACTTGAAGCAACTGAGGTGTAACTGACCTGGAAGTCTCCTCTTTGAGGAATACACTTGTGGTACCACAGACTATAGTGCAAGATGCCAAGGGAGGGAAACAATCAAAGGTTTGGCCCAGCTATAAAGCCTAAATGACTAAATACAAGCATGACTGGCCCAGCAAACTGTCTTTATTGGTGCAATCCTAGAACTTTTATCTTGAGGGTAATCAACAGCTGTCTAACTGGACTTAAGGCCCACAGACTCAAACAGCATTTATGCTTGGTACTGAAAACATAGCCAAGTACAAATGGTTGGAAAGATCATAGATCGTACAGAAGAAACCACTTCTTGTCACTTTTGTAGATCAATGCAATTTCTTACCATGTTCTAAATACATATCCTTATATCTGCAGAGAAGTGTACTTCAAACCACTCATCAAAGGAGCTTCATTTTGCAACAGATAGAGATTAGTATAAAGTTCCACAACTGGTCAAAATACAGAGAATAAGTGACTGCAAAATGCCCAGCCCTAAATAACACATCTGCAGTGCAAACTCTACCTCTAAGGCTCAGGAAACTTTGCAGAAGAAGGGGCGGAAAGATTGTGAGAGCCAGGTAGACAATACACCTGCTGCTAATTAATGCATTCCAGACATGATGAGGAAGCTAAGCCAATGAAATCTCCACAGTATGGTAGTCTAATGAGATCTGCATAATGACAAAACCAGTTGACAAAGCCAAGGTAGATGGGGAAATCTCAAGGGGTGTCAATGGATGTTGAGGGAGGGATAATAATTTTTCTGCAGGACTAGCTCCCTGAGAGGGAATCCCAAGTGCACAGCCCTAAACACGGGTATATATGAGTACCACTAAATGGACTCAGTGCAATATGTGTGTGTGTGTGTGTGTGTGTGTGTGTGTAACAATAATAAAGAAGAGGACAAGAAATTGTGAGGGGGTAGAGTGGGACATGGGAGTAGTTGGTGGGAGACTGGGAGGGCTGGAAAGAATGTAAATACAATACTCATGTACGAAATCTCAAAAAAATTTTTAAATTAAACAAAAAATTAAAAGAGTATTTTATAAAAAGAGACACACACACCAAATGTAAGTTATTTTCAGTGTGGAGGGGGTTGTCAGTATCCACATGTAACATGAGCTGAAAGTTGAAGAAATATAGGCAACTAGAGGTTCTGATAAAATTCTGAATAAGAAGAAAACAGGTACTTGGAGAATCACCTAAAGCTGTTCACAACAAAATGTAACAACACATTATCAAGATGGGGCTTAGCAAAGTAATTTTTGCTGCCGCTTTCCTCTCCCTAGGTATTGGCAATTGAACCCAGGGCCTTGTACAGACTAAGACTACCACTGAGCTGTATTCCCAGCCTAAGAGCTCAGCAATGTAAATATTCTTTCCAAAACTTGACAAGCAGAAAAAACACTACAAAGAACCCAGGAGGTTAGAGGGCCTGTGGGAAATGTCTTGCCTTGAACCATGCTATACTGTTTTTGAAAAGGGAGTCCAAGGTCTCTAAGCTCATTTAAGTCTGGGCATTTATTTAGTAATCTAGGTTATTGATTCCACATAACTCAAGCCTCTATTAATAGAGCCAGTAGTTTGGAAGAACCCAAATGCCTCCACAGTCGTCTGCAGAATACCTTACAGTCATTTGCACATGTGCCATACTTTGTGAATATGGACGGGTTTCCAAACATCAGTCATAACATATGCCTGAGTGAATGTGAAATGTTGGTAAATACATAATACAGTTACAAAATAAAAAAAAAATGAGAAAGTAACCATTACACCCCTGCTTACCTGAAGGCAGGCACTAATTTTGGATTAGAAGCATTCAGATAAATGGAAGTTTAACATAGTCCAAAAGGGTATACTCCCATACCGTTTGCTTTCTGGGCCTGGAAAAGACCTCACAGCAAGGAAAATTCTCTGTGAATGCTCTAATGGCTCAGCCAAAGAATGTTACCCTCTTTCTCTCCAATTTGGATGTGCATATCCAACATTTTTTTCTAGATTTGAAGACTGACTAACCTAATAAAGATCTGCTCTTCTAGGTGCTGGAAGCTGTTTCCTTCCAATGTTATGATCCTAATATTCCTCCAGGAAAATGCTGCAAGCACTGAGCTCTGATTGGCACTACATTCACTATGTGGCTCCAAGTCAGCTGTAGTAGTACATGCCTGGAATCCCAACTTTCAGCAGACTGAGACAATAATAGGATTGCTGTGAGTTCAATGCCAGCCTGGGCTACATCATGAAACAGTGTCTCAAGAAACACATACAAAAATGTCCCAAGAAACTTCCAAGCAGTGTCCTTTAGAATCAGTTAATTATATAAATCTAGTCAAGGCCTCTGAACTGCCTTCCAGTGTAATCAGATTCAAAGGACAGTCTTATCTTGTTTCGAAGTTACACACAACTGCAACTCCAAACTTTGTTAGTCCCTAACTACCTCCACACATCCTTTCCCTGTGAACAACTCTAGACCCCTCAACTCCTGAGCTGAAATCTACTCGGTCCAAAGCAAGGAAGGGTGGGCCTAGCAGAGTATAGCACTCTCTCTCACCCTTCTCTTTCTGTTCTCACTAGTTGCTGCTAGTCTTACCACAGCAATCTCACTTTTTCTACCAGAAGCTTATTGGTTAGAAAGCCTGAACCATCCCTGGCCTGTGTCAAAAGGACTGACTTGCATTCTAGTTAGTCATGCCCTGGAAAGCCTTACCCTGTATCTGGATGGTGTTCTACCAGAGCCCAGCCAGGAATCCAGGAAACATAAACTCACTTTCTGAGAGGGAGGTTGACATCCCTCATCCAAGTAGTACCAGAGTTCCTTCTTGCATGTTGCCAAATTCTTTCACTTCATTGCTGAAAAGAGCTTCAAATTTAGGAGGAAATTCCATAGCTATTAGAATGGCATTGGAGGTGCCATAGTAATAATGCTCACACATTTTTATCTCAGGGTCTTAAAACAGAAGTGAGAAGTGGCAGAAAAAAAAGGCTGACTTCTAGGGAACTCTTACTAAGTACTCCAGAAACCTTTCATTGTTATAGGTTATATTTGTCAATATTTGTTATATTAAAAATAAAACTTGTGCCAAACATGGTGGAGCAATTCTGTAACCGCATCACTTTGTAGGTAGAGGAAGGAGAATCACAGGTTCAAGGCCAGCCTGGACTTCATAGTAATACCCTGTCTCAAAAATTAAAATGTAAACACATAAAAATAAAAGTTAAAACTGAATTTTCAAAGCTATTTGAGTATTCATTCATTTAAACTTGGCAAATGTATGCCTAGTGCATATTCATAGAACGATGTAATTATATTGTAACAAATATTTTGTGAAAAGTACTATATTTTATGAAAAACAACCATTGTTTTCCAAACAACAAAAATGCAGATAAGAGCAAGTTTTGTGTTTTTACAAAGTGTCTTTAATGCCTAGCTTAATAGAAAACAGCTGGATTCTTATGTGTCCTTCTGCATTCCACTGACAATATACTATTTTTGTTGGGACACATGAGGAAGCTCAAATATTACACACACATGAATGGATGTGTGGGCATCAGAGCCAGAGAGAGGTAAGAAAGAAGAATTACAAGGAAACTTTGGGAGGGAAGGAAATGTTCATTGTCTTAAATATGATGACAGTTTCATGGAAGATACAATTACAAAATTTGTTGAATTATACATTTTAAATATATACTGATTGTTATATATCAATTTTATTTCAATGAAGTAGTTAGAAGTACAAAACACATTACATATGCATATATGAATATATACCTATATACATATCTATATATAGAAAGATATCATATATCTATATATATATATATGAAGATACCTTCTTCATCTGTGTGACTAAAATACATGATAATAGCAACTTAACAGAAGGATGTGTCTTGGCCTCTACATTAAAAGGGTATGGTCTATGGTGGTGGAGAAGACGTGGTAGAGGTTATCAGGGTGGTAGCTAGGACTCCTCACATCTTGATAGATTAGGAAGCAGACAAAGGTGAATGCTGGGACTCAGTTAGCCTTTTCATTTTCCCATAATATTCAGTCCAGAGCCCTATGCCACCACCCACATTCTGAGTGGGTCATCCCTCCTTAGTTAATCTCTGGAAACACCTTCAGACATACACTCAGATGTGTTTCTGTGTGTGTTTGTGTCTGTGTCTGTGTATCTGTGTTTGTGTGTGTGTCTGTGTGTGTGTCTGTGTTTGTGTTGTGTCTCTGTGTGTGTCTGTGTGTGTCTGTGTGGTGTCTGTGGTGTATGTGTGTGTGTGTGTGTGTGTGTGTGTGTGTATGGAATGCAACTCGTCATGACCTCAACCTCTCCCTCCCTTGCTTCCTGATCTGCCGTTATTTCCCCTAAAGGCACATTAACTTCAACTCTTAAATTGTGTGCTACTAACAGTGGTACCTCAATACTATCACTGGCCCCTCTCTGTCCTTTCCCCAAGCTGCTTCCTCTCACCTGAAATGTTTTTACCTACCCACACTGAACATTCTCAACCTTCCCTCCCTTCTCTGCTTAGAAAATTTTTTCTAACTCCATGTCAATTTCATCATCTTTGAGGTTTTCTAAGATTTCAATGAGATCTTGCACATTAATCTATGATTGACTCAATATCTGAAGATCAGCTGCTTACAATTCAATCTGAATTTCCTCACATTGATTTATCTCCCATGAATCTTCCCATAATCAAGAAAAAAATAATAACAAAAAGGGAATCAAAGCAATCCATGAGCAGATGAAGACAGTGCAGGGCAAGTAGCCTAGTATTACAAGGCTTACTGGGAAAACCCATATCCACATCTAAGACACTCACACCCACAATCCATGTATATACTCAAATAACACAGAGGAAGTGATGAGAGCCTCATCTTGTAAGGACCTTCTGAAAGTCAATGTCATATTTAGCCATCAATAATCGTCTAAGCACCCCCAACACCACAGGTATTAACATCTGTGCTGCAAATAAGACAGGAATTTCTCAGTAAGAATCCCTTTCCTCAGACGATCTCAGGACGTAAAAGGTGTTTAAAATCTGAGTGTAAGGGTGTATGCTTATAATTCCATCACCTGGGATGGTGAGGCACATTTCTGATTCAAGGCCAAACTGGGCTACATAACAAGACTTTGTCTCAAACGTTTTTTTTTTTTAATTTCTCAGATTACCCACCTGCCACTGACATCATAAATCCTTATTTTTAAAGGTATGCTGTTTTTCCCGGGACTAATACATAAAACCACAAATTTAGTAGCTTAAAGCAGCAGAAATACATTCTCTCACAGTTCTGGAGACTAAATGTCCAAAATTAAGTTATCAGCACTGCCATCCTTCCTCTTAGAGATCTTCTAAATTTAACGGTAATTACCAGCAGTCCTTGGCTTTCCTCAACTGAACATGGTAAGCGTTACTCTTTGCTTCGATATTCATATGCCCTATGAGTCCACAGATAGCTTTCTCCTCATAAAGTCACCGGTCTTTGTATTTAGGGGCCACTTAAATACAGTACTAGCTTAATTACATCTGCAAAGATATTATTCCAAGTATATTTTGCATGAACATGAATTTGGGATAGGAGAAAGGCACCATGATAGCAGACTATTGTGAAAGTGTCTGGTATACAACAAAGATGCAGTCCATGTGACCATCTTCCCTGACTCCTGCAAAGGCAGAGAAAGGCAGAGGCTTTTTCACAGAAGGATGAACTAGGCTGAGGCTGGCCTTTCTCTTTAGATTTCCTTACATATTTACTAACCCAGTGAGGGCAAGTGGGAGGGAAATGGAAGACAGTAGTGATGGTAACAGTTTACCTTCTCAAACCTACACTCTTCTCACGTCTGCTCTTGCTCATCTTCCCTACTTCCCTCGTTCCACACTCACATGGTCAGTCCCACCTAGAACACACTCCTGCTTATTTAGAGTAGAACTTTATGTGCTACCCAGGAATAGCCTCCTTCAATTTAGGGGCTCTAATTTGATGCCAAAATTTCTCAGTACCAGGGGATAGTTTTCCCAGTGAGACAATGTTTGTGGTATATAACCTACACAGAAAATTATGGGGTCTAGTTTTTCAAATGAAGAAAAGGAAAAGAAAGAATGTGAAGTCAATTACTCTAAAGATGATTCTTCCAACTATCAAAGCCAGAATGCTGTAATATAAATGGGCTTTCTAATGTCAGTAGCCACTGGTTTAAAAATCCATAAAATATAGTAAATCTCCAAAAGGATTTGCTGAAAAACAGGAATAAGTCAATATTACATGTCTGCCTTCAATAATGAAAGGTCAGGAAAGTTCAACAAAACCCAGATTTGGGAACATGCACTTGACTATTATCTGTAATGCATATGTTGCTAATGTGGGCTGTGCCTACTTAACAGGCCCTCCAGCGCCAGAGACTTGATAACTGAAACTTATGGAGACAATCATGGAGTAGGTCCAGTAGGGCACTTAACACCCGGCTGAGACACAGAAATTTTTCAGATAGTGAGGTAGACGGCCTAGAGTCCTGCTGTGATTTCTTTTTTCCCCAGTACCAGACTGTAAGTACAATTTTGAGTTACTCAAAACATCATTACTTCTTAAATACAACTTGAATTTAGTCCCTTGCAAAGCTAAAATGGCCTTGACCTTTTCTGCTGTCAGTCTGGAAGATTTGGTATTATAGTCACAAAACCTATTATTTTCCTTCAGGATTCTTTTTCTCTGCTTTTCTTCTACTTTTTATTCATCATCTATGTTTCAGAATGTTCACACTGACTTTCTTAATGGTGATACTGAATGCATCATTAATTTGCCTCATTTTAAAACCTTTCCATTTCTAGACCTATCTACATAATACAGACTCCTGGAATACATGATAGTAAGGATGTAAAATTGCATCATAAACATGGAATTGACATAAAAAGAGAGAGCACATGCCATGTTATATTGAGAACACTTTGTAAAGAGACACAGAAACTCAATCTTCATGAACATTGAAAATGCTCCCATTTCTAAAGGCTCATGTTACATCTGGCTAGGATGTGTGGTGAAAGAAAACTGTTTTTAAGTTTAATATGGCCTAAGAATAACAGCTGAGTATCTGGGTCAAAATTCCCATTCAAGTAATTACCTTTCCCCAACCAAATACTAATTAGCCCTTCTTAAAAACACTGTTAGATAGTGCTACTTGGTGAGACTATTTGAACAGATACATTGCAATACAATATTTATATAATTTATATAGGATATATAAAGCAACCAGGCCTAATTAGGTTAATTTTTCTATAAACTAGAAATATGTAGTCCGTTATTCAAAAGTGAATCTCTACTAAGGGAATGACAGCCCATTAAGAGAAAGATAAACTTCACGTGTCTGCCCTTTAGAAACAATTTAGAGCAAATACTGAAGCAGTCACTGGCTTAAGGAACACAAACTTCATCAGAGCATTTTATTCATGCAGAAACCAGGTGATAATGGGGAAAGTGACAAAATAGGTCTCAAGAGAGCTGCTCAATTATGTAGCACACACCCACAGCCAAAGTTGCAAAACTTTTATTCCCTGAAGAGGATTTCGGGTTTTTATTGAGAACTTCCTTTTGCTTACTTTACCAAAGTTATTTTTCTGTTTTGTTTTAAGTTGGCTACTGATATACTGATAATAGGTAAAATATATTCATCAGTAGCATTTCCTTCAGAAAAGCAAAGTAGTGGCTAGTACATTTTAGAGAGAGATCCATTCAAATATTTTTTAATATTTTGCTAAGTAGCAAAATCTTCAAGCTCAGCTATCCATTATGACTTCCAGGGACTTGGGTAGAGGAGGCAGTGTTAAAGCAAAGGCTTTGTTTGGCACTGGTGGCTCCTAATAGTATGATATTTTTCCCCTTTGACTTAATCTCTCATCTAGCCTGTAAAGTATAGCAACTTCCTATTTGGTGCCTTCTGACTGATCATCTAGAATATACATAATAAAGTAGTCACTGTGTATCTATTGCCTACCTTTCCAATGTTGCTTATATTTGAGTTTTCCTTTATGTTTTATGATTTAGTTTTAAAATATTATTCATTCGATCATTAATTTTGTCAAATAAAAAAAAAAAAAAGAACTTGTCCTTAGATTTCAGTGAGAATCTAACACCTGTTGAGTTTGAAATCATTTCCCGGTATTGAACAAATTAAATAATTGAGTAAAAACATTTGCAAGAAAATAATTTTTGGATTGTTTTACTTTTCTACAAAAATTACCGTTTTAAGTGACTTTTAAAAACATTTATCACATTGTTAGAGGCAGGCTTCGTGGAGAACAACTATAATTTCAACATTCTGGAGGCTGAGGCACGAAGATCAAGAGTTTGAGGGCACGTTGAGATACACTGAGTCCCAGAGCAGCCTGGGCCATGTACAAAAATGAATGACATTAAAATTACACTTGTCTATAAAATGGTAATTTGTGCAATAATTTGACACTTCAAAATTATAAGTAAATTCAAAGGTTATTCATCAAAATGCATAAAGGCTTATTTTTAACAATTAGTTTTTAATTTAATTGCAGTTTAATTTCTTGCTTAAAAAATAAATTGCCTATACAGCCTGGGCCATGTACAAAAATGAATGACATTAAAATTACACTTGTCTATAAAATGGTAATTTGTGCAATAATTTGACACTTCAAAATTATAAGTAAATTCAAAGGTTATTCATCAAAATGCATAAAGGCTTATTTTTAACAATTAGTTTTTAATTTAATTGCAGTTTAATTTCTTGCTTAAAAAATAAATTGCCTATAATATTGTTATAAAAACAATAAGCTTTATATTTATACTTATTATACATATATAT
>NW_008358534.1:4800015-4850228 GCF_000622305.1 Nannospalax galili | reverse complement strand
TACCTTTGTTGTTGAATTTTCATGGGCAGCCACTGGTAAAAACATAGGAAAATGTTTTTTAGAAACAGTAGTGAAAAATAAAAATGACTAGGAATACATGAAGATAAATGCCTCATTGACCAAACAGGAAAAAATTCCACCAGTAACAGAGATTGAGTAACAAAAAGGTACATCTGCGGACCAAGATCAGTTGAACAAAAGGAAATTATTTCTTAAAATGTGTACACAAAAATAAAAGCAGATCCAGTGATACAGTAAGTTCAGAATGAAGAATAAGAAGAGATGAAGGAAGCCCTAGGGCAATTACTGGGATGATTAAATTAAAAAAAAAAAAAAACAAGGTCAGTGTGTACCGGGCTACAAGGGTTCCTGTGGGGTACCTGCACACAGGCCACACACAGAGAGAAGCCTTTAACTATACACTAAAATCTGAAAACTGATCGACCAGTGGAAACAGTCGACCTCTAGGGCATGGGCTACATATGGTGGCTAATTATAAACCAATGTCTTGGGAGGGGCTGGAATAATGGCTTTACCCAAAACAGATCTAATGTGCACAACAGAATAAGTCTTTGCTTATTATCAATTGGGAGTTGGGGTCCCCAAACCCCCTGAATTCTCACAATATGCCCAGACATGCTGAAATGACTTCCCACTGCCCTGAAAGGTAGATTCAGTCTCTGAAAGAATTACTTTAAAGTTGTTGTGATGCCTCCTATAATAAAAGTGAATTTATTTCCATTCTTCTGCATGTTTCTATCGTTCCTTTACCTCCAGGTCCTCACCACACATGGCCTTCTTCCTGTCAGGAACACACTCTTATATCCAAGTTTTTGCACTCTTCCTTTATACTCTTCCTTTGCTATATAATTCCTTTCCACTTCTAATTTTTAAATATTTTATTGATTATTTTTATTTTATGTATATGAGTATATTGCCTGCATGTAGGTGGGTGCACCCATGTTGTATAATGCCCACGGAGGTCAGAAGAGGGCGTCGAATCCCCTGGAACTGGATTTATAGACTGTTGTTAGCTGCCATGTGAGTGCTGGGAGCCAAAGCTGGGTCTTCTGCATGAGTAGCCAGTGCTCTTAACCACTGAGCCAACTCTTCACTCTCCAACCCCTGTCCCCTTCTCATTTTTATGTCTCACCTTTTCAATATTCCCCCACATTCACTCTCTACCAAAGTTGCACTAATTGTTCCTACATCCTATTCTCATTCTCTCTCTCTCTCTCTCTCTCTCTCTCTCTGTCTCTCTCATCTCAGATAAATTAATCTAGGCATATTTAAGGGCTCACTGGACTGTGAGCTTTGATGGGGCAGGGTTAGTCCCTAGTCTTTTAATAAATGAATCCCCAGGTCCTACTCCACATTAACAACTCATTCAAATATTGATCAGATTCAACTGAAATGCATGGAAGAGAGATTTGGATCCTGGCAGGGCTTTTGGCTGTTATTTCACTCTCTATAGACAGCCAAGAACTCCAACTATTGGCAGGTCCAAACTGGCTTCTATTTTTCCAGCTATTTTTGGGTTTACAGGCATTTGTTCAGTGCCTATTACCACATGAAAATTTTCAGCCACAGCTGCCAACATCCTTATGAAGATATTAAAAAACCCTCCTCACTTTAAAATCAGGAATTCTAAGGATCTTGACAACTTACTCTATCTCATGTTAGACTTTTGATTTGTTTAAGTACCTGGTGTCAATCAATGAAATTAAGAAAATTGGATATAACTTCTACTAGCTTCCTCCCACTTTTAAAACATTTATTTTTGGGGCTAGAGAGATGGCTCAGCAGTTAAGAGTACTGACTGCTCTTACAGAGGACCCAGGTTCAATTCCCAACACTCACAGGGCAGATATGAACCATCCCTAACTCTAGTTCCAGGGGAATCCGACGCCCTCTTCTGACCTCCGTGGCATTGCATGACATGGGTGCACTCACATACATGCAGGCAATACACTCATACACATACAATAAAAATAATAAAAATATTTTTAAAGCATTTATTTTTATTTTATGTGTATGAGTGCTTTACCTCCATGGATATAAGTATACCTGTGCTGTGCAATGCCTGTGGAGAGCAGAATAGAGCATCGGATCCCCTGGATCCATGGTTAAAGGCAGTTGTGATCTGTCATGTGCTGCTGGGAACCAAACCCGGGTCCTCTGCAAGAGCAGGCAATGCGCTTAACCTGAAGCCATCTCTCCTGCCCCTAGCTTCCATTCTCTTGTTTTAACATTCCTCAATCCTTAAATTAAGTTATTGCTATTCCACTGGGTAAAGTGAAAAGGTTTTTTCCCCCCTCAATATCAGAAGTAGGGGAAAGATACAGGAAAATAGATACTATTCTGGATTAAATGGTGTCTTCTAAACAAGGCCGCTTCAAATCCTAAGCCTAGGCACCTATGAACGTGACTATTTGAAAATACCAAGGTAAGATGAGGTCATAGTGAATCAGAGCTATAATTCAAGAACTGATATGCTTATGAGTTGAAAGAAACCCAGACTCACTGGGGATACACACTGGGGATACACACTGGCACACATGAGAAAAGGCTCTGGTAAGACAGAGGAAAGAGACTGGAACATCAAAGACTGCTAGCAACTACCCAAAGCTCTAAAAGAGCCAAGGAAGCATTCTTTCTTAGAGTCTTCAGAGATAACCCAGTCCTACTAGTATCTTAAGCTGAGAGTTCCACTGCAGAGAACTGTAGTCAATAAAGACATCTTCTCATTTTATGTAAGATCTAACATCCTTCGTCTATCCCTTATATGCAAGTTCTGGTGTCCTGGTGGTGAAAAGACCTTTCTAGTTATGCAGAAAGCAGGTACACGTACAAGAGCCAGTAAAAGGGGCAAAAATAGCCCTACTTAGAGTCACCATGAGGCCATTCTACTCAGAACACTTTGTGCTGAACACAAAGCAGGCCATAACTCATCATTTTAAGAGCACTGGTGAAGTGATAGGTTTACCAAATCCAAATGAGCAATGGGGTGATACCCAGGACAACATATCAATTGTTTCAAAGGGTTACATAGATGTACAACATGATTATGGAACCAAACAATTAGCAACAAGGGCTCTTCTGGACATTTCAATTGAGTGACAACCACTGAATTTTAATTACTGAGTCTCCAATACTAAAACGATAGGCACTGAACACTGGCAGCAACAAAAGACTCAATTCCCTTTTATTAAGGAAAGGCTTCAAGCAACAAGAAGTACCATCTATTATAACAAAACTAATATGACAAGTGTAGCCAGGAGGTCAGGGCTCTGTCCCCAGACCTACCCTCATATAAAGAAAATAAAAGCAGTTGTACATTTGGTGTCTTCTGAAGGAGGAAACACCATGCCACAGAGACATTATAAACATTTAAAAAAATTTATGATAGTAATGATGAGCCTTAACCTAACAGTCCTTACACTGAACTATGTACTACTCTTCAAAGCAATTTTATGTTGAAACATCTAATATATGTTAGCAACCTTATAAGATAAATATCACTTTTACATTTCTCTTCTAGATAAGGAGAGGAACTAAGCATCACCATACATTACATAGTTTATATGCTAGAGATGTAGCATGTCAAAGCAAGCAGTGTAGTTCCAGAGTCTGTTTTAGACTCTCCATCACAATGGTCCTCTAGTCCTTACGAACAGCAGGAGCATATACACATACAATCACTTTGAATGTAGCTAACACTAAGCATACATATTCAATATATGAAGCGTTAAGAGCATGTGCACACCACAGCCTTAGGGACCAGGACCCACATGATGGCACTCAATACAAAAGATATTTTACAGTCTAGTGTATCTATAACTCTGTCGATAACTCTCCTATTTCAAATCTATTCAGGAGGATTCTACCAGAAGGAAAAGCTCTCAAGCCACAACCTGAGCCAAAGAAACCTTTCCATACTCATAAGACCAAAGGTATAGTGAATGATCTAGTATCATTGACATTTTCTTTTCATTTTGTTTAATTTTTTGAGACAGGGTCTCACTATGTGGTCCAGGCTGGCCTTGCATGTGAGATTCTCATGCTGGGGACTTCCTTGACTCTTAAGAGTGGCCCCATGTGTTATTTTCAGCAGTCTGCAGCTAATTGTGGGATCCCTGATTAGGAAGTCCTGGTTAGGAAGTTAGGGATAAACAGAAAGGCACAAATGTCCAAAGACTCTCACTGACCAAAATCCAAGTCTGGCACCAATGGTCTTTGTCGCACATTTATGGAAAAGTGCACTCCTGGTGGGTATCAGAACATGACAAATTCTTGCCTGAGAGATCTATTCTCTCCTGTTCACATAGCCTGACCTCCCAGTGAATAGTGGACCAGATACGAAAACAGTCTTCTGAAATTCATCCTCTGTACTCTTCCAAAAGTGTTTAAAATATTGATTTAGAGATGCCCCCTGCTAACTACCATCTTTTCATAGCAACTTCCAGCCCAGGGCTATACAAGCCACAGCTAAAGAGTATGCCTTAGTGTAAGCCCTAAGCCAGCAGAGCTTCACCAATGAGAGCAAAGCTATCACCAGAAATTGGGTTCCAGGGGAGCTTCTCTGCTTGGTACCATTGATAAGCTTTCCCTGTGACTATAATAGGTCACCCATACACTGGGCACTGACTGAACATTCTACTGAGCTCCTTACCCAGAAGGTGTCTACCCACCATATCCAGTCAGCTTTCCCAGTAGTAGGATAGATCAACATTGGGTAAGGCTTGTAGCATATCCAATCTGTGAACCCATATTTAGGAATGGAATACAAGGTTATAAATACAAAATTGGGCATATGGATTTAGATAGGGCCTTGTCAAGAAACAGGACTTATATCCACAAACAAGATTAATGATAAATCTATGTTTTCCCACAGTGCCTTAAATACCACAAGTGGAAAAATGAGCTTACTATTTCTAATTCACTGCCGCATTGTGTAGATGACAGATTCTATAGTGGTCCATGTGTCCCGCAGTCAGGATTCATGCCTCTGTGTAATCCTCTCCTATTGACTGTGGCTTTATTCTGACCAACAAAACATCGTAAAGGTAACAGGATGCATTCGACAATATATGCATAACTACATTTTATCAGAATGTTACATCTATTCTGCTAAAAAAAAACTTTCTCCCTTGTTGACTTTAAAGAGGCAAGTAGTCATTTCGGGAAAGCCTATGTATAGCAAGGGATTGAAGGTGGCCTACGGGAAATAGACAGCAAGAAACCAACATCTTCAGTTCTAAATCACAGTTTTCAGTATTTCTCAGTCTTTGTTAAGCACAAAGCTAAACAGGGGAGCTTATTCCAAATGAGGGCTCACTTCCAAAGAATCTTATTTAGTAATTCTCTATCATGAGAGGAGAAACTTGCTACACACATAGACACACACACACACACACACACACACAGAGAGAGAGAGAGAGAGAGAGAGAGAGAGAGAGAGAGAGAGAGAGACGGTGTTCCTACACAGGCCCAGTAATGCCTCCTGCATCATTCTCCTCACGGCCCCTATCCCTATTTCTCTCACATCTTCTCTTACCTATACTAATTGGATAATCCTTTACTGAACATTTCTCCATGTCTGAAGTATCTCATATGTCTCATCTCTTTTTCTCAGAATGGCCAAGAATGAGACTTCTAAAACTGAATTGGAATGTCACCCCCTTCAGTGAAAATTTAAACATTTTTTACAAAGACATTCAAAGAAAAAACACACTTTTGAAACAGTCATCAATAAATAATTTAGAAAAATCATTCATGATAGGCCATTATGTAGTCATCATAAATGCTGATTTAAAGATCACTTAGTCACATCAAACATACTAACAATGAGTTGAGGGAGAATAGAGATATGCCTGATTCCCCCATTGAACTGATTAAAAACTGAAAAGAAGTCCCCCCAAAATTTTAGTGTTTTTACCCTTGAGTGAATAGTTTTACATTTTTATTTGCCTATATTCCTCAGTTTTCTACAATGGGTATGTAATAAAATAAAACCACAATAATATAAATAATGTAGAGTGCATCTCAAATCAGGTTTGTTCTGACAAATCTAGAGGGCAGACCATCCAGAATTCTTGCCCCTTTGTTCAACACCATCACCAAATACAGCTGCTCTCTAGCCAGAATGAAAACCTTGGTCTTCCTCAGCTATGTACCATGTCTCTGCTCATATGGTTGCATCAGTCTGGAAAAATACCCTTTCTTTTACCAGTATCACCACCACCACCACCACCATCACCATTACATCTCTTGTTCAATTTTCAAGAATCAGACCAAAAGCCATCTCCTCTGCAAGTGCTTATCTGATCTATCCATGATGAAGTTCCTCCTTTTATCTTCCCTACAACAAGCCATATCATATCATGACATTCATACAACTTTACATCCATTTACATGGCAATTGACAAACCTTTCCACCCTACCACAAACCAAGCTTTGAGGAAGCAGAGGCCAGAGCCCTCACTTTGTCTAAAGTCTTATCTATCACACTTAATAAAAGGAATGTTAAAATAAAATAAAACATATAACACACTTATATCAAATAAATCATGGCATCATTAGGAAAGTCACTATCATTTGATCTGATGGAAAAACTCCTAAATTAATTCTGCATGTTGGAAAAAATAGAGCCATCTAAAACTTCCCTGACACCATTTTAGGTTAGACAAGGAAGGTCCACTGGAATCCACAGGCTAACACATTTGAGTTTTACAGGCCACATGAAATTAAGGTAAGAAAAAAGTTACAGATCCTTACACTGTAGCTTTTGTTAAATTAAAGAGTCAAAAGCTAAGGGAACAAGTACTCACAAAGCCACCTGAGGAAAAAAACCCGGACAGAGGCTCCTAGGAAAGTCGAAAAGCAAAGTTCACAACTCTAGACAGCATTCAAAGGGTAGGAATGCCAATATGAAGATGGTGTCGAGGATAATACCATTTCCTGGAGCCCTACCCTATGCACATTATAAGAGCATATGTCATAATGTGCTTGAGGTTACTATGAGGATACTATATATAGTCCTCATAGTATCCCTGTAATGTAGGATTTGTCACACATATTTCATGATAACAAACTGAAACTCAGAGAAGTTACTTCATTTGCCCAAGAAGAAGTTACTGAGAAGTAGAGCAAGGACTTAAATCCACATTCTCATAAATTCCTAATTCAGTATAGAAAATGTTTTGTTTTCTCATTTCTCCTGTCTCAGCCCCCTGAATTATAAGATTACAAAACTGGGCCACTATGCTTGGTTTAAGCCTCATGCTCTTCACACTAAACCAGATCAGAATAGGATCATATTCTCTATTACTAAGCTCAATATGGTTCCTCCAGAACATATTTTAAGAAGGAGGGTCCTTCATAGAACCTATTATGCATATTCGACTTCCCCTATATAAAAAACTCTCCAACTAATTCTCATCACCTAAGAAGTACTTCTCAAGTGTCTTGCCATGAAATCTCAGTTCCTTTATGATCTGGCCCAAAATTAAGGCTAGACTGTGAAATGTTCCCCACAAGTGCAAGCTTTGATCATCTTGCCTCTAGCTGGTGGTATCATTTGGTAGGAAGGGGGCTGTAGAAACTTTAGGAGGTGGGGCCTAACTGGCAGAAATAGGTCAATAAGAATAGGCCTTTACAACAAGTTGTGTCCTTGCTTCATGTCTGACTCTGCTTCTTGGTCCACCTTGATATAAACAGCCTCCATCATATGCTCCTACAAACATGCACTGAGCTGCTGCACTATACCTTCCCTGCCATGGTATTAGACTGAAACCCTCTGAAACCATAATCTAAATTAAATCTTTCCCTCCATAAGGCATTTTTGTCAGGTCTTTTAGACACAGTGAGATGAAGTAACTAGCACACCTAGACTCTACTGATAGTCTCAGCTTCCCTCTTACCCCTACACATTCTCTTCATTCTTTTGCACATTTCTGAACATTTAGAAATGATATTTTATTTGTTTTTTGAGTTCTTTGTGTATTCTGGATGTCAATCCTCTGTTGGATGTGTACTGGTAAAGATATTGTCCCATTCAGTGTGTTTCCTCTTCCCTTCCTTGGTTGTTTCTTTTGCTGAAGAGAAACATTGTAGCTTAATGAGGTTCCACTCATTGATTGTAGACCTTAGTGCCTGAGCAGCTGACATCCAATTTAGAAAGTCCTTTCCTACACCTATATCTTGGAGGGTGCTGCCTACTTTCTTCTAGCAGTTGCTGAGTTTCATGTTTTGTATTGAGGTCTTTGATCTATTTAGAGTCTACTTTTGTGCAGGATGAGAGATAAGGTTCCAGTTTCTTTCATTCTGCAGGTGAGATCCAGTTTTGCCAGCACCATCTGTTGGAGATGTTGCCTTTCCTCCATTGTGTGTTCTTGGCACCTTTGTCAAATATAAGGTGGCTGAAATTGCATGTACTCATGTGTGGGTCTTCTACTGTGTTCCATTGATCTATGTGTCTATTTTTGTACTAGTACCATGTTGTATTTTATGACTATAACTCTGTAATATGACCTGAGATCTGGCATGGTGATCCCCCCAGCATTGTTCTTTTGGCCCAAGATTGTTTTGGCTATCCAGGGTCTTTTGTGATTCCATATGAGTTTTAGGAAAATAATCTACCCAATAAATAAGATAGGCTATAGACCTATACAGAGAGTTCTCAAATGAAGAAATAAAAATGGCTAAGAAACAACTTTAAAGTGCTCAGCATCCTTAGTAATTATAGAAATGCAGATAAAAACCACTTTAAGATTCCATCTTACCCCAGTCAGACTTGTTAAGATCAAGAGAACAAAAGACACCAAATGCTGGTGAGGCTATAGAGAAAGGGGAATTCTCATTCATTGGTGGTGGGAATGCAAACTCGTCCAACCAGTATAGAAAGCAGTGTGGAGAACTCTTTAAAAAACTGCAAATGAATCTACCATAAGATCCAGTCATACTACTTTGTAGCATATACCCAAAGAACTCACCCTACTATAGAGATACTGGTATATTCATGTTTGTTGCTGCTCTGTTCACAATAGCTAAGAAATGGAAACAACCTAAATGATGCTTAGCTGACAAGTGGGAAAAAATGTGGTAGATTTACAGAACAGAATTCTACTCAGCAGTAAGAAAAGATGAAATTATGAAATTTTCAGATAAATGGTTGGAATTAGAGTAGCACAAACATAGAAAAGCAAGTAATGTATGTTCTCCCTCATTTGCAGATTGTAGCACCAATCACTTATATGTGAGTATATGTCCTGATGTAAAACCAGGAGCCAGGGAAATGGAAAGGGTACATGGAGGTAAAAGAAAGAACCCAAAGGTGGGGAATAGTAGGGAACAGATGTTACCAAGGGGAGGTGAGGAATGTGGGACTGTTCATATGGGAGGGGAGGACGGAGGGACATGCAGGGGCCATGGTGGGGAGGGGAACTCAGAAAAAGGGGGGACAATGGGAGGCAGGTGTTATTGGGGAGGGGAGGGTGGGGATAATGGGGGTGCTGGGACTGGAGAGGGGGGTCATATGGGAAGAAGAAAGAGTAGAGAGTAATGGATCTGGGGGAACAAGGAACCCAGCAGAAGATATAATCCCCCAGAAACCCCCTGAGAAATGCACATACAGTATCTGAACATTCATGCCTATGTATATCTGGGTGCTGTATGGCAAGGAACACAGTGCCACAGAGGAGGGACCTTCCTTTCAGTGGTTGGTGGAGTGGTCCAAGAGACTCCCCAAATAACACAGGCTATTGCCAAACCTCTTGGTTATCTCCCAGAACTAGAAGACAAGATCCTACTGTTGAAGACAGGACATACTTCAGATATACGACTTGGAGCAATGGAGCGGGAACTGACCTGGAAGCCTTCTACCTGAAGTTTAGCTCTAATAATGCTAGACGATGCTATGCAAACTGTGAAAGGAGAAAATCAATCAATGGTTCAACACAGCCACAAAGCCTAATAACCATAATGGCCAGCAAAGAAAACTATTTCTATTGGTACAGTAGTGGTACTATTGGGGAGTAATCAATAGCTATCTAATTGGAATTAAAGTCCTCTTAATGGGAGTAAACTCATTGGTGGCACTGTAAACGCAATCAAATACACATGGCTAGAGAGGACATATATCCTAGAGAAAACCCTACCTCTGTCATATCTCTAGACAAATGAAATTTCTTATCATATGCTAAGTATGGATCCTTATATTTACAGACAAGTATAACATACAAGACTCTTCAAAGAAGCTTCTTTTCGCAACAGATGGAGGTTACTGCAGAATCCCACAACTGGCCAGACACAGAGAATATATGTTTGAGAGATGCCCAGTCCTAGGTGACACATCTACAGGTGAACCGCTGTACTTATGACTCATGGAACATAGCAGAACGAGGAATAGAGAAAAAACTAGTGCATTCCTCAACTCTCATCAGTGAAGTTTCCTTATAGAACAGAGTGTCATACACAGAGAAGGCCACCAACTGGCCATGTTTTAAAGAATAGTAGACTGAAGAGTGTGTTCCTGGGTAGGACTCTTATATTAAACATCACCCACCTACGGCTCGGGGCCCATTACTGAAGAGGAGGCAGAAAGATTGTAAGAACCAGGGCTCGTTCATGAACATAGAGAAGCAGAGGCTTTCAGGGCCCTGGAAGCTTGCACATGTAAATTTGTGGCAATGGTGGCATCCAAACAGGACCCATGGCAACTCAATCAGACAAGGGCCCAGAGTGAAGCAGTGAAGCAAGAGAAATGGGTGATGGGAAGCCCTAGACTGAGAACTATTGGAGACTGATTACTACTGGGTGAGGAAGAGTATCCCTTCCTTATGAGCTCTAGATGGGCTGACTAGACTCCCAGTGGATGAGATTGCACTGAAGAACATCTGGGTATAAATGCTTGAGTGGATAGGAGTTAACATCTACAGTAGAATACATGAGGTCTGGTGTGGTTTGTGGGAGCATGGATGGGGAAGGACCTAAATATGATTAAGAACTTTTGTATGAAACATACAAAAGCTCAATAAAATTTTTAAATATTATTTTAGCTTTTCAGTGTGGCAAAGCCCTGTTCACTCACCAAGATTGCTGTCAAATATCACCTCCTCTTAAAAATCTCCCTTGAGCAATTTACGTGTATAAACTACCCCCTCCCTATTACATTTTTCCAATACACTATTATAGAAAATCAACCAAATACTTGACAAAGTGAACTGTTTCCCTTACTGGAGTGTAAATTATTCAAGAATGTCAATTTCTACAGACACTGTATTTGACATAATAGATAGCATATAGTGACATTTGAAATATGTTCATGGGGAAATAATAGGCAAATGAAAAAATAAATATTTTAATTATGGATATAAAAGTAAGCAAAAGTCAATTCAGCAACAACATATTTATGTACAAACACATGCCTAACTAACACATCAGTATTGCTATGGAGTAATAATTGACAAACCTTAACAATAAAGCTTTACCAAAACATAGGCTATAAACTAACGACCCTTTCAAGAATCTTATAATTTTACTTATAGAGAAGACTCATACTACACAAATATATGACTCTGAAATTCAAAATGAAAAATTTGGATATTACTTCATACTTAAATGCATAAATGTATGCACCCAGTTTATAGAGGAATGCTGCTTCATTGATTTTCTTCTATGAGTTGAACTACTTTTCATGACAGTTTCATATTTACTAGGCAAGATGCCAAGTTTCTAAATCCAAGCAAGTATTATTTAAACAAAATTTTGAATGTTTGACCAATAAAATCAGGCAACCAATGTTTAGTAAGTTGTGGATCTGGTATACAATGTTTTTGGCTGATGGGTAGTAATCAAAACTAAAACTTCAAAAGTGTTTGTTACCTAAATCCAGATCCTTCATCAGGTCAGTTTTAAATGTACTATTTGAAATATATTCTTTTTGCTAGTACAATAAGAAGTAACAATCTTTTTGATAATAGATAATAATTTTTATTTCCCTACTTCATTTACAGTAACAAGTCAGTGTTATCATCTACATTAGACAAATATGGAATAGAAGAAAATGTGCTGCAGAAGAATGAATACAGCAAAAGGTCTTCTACATGACTCTGAAATAATGATAAAGAAATGATACATTCAGTTAATATATTCACAGCTTCCACATCCACAGATTCAATCATTCACAAATGAAGAATGTTTGCAGTCTAAAAACTGAATCAATATGGAACACGTACAAATTCCTTAAAAATGCACTGTAACAACTTCTTACATGACAATTTGCTTTGCATTATATATTAAAATCTCTCTACACATAATTTAAAGTATACATGAGCATTGCATAAGTCATATACAGGCGTTTTATGTAAGGGACTTGAGTATCTTTGGGTTTGGGTATGTGAAAGGGTCATGGCAACAATCGCCTCCAGAGACTCACAGAGGAATGCATTCTTTCTGGATAATTCCATATGTAACAGCAGTAATAAAACACGGGTATGGGAGCTGGAGAGATGGCTCAGTGGTTAAGAGCACTGGCTGCTGTTGCAGAGAGCCAGTGTTCAGTCCCCCCCAACCACCTATATGTTGTCTAACAACTACCTGTAACTCCAGCTGTAGGGGATCTGACACCCTTTTCTGGTCTCCATGGGCATCCACACCATGGATACACTTATATGCAGTCAAAACCCTTATATACATAAAATAAAAATAAATAAATCCAAAAAATTTAAAACTTTTACTCCGAATTCAGAATCCTAGTAACATCCAGACAAGGAGACACAGAATGAGGTCAGTAAGCTAAAGATAAGAGGCTTTAACTGCATCAATAAATGTCTCTTTATGCTAAGTGGTAGGTCCATAAGTTCTTACTAAATCACTGTTCAGAATATTTTGATGCCTGAAATACTTCCCAGTAATTTTATCAGTCAGTGTTATGGTTATCTTCCAGAAGATACAACTAAAAGTATAGTATGCACATATTGTTGAATGGGAAGGTATTCTTAGTAAAGAGAAATTAATCAAAATATGAATTTTGAAGCCAGAATTATAATTAACTGCACAAGGAGACAGTCTTCTGATATACAAATAAAGAATATTATCAGCCAAAATATATCAAATGCTTACTACGTGATGGGTACTATGTTGAGCACCTTATATAAATTATCTTCATTAATCTTCATACAAACCCACTGACAAAGGCACTAGTGTGATTTATGTTTGAGAGATAATAAATCTGATATGCAAGAGAGTAGAAAAGTAAAATTTGTACAGGAAAACAATGAATAATCTTCACTTAATTGTGATAATGGTTTTGCTTTGACATACAGCTGATTCAAAATTTATGACTGAAAACTAGATTGTTCTATCATGTTCCTTTATAGGCACTCAACTCAGTTCAATGTGAGAAGTTGGCTCTTCCTTTCTAAAACAATTATAAAAATGCAAACATATCTAGAATGTGCTTTGTCCCTAATGTGTCCTCAAAAATATAGTTATTTTGGAGTAGCTTCTTCAATATATGACTCAAATATTGAAATTCAGATCAGACTTTATTCCTGTTTTATTTATATTAAATTCCCTGCTGTTCCATAAAAATCTGATATATTTTCACAAACAGTTGAAAAGATACGAATTTTTTAAATTCATTTATACTAGCCAAACTTTAGTAAAGGTGTATGACATTAACTTGACAGCTTTTTTGGTAAGGCTGCAGCAGTCTCGAAGGCCTGTCTCAATGAAGAGGCACATTAACTCTTTCTGACCAAGATATCATCTAAGGAGATAAAAATTAGACAACCCAACAGGAGTCTTGTTTCTTTATTCAAGCATCTGGCTTGTGTCCAGATTCCTACTCACATTGCTTACACTTCCCATTTCTTCCTTCCTCTCACCCTCTCTCAATTTTCTACCTTTGCCTAATCTGACTTCTGCTTCCCTGGCTCTCAGCACAAAGTAGATATTTGATCCACCCTTGCTTTCCATGGGTTTGCTTTTAGCTGCTCCATATTACTCAAGAAAACTCTGCACAAAGCTGTAAAGACAGAAATCTTCAAAGGAGAAGTAAGGCCAACTGTTTTCTTCATGATTGGCAGGCACGACAATGCTCTGGAGACAATTTAGACAGCATTTTACAAACCCAGTGCCAGAACTTTGAAACCTCAAATTAATCTTTATGTTCATGTTTCACCAGTCAGGATCTGCTGGCAGACACAGAATTTCTCAAATCAAGATACAAAGTTTACATAACACCTGATTAGATTAGGAGTCTTGCAAATTTTATTATTCATGATATATTTCGACTCAGAATCAAGATCCAAAAGACACTCTAATTTCCAAATAAATATTGGAAATATGCTAGCCTTTGGGTGACTTCCACTACCACGAAAACAACAAATATTCACCAAGCATATATTTCAGTCTAAGTACTATGAGAAATTTAAAGACAGTGTATAACTGGTCCAGATCCTCAGACAGATTATAATAGAGAGGAACACAATACTATATACTTTAAAAAATACTATATATTTTAAAATTTAATTATCAAAAGGCAATTTGCAGATGTCAATGAATAGTAATGTCAAAAAATGACATAGATGAAAAATTAGCTTGAGATACAGGGGTAGTAGGAGTCAGGTGTTATTGAGGAAGATATGGGGAAAGGGGGATACTTTAACTGGGGAGGAAGTAGGGAGGGTTATACAAAGGGAAAAGAGAGATAAATAATGCAGAGGGAAACATATTACTTCAAAGTTCTGCTGAAAAATACATATAAAATAAATATATGAGTACATGTGTATAGCCGAAGGCTATATAACAAAAAACACAGTGCCAGGCAGGCGAAATCATCTTTCGGGTTGTTAGGGTAGTCCAAGAGACTCCCAGAATAACACAGGGTATTGCCACAGCCCTTGATTGCCTCCAAGAAGTTGAACGTAAGGCCCTATTGTTGAGGACAGACCATACTTCAGACACAGGACTTTGAGCAATCAAGTTCAAACTGACCTGGAAGCCTCCTCCCTCAAGACTAGCTCCCATGATATCAGAGGATTTATATAAGCTGCCAAGGGAGAAAACCAATGGTCCTGTCCATCTGTAAAACTTAAAATACAATAATGACTGGGCCATCAAATTGTTGCTATTGGAGCTATAGTGACACTTCTGTCTTGGGGTTAATCAAGAGCGCTGGACTTGAGGCCCGCTCAATGGGGGGGGACACTCATGTGTGGATACTGTAAACATGGCCAAATACACACAGCTGGATAGGTAATAGATCCTAGAGAAAACTTACTTTTGTCGAATTCCTAAACCAATGTTATTTCTTACTTTATTCTAAATATTCATCTTCATCTTTACAAAGATGTGTACCTCTCACACCTCATCAAAGAAGATTCTTTTTTACAACAGATAGACAATATTAAAGAGTTCCCAGAACTGGTCAAATGCGGAAAATAAGTGCCTGTGAGACACTTAACCTCAAGTGACACACCTTTAATTCAACCTCTATACATAGGATGAATGCATCTCTCAATTTTCACCAGAGAAGTTTCCTTATTCGGCAGATGGTGATTAACACAGATCCCTACTATTGGCCAATGTGCAGAGTACAAGAGGCTGTAGAGTGCTTATCCCAGAAAAGGACACCTATTTCAAGCCTATGCCACCCAGACCTCACAGATCATTGGAGAAGAGGAGGTGGAAAGATTATAAGAGCCAGAGCGATGGATGACCACAAGGAAACAAAGCCTTCTAGACAGCTGGTCAATTATTCTTATGAACTCACAGCAGTAAAAGTCCTACTCAATATCAAACCAGACAAAACTCCCAGCATAGACATGGGGAAGTGGGTAAGAAATCCCCACGTAAACTAAGGAACATTTGATAATTGATGGCTGCTGGGAGAGGGAGAGACAGTGTATTACAAGGGTGGGACTCTTGGTGGGCCCAGTGGATGGACCAACACTGAAGGAAGGACATTCAGAGGCACAAATAAAGCTCTATATACTATGTATGATTACATTAAATTAGGCAGGGGCAGTGAAAGGACACAGGGATAGGGGAGGTGATCTAAATGCCATCAAACTATATTACATGAAAATCATAAAATTTCAATAAGAAATAATTTTTTAGTTATATAGGTGTACATTGTTGACAGACTAAATATAACAGGGGTCCTATCTTCACTATCATTCCCATAGAAATGGGTGATAGCTCACAGTGAGATTTGAAAAGAGGGCCCAATCACTGAACTATCTAAATTTCATTTTGTTTTTGACTTTCTCTGGTTGATTTTCCCTTCCTTCTGAGTTCTTACCAGTCCTTCTTCACTTCTGCAGTCACTTTGGACATCAGAATCAACAGATATAATTAGTAAACACCTTAAGACAAAGGACCAAACTATCTCCCAAAGAAGAAAGAACTTCTTATACTACGAAAGCTAACCAGCAAAGATGAAGCTTCAAGGTCAGTACCAGATTGATTTCTCAATGTTTAATCTATAACATGCACGTAATGTCTTCAGCAATATGGTCTTACTTCAAGTTCTGGTGAGTAACCAAGAACAATGGCAGTAGTCAGTATTGTTTGAGGGCCTATGGGTCTTCCCAGTTCAACAACTGCAAAAGACAGAGTCCATTCCTGGCATTGTGCTCTTATTTCCCAGCTTGTGGTAGGACCATTGATCCCCTGTTATAGCGAAACTACATTTTAACTCTTTTTATATTTGTTCATAGTACTATACAGTGCTAGGCGTGCTACTGGAAGAGAAAGGTAATTATCAAACTCACCCAGCTCTGAACCCTGCAAGCTACAATAATGATTGGGCCTGGTAAATATGTTCACTGGTACAACAGTGGCACAATTATTATGGGAGTAACCAACCGCCTTCTCATTGGATTTAAGGTTCAATTTACAAGATGGAGCCCATATCCAACACTGCTGTCAAAACCAAGAACCTGTAGCCAGACAGATCACAGGTGTTAGGGGAGAATCTACTACCATTATTCTGCTAAAGAGATGCATACTATTAAAATGACTCATAATGACTTGTTACACCCATAGATTATCACATCTCTCAACTCTCACCAGAGATGCTTCTTCTTACAGCAGATGGTGATTAACACGGAGGCCCATGGCTGGTCACTGTGCAAAAAGTAAGAGTCTTTGAACTGTTCAGCCCTAAATGGGACACCTATATCATACACTCTTCTCCCAGGGCATTGGGATCGTTGTGCAAGAGGGGAGAAGAAAGATTTTAAGTACCCGAGGTAGTAGACAAATACAAGGCAACCGAGTTGTCTAGACACAATAAGGTAGTTGTACATATGAACCCACAGCACCTGTGACAGCATGAACAAGACATGTGCAAGCCCAAGCCAGACAAAAACCCAGTATAGAGGGGGAAGGTGGGCAAGAATCCCCAGTCTTAGTTGAGAATCTACTGACAATTGATAGCTGCTAGGAGTGGGAGAGTCATTTTTCTTCAGGCATGTGGTGTCTAGTGGATTACTCAAACTCCAAGGTATAGACATATACCCAGGAGCATCTGAGGAAGACAGATTAGACTGGATAGACCTTAAAAATAATAGAGGACATGAAGTGAAGGGGGTGTAGGGAAGTGGGGTGGGATGGAGATGATGGAAGGGCATCTGAATGTGAACAAAATATACTGTATGAAATTTTCAAATAATCAATAATTTTTTTTAAAGGAAGGTCTTCTTGGCACCAACATAGCTCTTCATGGAAGATCCTGAGATAATGGTATAAGGTATTGCTCAACCAGAGGACAGACAGAACAAGACTACCTTGCCTGCTACCATGGAAACTTCCAATCCTTACCTTTGTTTCTCTTCTCTTTAAAACTTGGATGATGCTGTAAGTTCTTCAAAGAGACTTTTTTTTAAGTTTTTAAATCTTTGTAGTTCCCAATATCGTCATGCTATTAACTGAATTCCATTCCCTGCCTTTAACACTGAATGACTCTTTAACAGAGCTTCCAAGAATAGTGGCCAAGCATTTTCCGTTGTGAATCCCTAGTGCCAGGGCTTTTGTCCTGTTTATCACCAACACAGTGCACTGTCTATTAAAAGACATTATGGTGTCTTACTGAAAATCAAAATACCTGGCCTTGAATTCCAATATGTCACTATTGCTTATGTTCTGGACCCACACTTTTACCTCCTTGGTTCTCAAGTGTCTTTTTTAATAATTTAGTTCTTTTTTTGAAAATTCCAAACATGCTTACTGTATTATATCATTCATTTTAATCTCCTCCAAATCTTCCCATACTTCCCATTCCTTTTCAATTTAGTGGTGCTTATACGTACATGTTTAAGTCTAACCACTTACAATTGGATAACCTATCAAGGATTTTGTAAAATTTCCCCCATCCACATTGGCAGGTAAACTGGTATTGTCATTATACAAGTCTTGATTAGGCAATAATACTTTTGTGATTCTATGTCTGGAGTTTTGCTATCCTGTCTATCCTGTCTAGAATACTCTGTCTAGCAGCAGCTGTCTTAGTCCTTGTACGATCTTTCCATCCCTTCTTCTACCCCTTCATTCATTATGTTCTCTGATACTTAAGTATAGGGCCTGCATTACAGATGTATAAATGGGTCAAGGCACCCCACTGTCTTCTGCACAGCAATAGGAAGATTAAATTGAATGAAGAAGGAGCCCACAGAGTAGGAGAGAATCTTTGCTATCTCTACATCTGATAGATAATTAATATTTAGAACATACAAAGAACTTTTTAAAAAGAATCTAGGAAAGAAATGACCCAACTAAAAATTAGCCAGAGATCTCAACAGAGAGTTCTCAAAAGAAGAAATTAAAATTGCTAAGAAATTTCTTTAAAAGTATTCAACATTCTTTGCAGTGATGGAAATGTAAACGAAAACTACTTTGAAATTTCATCTTACCCCAGCCAGAAGGACTTCACGATCTACTAAACAACAGACAACAAATGCTGGTGAGAGTGTGGGGAAAAGGGAGCTTTCATTCTCTGCTGATAGGGTTGTAAACTGGTAAAATGTGAAATATTCTGAAAAAAAAACAACTAATAGTAGATCTACCATGTGACCCATCTAAACCACTGTATAGTATATACCCAAAGGATTCAATTTACTAATGAGAGATAACTTGCTCAGTCATATTCATTGCCACTCATTTCACAATACCAAGGAAACAGAATCAAACTAAATGCCCTTCAATGCCAAATGGACAATGAAAATTCCATTATAATGCAATTCTATTCAGTGGTAAAGAAAAAAATAAATTATGAAATTTACAGGTTTACAGGTAAATGGATGAAACTAGAAAATATACTGAGTGAGGTAGCCCATACTCATATAAAAAGTATCCCATGTTCTCTCCCATTTGTAGAGCCCAACTATGATTCTTTAGATATGACATGCACATAACTTGACATAATCACAGAAGCCAGTAAAATAGGAAGGGGCTATGGCAGAAGGAAGAAAGAAGGAACTCTAGAGAGGAGGGTAGTAGGACATAGGCACTAACAAAGGGAAAATGGATAATAAGGTGGGAGAAGACTTTAACTGGGGAGGGAAAATTGAGATTAATACAGGAAGAGAGTGAAGAAGGGGAGATAAATAATCCTACGAATGTCTGAAAAAGCCATAAGCAAATGTATTATTTTATAAGCTTACTTAAAAATACATATGTAATATATATGTACATGCTTGTGTATAGCTGAAGGCTATCAACAAAATCAGAACCAGGCATGGGAAACCTCCCTTCAAATTCTAAGTCAGAATGGTCCAAGAAACTCCCAAAACAATGTAGGCTATTATCACAGCCCTTGGTTATGTGCCATAACTTGAAGGTAAGACCCTATTATTGAAGACACCACATACTTTGGACACAGGGCTTGGAGAAACTGAGCTGAAACCTTGAATCCTTCTCCCTGGGGATATGCCTCTTTCTACACACACAAAATCAGCTTTCAAATGTCATTTCTGTTCATATAGTAGCAGTCTTATAAATCTAAGACATAAAGAATACAGAAGAAAATTTCATCTCTGTGACAAAAATATCTAGCCAGAATAATTTGAAAGGAGAAGAAAGATTTTCTTCGGCTCACAGTATCACCACTGTCAGTCATGACAAGGAGGACAACACAGAACAGCTCAGTTAACACCATGTCAGTCAGAAGGGAGAGAAAAGGAAATTAAATGAAGGGGCTAGGGTAAGATAAAGTTCCAAAGACATTCTCTTAGCAATCTGCTTCCTCCAAGTAGGCCCAAACTTCTACTTTCTTTCACTACCTCCCCAAATGGCCATCATATTATGAATCAATGCATCAATGAGCCAATTTGTTTATTTCATCACAGTTCTCATGATCTAATGGTCTGAGGAAAAATAAACACGTAGACACATCCAGAGGTGTCCTTCAACTAATTCCCTCGGCATTGACAAGATTAATTGTGATAGCTAAGTTAATCTCCCAGATCAGTTTCTTCTGAGTAGTGTGGTAAATCGGCAAATTATTAAGCTGTTGGTAACTTTATGATCTCAGCTCATAATCTCATATTTCTTAGTTGATAATCTCACCAGTTATATAAAATAAGGATTGACCTAGAAGCCAACTCACAGGATTTCTGTGAAGAATTTTCAGAGCATTGCATGTGAAAATCATTTTATAATTCACAAATGGCCAGCTTTGTGCTTTAATATTAGCTTCTTTCTGTGAGCATGGAAGTGTTATGGACCAATCTGATGTGTTTCTATATTTTGAAATTGCAACATATTGTGTATGCCCAACCTAGATGTTTAATAAAAGTTTGATAAAAGCATAAATAACTGATAAGTTAATGAATGTATCTCTAATGTGTTCCAATGATATGCCAAGGTCAGGGACCATGTCCTATGTGTTTCTTTGTCCCTACTATCTATCATAAAGCCATTTGAACCACAAATTGTTCAAACAAATTTCAAATGATAAATAAATGTATGATTATTTCAGCATAGTTCCATCCCTAAATTTACATGTCTGTTTTTATTCTCATTCATGTTTCTCTCTTGTCCCCACTTGGACTTCACTCTCAACTACTATTCCCACTATAGAGCTTTCCCTGACTTATGCCACAATTATCTTGTTTCTTCTGCCCTTAGCATACATCCTTCCATCTGCACAGAATAAAGAACTAAGTGTTGAATTGTTTAATCCTCTTAAATTACTATTACTTCAAACTTAGCTATCTGAGATCACCAGTTAGTATACAGACTCCTTAGGAGAAAATACAGTATCTTATCTATTAAAGCCTTTATAATGACTAGTTCTATCAAGGGCACAAAGCTAAACGATGATATTCTGGAACTTATATTCTCTAGGGGTATTCCACTCACAGAAAGGTCTAAACTGGAGTAGCCACTGAATGCATTTTAGAAAACTGAATTCTCAAAAAAAAATTGCATGCATTGAAGATGATGCTAGAATAGTAGCACCCACCAATTACCAGCATCTAAAAGGAATTAGGCTGCAAGCACAGGGGAGCAACTATGTTTCCAAGTGGCACTAAAGGTTCAGTACAAAACAAAAATAATCTTGTAAGATTAATAGACAATTGGGAGAGCAGAACAGAGGAAGGAAAAGACTGCCTCCTCGGAAGGAAATGAGACAAAACAAAGAACGAGAACCTCAGAAAACACAGTTCTCAATACCAACCAGTAGTAAACAGACAAGGGTCCTAGAATCTACATACCATATTGGACACAGGAAATTTCTCTCTTCTTCCTGGCATTCCTTAGTCGTGCAGGGGCAGGAAGTCATTCTGACCCTATTGCTATAGGATTTAAATGCCCCTGAACTGTTTTATGTCTAGGAGTTCCCAGAAAGTATTAGGCACTGATCTACCAAAGTCTAGTCTGAAAAGCTGGTGTAGTAACTTTGGAAATTAGGAAAGCATTCAGAATCATAGAGACGTGTGGAAGATACTCCCCATTTGGGGCTGTCAATTATTGAAGCTAACTACTAGGATTTTGTGGGGGTGCAAGAGTTGACTGCAGGTGATCATGTGAAAAAATCTAAGTTGTAAAATTCTGGAGACCCAAGAGTGTGGAGCACATGAGATGAAAAATGCTCAAGCCCACCGGGCTTTCCCTTCCCACAGTAAGACATCTGAAGGCACAAGAGACCAAGACCAGTTGGCAGAAGGCTTGCAGACTGCATCATTCATTTCTGAGGAATAGGGCAGCTCAGCATAATCACAGTGGGGTCTGCCCACAAACCATACCCTCTTGGTTGCTAGGTAAAAACAGGAAAAAAAAAAAAAAAAGGAAGTCAAACAGCACACAGACTGCTCTCACCAGGTGGTATATAGCCTAAGTGACCATAGAAAGAAGAACTAGTTCAAATTTCTCACTGCTGTCCACATGATTGACCTCCTAAGAGGATTAGAAATCTATCCTTTCATTTTTAAGGGCTTTTCTGTCTGTTCCCCCTTTTATTTTCTTTGTGGTTTTCCCCCCAGGTGTTGTATTTTGTTTGTATCTTTGCTTGTTTGCTTCTCAGTATACATGTTTTTACTCAAATTCATAGTTTACATTTGTAAATATAAATTTGTATTTCTTTTCATATAGTATATTTTCTCTATTTTGTATTTCCCTATCATCTTTTTTGTACTTTTAGTATCTAATATCTTTGACTACATTTGTCCCGTCCTATTTTCTTTTTCAAGACAGCTCTAGGCATAGAAACCAAGCTGGCCTCAAACTTGTGGTCTCTCAGGTTCAGTCACTGAAAAGCTGAGATCATATGCATCAGTCCCCAGATCCAGCTTGTAGGATTTAATTTTTAATTCTCTCTTCTTCTACCTTCACCTTTCTCCCTCCCTCATCTTAAATTATCTTTGTCTTCAATGAGACAGTTTTTTTATGTTTCTTCTTTCTCATAGTCCCTTTTAATTTATCATTAAATGGTGTTATTCTTCTGTTTTCTTGTTTATTGCTTTTATTATGATTGTATTGTTTCTGGATTTTTGACTCCTCTTCTCATTAATCCTTTCCCTATCTTGTCCTATTTTACTTTTCTTGCATTTTTCATTACTATTATTTTATTTTTCCATTCGTCTCCTTATTAAATATATTCTAAATTCAAGAGTACCCTATTGTTCATTTTCCCCTCCAATATTACTTTAGTGGCAACAGTTTTTAACTGGCAACCACTATATTTTCACAGCTTTCATCTATAGATTATAGATGTTACTAGAGTTAGTATCTGTCTCTCTGAGTGGTGCTGGGGATCAGACCTCGTGGCTTAAGCATGTTGAGTGGGTGTTTACTTATGAGACTCCTAGGTGTTTACAACTGGAATCCATTCATAAGAAACTATGCCTCATCCTCTCACAACTTACTACTACATGGACCTTGATATGAATACTTCAACTGAACGATTACAAAAGATTAAAATTTCTAGCCAATGATTGATCCCAGATACACATGTCCCAATTCAGAAACAAAAGGAATGTGAAAAACCCAGAACACATGACACCTTCAAAAGTTAATTACGTTAAAGTAACTGATTCTACTAACCGAAAAATAGAAGAAATTCCAGATGAAGAATTCAAAAGGTTGATTGTAATAATGATTAAATGAATTTAAGTTGTCAAGAGTAAATATCTGTATGAGTTCCAAGACAATAGAAATAAACAGCTGAACGAAATTAGCAAAACAATGCAAAATATGAAAGAGGAACTCAGTAATGAGATAAAGATTCTGAAAGAATCAAATGGAAGCTTAAAAATAAAAAAGGCCTGTAAGTCAAATAAAAACTCAATTGAAAGATTCACCAATAAATTGGACCAAGTAGAAGAGACAATATAGGGGCTTAAGGACAACATAGATAAATTGGAACACTCTATCAATCATACATGAAAACTAGATAATAAAACAGAATATATTAGATCTCTAGGACACCATGAAAATGCCAAGGTCATGGGCATAGACTAAGACAAGGTATAAGTTAAATGCATAAGAAAATATTTAACAAAATAATGACAGAAACTTTCTCACATCTTGGAAAAGAGATAGAGTCCAGACAGAAGGCTTCTAGAACCCCAGCAGATATAAGAGAAAATAACCTCTCTATATCATATTACATTATAATTTAAAATTTTACAAAAGTACAATAAAAAAACATTGAAATGTGCAAGATAGAATTGTCATGTCATTTGAAAGGCAAACCCATCAGAATAACAGCAACCCTGAAAGCCGGGCAAGTCTAGAATGATGTACTTTAAGCCTTGAACATAAGTAAAACTGAAAACCTAGCTTACTACATACAGAAAAGTTGTCCTTCAAAATCAAAGGGAAAGTAAAGAACACCCATGATATACTAAAACTAGATGAATTCATGATCACTCCATACTGCATAGGATACTTAAAGTAATTCTACAAACAAAAGAGGAAGATAAGCACAGTACTGAAAATATGGGAAAGATTTAATACGCACTAGAAGCAGTTAAGAAAATGATGATTAGGAAGACTCAAAGATTAAAAACAAGCAAAAGGACAATAATTAATAATTTCTCAAAGTAACAACTGAACATTAATGGTTTTATTTATATATATATATATGTATTACAAAAGAACTCAGTTTCAGGCAGGAGAGACCTCTCTTCAAATTGTTAGTCAGTATAGTCCAAGAGACTCCCAAACTAACACAGGCTATTGCCACATCCCTTGATTTCTTCCCAGAACATGAAGGTAAGACTGTATTGCTGAAGACAGTCCATATTTTGGACACAGGACTTGGAGCAATCAATCAAGCCAAAACTGACCTGGAAGCCTCCTCCAAGAACATTGTACCTCATAGTATCAGAGGATATTATTCATGCTTCAAAAGGAAAAAAAAAATCAATAGTCCTACCCGGCAGCAAACCCTAATGAATGTATCAATGACTAGCCCAGAAAAGTATCTCTATTGGTAAAATAGTGGCACTTTCATCTAGGGGGGCACTTTCATTTCAACTGTAATGAACAGTTGTCTAATTGGAATTAAGTCCCACTCAATGGGAGGAAACTCACATGTGGTACTGTAAACGTAGCCAAATACATATAGCTGGAGAGGTGACAGATTCTAGGGGAAAAACTACTTTAGCTACATCCCTAGACTAACATAATTTCTTACTTCTGTATTCTAAATATTCATCCTTATATTTACACACAAGTGTACCTCTCACCACTATGGAGACAATTACAGAGTTCTACATCTGGCCAAACACAAAGAATATGTATCTCTGAGATGTCCTGCCCTAAATGACACATCCAAATTACAATCTCTACACATAAGACTCAGGAAACATAGAACAGAAAGCAGAGAGTATCAATGCATCTTTCAACTCTCACAAGTGAAGTTTCTTATGCATCAGATGGTGGTTAACAGAGAAAGCCACAACTGGTCAAAGTGCAGAAAATAAGAGACTGCAGGGTGCTTGTCCCAGAATAAGACATCAATATCAAACCTCTGTGACCAGAGCTCACAGACCACTGTGTACAAAGGGGTGAAAAGACTGTAAGAGCCAGGGGTGATGGATAAGCACAAGGAAACAAAGTTTTCCAGGCGGTTGAGAACTTGCTTATATGAACTCACAGTAATGATTACAGCATACACAAGAACCATGGAAGCTCAAACAAGACCCAAACCCAGCATAAGTCAGGCATGGTGGTGCACATGGGAGGCAGCACTTGGAAGGCAGAGGCAAATGGATCTCTGTGTGATCTAGGACAACCTGTTCTACATAGAGACTTCTATGCCAACCAGGGCTACAGGGGGACCCTGCACCATCCCCCCAAAAACCCAAACAATCAAGCAAACAAAACAGCATAGAGGTGGAGAAATGGGTAAGAAGGCTCAACCTTAGCTTGGCAACTAATGACTACTGAGCGAGAGAGGGTTGGCTTTCTTTAAGGGAATAATGCTAGATAAGATTAACTGGGCATCAGTGGATAAACTCACACTGAGGAACATTTGGAAACACTAACTTGGCTCAATAGGCCTTAACTTATATGACAGAATGCATGAAATCTTGGGGGTAAGGGAGTTGCAGATGGAGGAGGTGTTCTAAACAAAGATGTATTGCAGGAAATTTGTAAAAATTCAATAAAATATATCAAGGAAAATGCTTTTTAATATATTTTATTTATTATTTTTATTTTATGTGTATGAATGTATTGCTTGCATGTGTTTAAGTGCAACTGTGTCATGTAATGCCCGTGGAGGTCAGGAGAAGGCGTCAGATCCCCTGGAACTGGAGTTACACATAGTTGTTAAACCACCATGTGAGTTCTGGAAATTGAACCCTGGTCCTCTGCAAGAGCAGTCAGTGCCCTTAACCACTGAGCCATCTCTCCAGCCCCCACAAGGAAAAAAGTTCTTTGCAAAGATATTCCAAGTAAAAAAAAAAAAAAAAAAAATCCCCAAACAAGCAAGAGTGGCTATATTCATATCAAACAAAGAAACTTCACACCAAAATTAGAAAAAACCCTAAGATATCAGTTCATATTAATAAAGGAACAATCTACCAAGAGACTATAATAATTGTGAGCATATATACATCAAACACCAACATGCCTAATGTCATAAAACAAATTAAACCACAAAAAGGCTCAGGCAGATTCCAACACTGACAGTGGGTGATTTGACTTTAGTATGCTATCTCACCAAATACTGAGGTCATTTACACACAAAAATAACAAAGAAAAGTAAGAATTGAACAGAATTATGGATCCACTGATCTTAATAGACCTCGATAGAGTATTCTCTTAAAGAGCTGCAGGATGCACACTCTTCTCAATAGCACATCAAACTTCCTCTAAGGTATTTTAAGACATAAACCAAATGACCTGAAATTACTTCTTGTATTTTATTATACCATAATGGAATAAAACTAGAATCAACAACAAAAGAAACTATAGAAAATATACAAAATACTGAAGACTGAAAACTACACTTTTGAACATTCAGTGTATCATCAAACAATTCAGGGAGAATTTCAGAAAAACAGCTAGAAACAAATGAAAATGAAAATACACTTTACCAGAACCTGAAGATAACAACGAAAGCAGTTAAAAGAGGAAAATATACTGCTGATGTAATGTAAATTAGTAGTGCCACTATGGAAAGTGGCATGGAGGGTCCTCATAAAACTAAAAGTAGAAGTACCATATGAACCAGCTATATTACTCCTAGGTATATATCCTAAAGAATTCCGAGTCAGCATACACCAGAGCTGCCCACATACCCATATACACTGTGGCAAGATTCACAAGTGCTAGGGATGTGGAATCAGACTAGGCACCCATCAACAGATGAATGGATAAAGAAACACAGCAAATGTACACAATGAAACATTATCCAGCTATTAAGAATAAAGTCATGTAAAGCTAGGCACAGTGGTGCATAATTTGTTACCCTGAAACTTGGGAAGTAGAAGTAGGACGATCTGGAGTTCAAGTTCATCCTTGGCTATATATTGAGTTCAAGCCCACCCTGGGCTACATAAGACACTATCTCAAGACACTAACAAACAAAAGAAGAAAATCATTTCATTTCAGGAAAATGGATGGATATTAAGATAATCCTGATTGAAAAAGTCAATTATCATGCTTCTTTCAGATGTGGAAAATACATTTGTTTCTCTATTGAGCATAATTCATTCATGACCCTCCCTTTTCCCTATCAGAATCTAGACTTTATGCTTTAGACAGAGAAAGTCCAGGTCAATAATTTCCACAATGAAGGCTTGTGTAACAATAATAATAATTAAAGCAATCACTTATATAATGCTTACTTATTTGTATTTCTATTCTAAATATTATATACATTAAATAATTTAATCTACACAGCAATTTAGTGATGAGTTAGGCAATACTATTTGTCCTCATCTTGTACTTAGGAAAGCTGAGGCACAGACTATATATACTTATCTAGTACGCCACACCAAATTGCTTCTTTACTATGATATTTTAAATGTCCTCAAAGAAAGTGGATGATAGTGAGTAGTTGCAGGGGTATTTTTATTTACATTTGAAAAGGGGCTAAAAATTCAACTATTGGATGCATTGGAGATTATTTACTAAATAATTTAAACTTTCCTTCTGAAAAATCATTCACCATTAAAATTCAACAAGAACATCAGTTGTTTTGTTACATAAATATAAGTATCAAGTTCCTTCTTCTGAAAATAGAAATTGTTCTAGTTAATACACTATGAACTATTCTATAACATTTCATCACTTAATGATAATAAGATAGCAGAAATGCAGGTTCTCTTGCTGAGTTGGGCCTGAAACTATCACAGTATTTTATTTGTAAATAGAAAATTATACACATGTTCCTTTAGGGTGGGAAGAGAACCCTTCAAAATGAGATAATCTGGACTACATAAGTTTAAAAAACAAATATGTGATTAAAAATGTGTCTAGTGGTAATTTGGTAGAAAGTCTTGATTAAAGACTGTTCTTTGGGTGGCTAAACAGCCTTTTACCAAATAAGGTCTTTAAAAATATAAGTCTGGGGACTGGAGAGGTGTCTCAGCAGTTAAGAGGACTGGCTGCTCTTGCAGAGGCCTTGGGTTTGGTTCTCAGCACTCACATGGCAGTTAACAACTGTGATAACTCCAGTTCCAGGGGATCTGACTCCCTCTTCTGACCTCCATGGGCATTGCATGACATGGGTGCACTTGCATACATGCAGGCAATACACTCATACACATAAAATAAAAATAATAAAATATTTTTAATGTAAGTCTATTCATTAAATAAAGTATGGTGCTTTGACATACCTTGTTTTATTCCCTAGCACTCTTCGTAGGTACTTAGTATTATTAGTCTTGTTGTAAAGATTCACAAAACTGAAATGCATTCAAGTGCACCCATTTCTTGTCTTCTCTCCATAAATACACTGTCTCCTCAGACATGCCCTATCCAAATCCTACAAAGAGACAAAACAAATGTGTATCCCCTTCCTAAACATAGTAATCTGTTTCAGCGTGGCTCTATGTCCTTGCTATTAGTAGACAGGCACAAAGTCTAAAGCATCACATAACCCAGATTTTGTTCAAGGAAGACTGAAGCAATAACGTGGTGCTTTCAGTTTTTAATATTCCCACTATAGGATCAGCTGTGCTCCTCTCAACCTAGTGGGTATCCATGCCACTTATCTGGAAGAGACAATGATTAAGCACAACACTGTTAAAGGAGATAGGAAGCATCCACTAGGCCTAACTCTAACTCACACAAAATACTGAAGAAGAGTCACTCCTCTTCATAACTCTGACTTACACATTACTCAATATAAATGAAACCACTGCTGCCACCTATACAATACAGACACTCAAGAGAGTCTGATTAATCTAGATGATAACTGCTCCTCACTTCGGGAGTCAAATGGTTCAAAACATCTCAAGATGAACCATCTACCAGGGAAATGCTCATTCTTCAAAGATATCAGAATATTTCATGCTTTCTGTTGCATAAATGAAAATCTGGCAAGCTTGCATTTGTAAACCAGCAAGTAGTTTCAGTGTCAGTGCAGATATAGCAATGGGTACATGGCAATTTAGTGCTTGTAAATGCTATCTATGCAGATACAGAAACTTCTCAGGATGCAATGGAAAAGCTGTTAATGCACTATTAAGATTCATATAACTAGAGACTACATTTGAAATTCTGCCTTGCAAAATTTATACAGAAACATACTTAGAATACTTAGAAGGTAGGGCTTTGCTCCTGTTTAATAATAAAAAAAACTCTAACTTCCTGGCTTCTTGGTGATACTTTTTTTTTTTTTAATTTTAGGGCACTTTTCCCCAGGGAACACGAAAAATTTGGCAACCCTCTTCCCCACACAGCTGCACAGCTGTCTCTCAGGGTTTTACCCACGTTATTGTTTCTCAATGATTCCATTCCCATGCAACAAACTCAAAACTGTAACCATTTACAGTATGTATGCACATGCACACACACACACACACACACACACACACACACACACACACACTAAACCCTAGAAGGAAGAATCTTTATTCTACTTACTACATCATTATATCTAGAATATAGACTGTCACATAAAAGGTATTCAATAAGTAATCACTGAAAGAATGTTGAATGAAAAAGCCTCATCTTTAAAGATGAAATAAAAATGTCCTATATTGATCTTATCAGTTCTTCACATGCTAATATATTTGTGTTTTAATGCAACAGTATTCTTCACAGAAAACATGAATGTATACTCTAAGACACTTTATTTGGAGAGCACTCATCTTTATCACCTCAAATGTAAACCATTTGGGTCTAGCACATGCACAGATGAAACCAGTCTTGGGCAGTACCTGTATTAATACTGTATTACACTGGAGCAAAAATCGTTAATTCAAACCAACAATAAAGAATTCATAAATCCCACAGAGCCTATTTTTATTTATGGGGAAAGGGTATGCTGAGTAGTTTGGAATTGTCATAAGTGTTGTTTCAATAATTACTCTCAAAAACAATAAGAAAAAAATTAAGATTTTTATTTCTTCACTATGACAACCATGAAATTCATACATTTTTAAACTAGAGACTTCTTTTCTTTTGTACACTTTTGCATAACAAAAGATTCTATCTCTTTGGAACCCATAACATAATATTGGCTTTCAAGTCTGCAATTCAGATATCTAGCCCCTAATGTAATTATTCCAAATCAGTGTGCCCTTACAGTGTTGCTCGAAAAAAAAAATTGCCTTCATCAATATCAATATCAATTCCTAACCATTTCCCCTTTTACTGGATGTTACTCAAATGTGGTTTTTCACTTTTGCAATTGGTGCTTCAAAATAGGAGACTAAGATTCAGAAACCTGTTATGCATAGTTTGGTCTATTTGCAAGCAGAGGCAGTCCCTGGATGTGTTAGTCTGCTGGATGTGCTGACTCCTCATCTTCACTGTAGTTAAATATGGAGTAGAGACAAGACATGGATTTTCTGAAAAGTTCTTTAGGGGCTTCATTTCTCTTACTAGCACCCCCTATAACAACCACCTGTGAATCCCTAGGGAATGGGCCCATAATAGTTAAAAGCTTATTACCTTTTTACTAACAGGACTCTTAAAATGTAAGCCAGGATCTGCAATTACCATATACATTTTATAGATGGGAATACTGATATAAAGCATGTAAGTGACTATCTGGTATAAAGAAAGGCAAGAAAATGCAAAGCAAGTGGGAAAAGCTGAATTCTTATGTCCCAAGGTAGTAAGCGGAGCATAATATTACACTCACTCTAAGATTTCGGTTCCACTGTTGACTGGTTTAGTCTTCATTGGAAAATATATTCCCTTCAATAAGCCCCAGGTAAGCCAGACTAAATATGCTAACCTGCATTAAACTGGAATATATATGTATCTACATAAACATGTGTCTGTATAATGTGTTCATTGAGCGTCTACCATGTATCTTAGAAGTAACGTATATGAGGGTCATTGTGAACTACCACTGATAGTCTGCAATCACATTGGGGAAATATCCTAGATGAAGCAAAGGAGATGGGGTGAGAAGGGGTATTGCCAACCCCACATATCCTAAGTGCTAGAGATCGGAATGCACTCCAGAAACAAAGTCATCTTTTTGAGCCTTCTCCTTCCCCATTCATTAAATGACATGATTGTACCACTAGTGTTATTACTGGATGTAAATTCAATTTTCCTTAACCCTTGAATAATGCTTTTTGATCTTTCGGCATCATCCATTTTCATTCCCATCCTACTGCATCTCAGCCTCAGCCTGAATCACGAGATTGTCTTTGTCCTTGCTTTCACAGTCAGCTAGAGTTTGAAAAATACATTTCAAATCCTCCCCTGTAGCTACTTTGAAATGTACTATACGTTATTTTGATAATAGATTGATTGAATTCCATAGTGTATGTATCATACTCCAGAAAGACACCACAGTGTACCCCAAAAATGACAAACTCATCACTTAAAATTAAATTTGGTGCCAACAAGACGGGTTAGTATGTATAGATTCTTGCTGCAAAGCCTGATGTCCCAAATTCAATCCTCAAAGACCGACTAGTGGAAGGAGAAAAAAACGGACTTTTCACAAATTGTCTTCTGTCCTGTTGCATATATATGTGTGTGTGTGTGTGTGTTCACACATATACACAGCCAGAATGCACAGAGAGAGAGAAAGAGGCATACATATGAATAAACATATATATATATATTAATCAGATCATAGAGCTTCCCATCATGAAACCCTCCAAATGTTTCCCAAAATACTTAAAATAGAGTCCAATTCCTAACCATGACTTGGGCCTTTGAGTACCCACCTTGCTTGGCAAGCCTCTACATTTGCAGTCCCTCTTCCTCCTCTTTCCTTCCCTCCATCCTTCTCTCTTCTTTATCTTCAGATGTGTTGTACCATCTATTTGTAAATCTTTTCACTTCCTTTACATAAGATCTGTTCCTAATACATTTTTCAGATCCTAGCTGGTCCTTTGCCTAAGAGAGCCTCCTTCCATAAGCCTTCAAGGCTGCAACAACAACTGTGCTCTGAGCTTGCACAGCTCCCAAGAGGTTTCAGATTACATCACTGGACACATCTTATCCCAACTGACTACTTACTTTCTTGTCTGTCTTTCCTCTTAGACTTTGAGACCCTAGAAGGGAGGAATTATATACACAGTACACAATTGCCTTTTACCAAAACCTAGAATCAAGCTTGACACAGATCTGACTCTGAGTACATGGTCATAAATAAATGACGGTAATTGAAATTTCTGGAAATTTTTGTGTGGCAGTGTCTGGGGAAGTATTGTGAAAGTGCATTGACTCTCATGTAGGAACTAAAGGCAAAGATGAGACGCAACATGAGTGAGTGATTAAGCTGAAGTCAGAAATGAGTTGTATTCTGCCAATGACTACCACCAAGCTGCCAAGAATCATGTTATATGCTAAATATCAATGGTCTTTTTACTTAATAAAAATCCATGACCTTCTAATAACGTCCATAGAGCTACATTTTTCAATAAATAATGCCAATTAAGATGTCTTCTGGACTATTGTATCTTACATGCTAAACAAGTGATATTCAAAGCAGTTAAGAGTCTATTCTTCACTTCTGATTCCAATAAAGAGAAAGATACAGACAGCTGCAAATACAGATATGGACTTGTGATCACAGAGCATTCAACTGAAAATAAAAAAACTTCAAGGCCTCCATTATTTTGTTTTTGTTTTGTTTTTGTTTTGGTTTTGGTTTTGGTTTAGTTTGGTTTGGTTTGGTTTGGTTTGAGACAGGGTACCACTAAGTAGTCCTGACTGGCCTGAATTCACTATTTAGTCCAGGCATGCCTTGGAGTCACAGAGATCCTCCTGATTCTGCCTCTGGAGTGCTGTAATTAAAGGTGTGCTTCACTATGCCCAGCAGGACCTCCAATCTCAAGAGCAAAAATGACTTGTACTTAGATATAATGAATTTTACCCATTTAAGAAAGAATTGGCAATGGTGGCATCAAGCACAGGACCCATGCCAACTCAAAAGGGCCCAGAGGGGAGGAGAGAAATGGGTGGTGGGTTGGTCCTAGACTGAGAACTATTGGGGACTGATTGCTACTGGGAGAGGGAGAGTATGACTTACTTAGGATCACTATATGGGCCAACTAGTGTCCAATGAATCAGTTTGCACTGAAGGACATCTGGGTGCAAATCCTTGACTAGATAAGACTTAACGTGTATGGTGGGATATATGAAGCCCTGTGAGGGGCATGGATGGAGGAGGCATCTAAATTTGATTAAGAATTGTTGTATAAAATTTAAAAAGCTCAATAAAAAAATTTAAGAGTGTCCCGAGGTTTTTTCACAATCAGCATGTAAACAGGGGAATGTGTTGTCTTGGAGCCTACTTGTATCTTCATATATTTTTTCCTTTCAAGGAATCATCTTGTTAATTCACATAAAAATGATATTCTATATATCCCCACTGAAAACTTGGCCATCAATGTAGCTGTCCCCCAAGGCTGGAGTGCTGTATGGCAGCATATGCAAGCACTGTCCATGTAACTGACATGACTCACTCCTCTAGGAATAAGAGACTTCCTTTCATTTTCTAAGTCAGCCGTGTTCTTGCTCATCCTTCAGCTTTTATGTGTACTGTTCCCACTTTTCAGGACATGCTTCTTCCTCCTCATCAATTGACAAACTCTTACTCATCTTTCCGGTGGCAGATTACTAATCCCACTATGACCACCAACAACTGCATCAAGCTCCCTTTCCTATCATTTTCTGGAGCTTCTGTGGCATTCTGCTCTTACCCTGCAGCCAGAGTACTGCTTCTCTGCTGATTTATCCTACTGTCAGCTCTCAAAGCACATGAACAGGGACTCTCTTCCACAGCAGTGTTTCCTTAGTGACAGGCACTGAGCCTGTTATATGGGTGATGCTCTATGAATGAATGGAGTCCAGATGCACAGGCGTTATGTCTCTAAAGTGTCGTCTTTCGCCAGAAAATAAATGTATCTGTGTGATATCAGACTACTAGTAGGAAACAGAATGTATTAAACATTGCTAGAACCTTTATTAGGAACCAGAGTCTACTTTGGGAGATGCCTATTTCTGGAAACATTAAGATGCTGGAGTGGGTTCATAAGGCAGCAGGGGACATGAAAAACGAGGGTTAGAAGCTAATTCGTGGAGCAGGAAATCTGTGCTCTAATGCAAACTCAGCACCCACAGACTAGCTGAACACCCAAAGCCATATACAATACCTATGCACACGCTCTTCAGTGGTAGCTAAGAGGAGAGAAATGCACAAGTTTAACATTAGAGTAGCCTCCTCCATCAAAATTAAACCACAGACTTGGCTCATGCCCCCATTCAATGCCAAGTAGTCAGCAAATATTTTTCCTATTCTACACAAAGGGTTAAGCAAAGAAAAAAAAAATCCCATACTTAAATCTAATCTGTACTCCTGAACATAAGCCATGTCTCACACTTGAAAGTAGATAAAAACAAATAAAAATGTCAAATTATTCCAAGACTAGGGAGGAAGTAAGGTTTCCTAAATGATAAAATGAATCAAAATCAAATTGCGATTCATAAAAGCGTTTACATATTTTACTTTCTTTATGATAGTGGCTCTGTCCAAGGTATTGTGAATCCAGAGAGGAATAACAGTTGTGTTGGCTAGCTTCAGCTGTCAAAGCAACACACCTGGGTGGAGAGAACCTCAAGTGAGGACTTCCGTCCACTGGATTGGCCTGTGGCCATGGCTTTGAGGCATTTTCTTGATTGCTGAGTGATGTGAGAAGGCCCAGCCTACTGTGGGCAGTGCCACCTCTGGGCAGGTAGTCCTGTGTTATACAAGAAAGCAGGTTGAGCATGGGACAGGAGAGCAAGCCAGTAAGCATCATTCCTCCATGGACTTTGCTCTAGGTTCCTGCCTTGAGCTCCTGCTTTGGCTTTCCTTGATGATGGACTGTGCTGTAAGCCAAATAAACCCTTGCTTCCTCAAGGTGGTTTTGCTCAGTGTTTTTATCATAGCAATAGAAAGTATCTACTATAATAGTGTATGTGTGCAACAATGTTGTATTGTTGTGCAAAGGGCACAAGAAGTCACAGTCCACTCCAGGTGTAGGCATGAAAGGTAACAGAAATAATCATAGAAGAAGTACAAATTTAAATAAAAGATATCAACCTAAAGGAATCTAGAAAAAGTCCCAATCTCTACAATCAAATAGATACTCAGTTGCAAGTTATTTGGATTGACATTGCAGTACTCCAGTACCTTGGGAGTTTGGGATCTTGTTTCATCCTGATTCGACATATGTGATGGTTGACCTTCATTGTCAACTTGACTGGATTCAGAATTATGTAGGAGATAAACATCTGGTCATGAATGTCAGACTGTTTCCAGAGAGGTTTAACTGGGTAGGTAAGACCTAACCTGAATGTAAGTACAGCATCACCAGCATTCATTCCCTCTGTTTCCTCACTGTGAACACCAACTGCCTCAACACTCCTGCCTTTCCCACCATGATGAATTGTATCTCTTCAAACCATGAGCCAAAATAAGCTTTTCATTACTCACCTTGCTTTTGTCAGATATTTGGCTACAACAATGGGAAACCTAACTAATTTTATTATGCAATGCTATTTTGATTAAAGATCAAGGAAACAAATCAGGCATGTTAAAACAATTTTTCTCATCAATTAAAAGATCTACATCCTTTTTTAATTTTTTTTATTTGTTTTTATTTTATGCATGAGTGTTATGCCTACATGTATTTAAGTGTACCCATGTCCTGAAGTGCTTGAGGAAGCAAGAAGAGGGTGTTGAATCTCCTGGAACTGGAGTTATGGACAGTTTTCAGCTGCCGTGTGAGTGCTAGGAATAGAACCTGGGTCTTCTGCAAGAGCAGCCAGTTCTCTTAACCACTAAGCCATCTCTCTAGCCCCTACACTCATTTTTAAAGCAATATTATTTGTAATTACAAAAAAATGGACATGAACTAAATGTGCATGCATAGATGAGTAAATACAATGTGTCCTATACATACATGGATTGTTATTCATCCTTCAAAAGGATAGAAATCTTGATATGCTATGACATGGCACAACCTTCACTATACAACACTAGTTAAAATTAGTCAGTGACAAAGCAACAAACATTATATGATCCTAGTTATAGGAGGCATCTACAGTGGTCAAACATCATAAAGTGACGATTGCCAAGGAGTGGAAAAGAAAAATGAAAACTCGTTGTTTAATAGATAAAGTTTCAAATTTGCAATTTAAACTTCTGGAGATTGGTTACACAACAAAATGAATATATTCAACACTACTGAACTTCACACTTAGGGTGGTAAATTTTTCATGTGTATTTTTTCTCAATTAAAAACAAAGCTACAATTTTAAAGAAATATTAAGTGATAATGCCACTTCTTATAATTATTAAGAAGCTCTACTCCAAGAAAATGTGGTTGTGCTATACAAATGGCCCAAGTGTGTAAGGTGGCTAGAAAGAGCATAGTTTGCCTAATGAAGATTTTTCTTACCTATCATATAAATAAGAAAAAAATTATAATACTTTGGTTCTGTTGTCAGTAAATACAATGGTATGAAAAGAGATGAACATATTTTTAGAAACTGCTCTTGCTTTTATGGGGAAAAACAATACAAGCTATCTTATTTAGGTCACAGCAGTTACTGTAAACATTCCAAGGAAAGCTTTTCAATAACAGCCTCCCACAAAGGATCTGGTTTCAGCCATGACATGTCACGGATTCAGTGGGAAGAAGGATAGGGAAGAAATCTCCTGGATCATAGAAATCAGAATATAAGCAACCTCTTCTGAATTTAGAAGTAGCAAAAGAGCCAATGCTTTAAATAATGAATTTGGATAGACAATGTCTGAAAGACCTTTTGGCTCTAAAGCACAACAGATGTTTGCTTGATAAAACAACCAGAAAAGCATCTTAAATATTTATACCAACTCTTGATTTTACCTTTAGTAAAGGGGACCACCTGCCTGACTCTGCCAGTGTGTAGAAACGTACTAGGATTCTGCCACTAGCTTGTCTTATGACTTTGGGTGGGTCACTACTTCTCTGAGGTCTGATTCTTTTCTAAATGGGAATGTTGGACTGAATTAAATTAATTGTTCCCTCCAGTCATTGTAATCTCTAAGAACTTGAGGAGCTAGATATGATGGTAGATGCTTGTAATCCCAGCACTGGCTAAGGCAGGAGGATGATGATTTTGAAGTCAGCCTCAGCTACACAGCAATATGCAGTCATACACACACATACATACAGAGAGAGAGAGAGAGAAAGAGAGAGAGAGAGAATGAGACAGAGACAGAGGGACAGAGACTGAGACAATTAAAAATAATCAGATTTTTCTTAAAATAACTGGGAGACAAGGAAAAATAGGTAAACAGTATATAGATATTCGAGTCATATATATATATATGGGTTCCATAAACTAACACTTGCTTTTCTACAATTTATTTCAGGGAAATGTGTCTTGGACAAAGTCTTACTCTCAGCAGAGCAACCTTTCTTCCAGTCATGTCAACTGAGCAACTCAACTCTGACTCAAAGGCAGGGGAACAATTTTGTTCTCTTTCAGTAGGTTTTTCAGATCCTCTGGAGATGCTTCTGCATTAAAAATCAATACAAGATTTTTCAAGGTATTCAGTTTTGTCACTTGTCTGGAGACAATGGCCTCAGAAAAGAAAATGAACTGCCTTACTTCCTTTTCCTGTCTTTTTGTGCATTCTGCCCTTTAAAAGTCTGCTCTTTGTGTCATAAATTCAAAGGTTGCTTTTATGTCCAGTAGGGTAGAAGGGAAAAGCTGGGTATTTTTTAAATGATGAAATCTGTTAAAGTCCCAAAGACTCATGTGATGCAAATCGGGTCATCCTATGGAGCCCGAACTCCTAATTCCACAAGGGAAATAAAAACCACATATAACTCAAAGTAACTAACAGTAATATATTAATGCACTTGGTCATGAACCAATTACACCAGACATTGTCTAACACCTGTAGGATGAGAAGTTGTGGGGGTGCACCTAGGGCTGGCCTAATCCTCACTTATGAAATCCTGTCTTCCATGTGCCTCCAGCCATGGACAGGAAAGATATCTAAGAAGAGCCATTTCCTTGCCCACCCACCTCATTCTGTTATAGACTGTCAGAGAGATATCTCCCACCCGTTGCTCCACTGAGATTCAAGTTACCAAAATGGCCAAAATATATTGACCTCTTCCATCCTAACAGCCGTCCTGAGATTTTCTATCCCCAAAAACCCATCCTAGACTTACCCTCTTTGGAAAGTAATCAGGTTTTGGAATTCCCTTTTATCTCCATTTTCTCCTAAAGAGTGGCAAGCAAGAGAATGAATGGAGGTCCGACTAGTAACAAGAAAGAAAGGAGGAGCAAAAAGTGAGAAAGGAGGCAACTAAATTTTTCACTCATCCCAGGAAGAAGCTGAAGCTTAAAGCACACACAGCTGACAGTGTCCCTGAGCCTTGATTTCAGAGATCCACAGGACCTACATTTGGTAACTCTTTTGGAGTGTCTGACCCCCAAGAATCTGTATAAACCTATGGACCCTGCTCACCAGAAAATACATGTATACACGGGATTTCTAGGAACCATGTGACTATTTCTGGGACAATGTTTTCTCAACTTACCTGAAGATAAGACTCTTCAGATAACAAGTAAGATACTTATTTCCAATCTAGACTGGCAGGCTTTCTTAAAATGTTGAGACTCAGGGGCTGGAGAGGTGACTCAGAGGTTAAGAGCACTGGCTGCTCTTGCAGAGGACCCGGGTTCAATTCCCAGCTCCTACATGGCACCTGCCAACCATTCTCAACTCCAATTCCAAGGGGTCTGGTGCCTTCTTCCGACCTCTGTGGACACTGCACAACATGGGTGCACTTACACACATGCAGGCAATACACTCATACACATCAAATTAAAACAATAAAAAAATTAAAAAACAGTTTTGAGATTCAGTACATCAGAAACAAGGAGTATTTTTGTTTTCCTGTTTTTAAACAAATTTGACACATGATTCTTAACCTCGGGACCAGCTTAAGTAACACCATTTATGTGAAATCAGTCTCAAAGCCAGCTGTGCATTAGAACTATGTGAAGAGCTCCATTTTAAAAAATACGGTTCCCCATGGGCTAGAGATGTAGCTCAGTGGAGACCATTTGCCTAGCATGATTCCACCCCCAACACCTTTAGAAACAACAACAAAACAAAAATCCAAAACTAAAACATGGCTTCCTACGCTTCCCACTCAGACCTTCCGAATCAGATTCTCACGGCATGGGATAAATACAGTGAGAGATAACGCTGATTGCTGATGTCCAAGCAGGTACAGGAAACATAATTTCAGTGATTCCTAGACTGCAGATTAACAAACTATGTTTGATGTCCATATTATCTTCTTGATAGGTCTGCCTGACCAAAGCCCAATGGCTTTGATGAGTACCATCTCAACATCTTGGCATACCAGCAACAGGGAGTGCCTCGTGTACCAAAAGTCTGAGTCCCAGAGGTAAGCTTGCAAAGTATGAATTCCATAAAGGCAGAGACAGTTATCTGTTCTGATGACTACTGTATTCTCAATGTCTAGAGCAGTAACTGGGTACATAGACGGTTCTGTAAATATTTATTGAGTAACTCAATCAATCAAGTAATTAAAACACAAATTAGTGAATTGGAAATCCCTTAAATTAGGGTTTAACAGGCAGACACATGTACAAATCTGTACATTTGTTTCTGTTGCTCACAAAACCTTTAAAAAGAATCCTCTAACTTGAATAATCAATAGGAAAATTTTGTTATTTTTTTGCTACTGTTTTAGTAACATTATCAGTATCAACATAGTGCTTTCCACGTGTTATTCTATTCAATCATTGATAGGAATACTTTGAAACTAGGAAATTAAAAATATTACCTTTTTCAGTCCCAACCCCCTACATCCTAAGAGTGGAGACAGCTGCCCTGACCCCCACAGTCAAGAGGATGATGGGTGTAATAAACACCAGAATTGTAAGTTTTGTAAATTATTTCCCAGCTCAACTCCCTGAATCCCACAGTTAAATCTATTTATGCATATTCCTTGGCTTTGCTATTACTATAGGGAAGGAAGAAACAGACAGTATGGACCTTGCCCCAGTTTTGGCCCCAAACTGTATCCAAATCCCCCGTGTTTGTTCCCTGTTATATATTTTATGGTGTGCTCTTATGCTGGCAAACTGTTGGACCCAGACTCAAGCCTTACAGGCAGAGTCTCTGAAAATAGAGTCTTAAAATAATCATGTCAGACAAATATAACTATCTCAAATTTGGAGTAATTGGGTCTTAGAAAGTTTGTTTGCCTAAGATCACTCGGCAAATAAATAGAGGAACTTATATGTGAACCCAAGTCTCAAAAATCTAAGTTTTTAACCATACAGGCTTTTTCATAAGGAAGATGATCTGCTGTAAAGTAGCAATTGTATTCAAAAATAAATTAGTAATATTTAATCTACTTGGATTGCAGCTGACATTCTAAGGGCTTTAAGTACTTAGTTTTAAATGACATTTAAAGAAATCTAGGAAGGATGTTAAACACTAGATGACACATTTATTGAACGCCTGTTTTGTGGAAGGACTCCTGAGGAGATGGCAATGTAACAGTGAAGAAAAGGTACAAGCTGGTAAAAGTTAGGCCTAAGTTATCTAGACTAGCCTATATATAGTGCCAGGTGGTGATTCACAGGCCTAGTTCAGGGAGCAAGCAGCTCCCGTTCAGAGAGAAAAAAGGCTCCAGGAACAATGAAAGACTTCCTGGAGGATACAGGTTAAGCTTGCAATTGAAGAGTCATAAAATACAGAAACAATGAGGACAATACAGTGCAAGAAATTGTAGGGAGTGGGGCAAAAACGTCAGTTTGAAAATAATCGATAAGCAATACTTTATTCATGCTATTCTATCACACAATTACTTATATATCCGTTGAAATCAGATAATAGGAATTAAACCTGTTACTCTCTAATGATTTAAAGGCTCTTTTTGGAGAGGGGACTACTGGAGAAGAAATCCAAAGCTAAGCAAACATTCAACCATCGACCACTGAGCTATATTCCCAGCTCATTCTGTATATTCTTACAGGATTTTTTCTAAGCATATCTGTTGTGTTTAGACATACGAATAGTTGTCTGCATATACTGAATTTTGAACTTGCAGATTTATGTATGCATATGAGTATCACCATGTATACATTTTATAGCATTCGTATAGTCCAGTGAGAAGGATCTCAAGGAGGTGTAGAAAAAAACTTTCAGACTGACAGTCATAAAACCACGCTCTGTCTTTTATTATAGCCAAGTCCATACACAATACACACACCACAAAGACAGATTAATGACAGAAGAACATCCTTATGTATCACTGAGGAAAGAAAAGAATACATAATAATTGATTCTGTGTGGTTCCTCACACATATGTTAAATTATTCCTGACTATGGGTGTGTTAGAATATGTGCAGTCTTTTTAGACTGGAAGGAAAATGTCAAAAAGTTAATCTGTGAGTGAAACCTTGATTGATATTTTCTTCTCTATGCTTTTATGGTGTTCCAAATTGTCGCCAGTGAACACGCATTATTTCGTAATCTCAAAAAGCAATGCAATGAAACATAAGCAACATAAAAGCACAAATAAATTCAAAACAGCCGTGAGCATTCTGCTCAAGATGCATGCTCGGTTTTGGAACAGCTAAAATTGAATTAGCATTAACCAGAATACAGAATAAAAAAGCTCTTGTGTTGGCCAAGCCATGACTACTAGGCTCTGACTGGAATCTTGTCCTTCTGTGTCTGGTCTTTAAGGCGCCTAGGGGATGGGTCAGAGAACAAGGTCCTGGAATGGGGGAAGGGAGGAACGCAAGGAGGAGGGCTTTTCCCCCATTCCACCCTGTGGCTGGATCTGCAACAATATTAACACTTAATGCATCTCTTGGGTTTTCCACCAGCTACAAAATATCCCTCAACTAGAGGGCGGGACCATACTGGAGCACAGGACCCTAATGCCCTGCTGCAGTCAACTTTCTGCATCCCAAGCACAGGCGTGATAGCCTCCCGCCGCTGCTCTTTGTGGTGCCTCCACACCATTCGGCCACATCATGGGCACTGAGGGCAAGTGGGCAAAACCCTCTGCAGCCTTCGCTGCCCACTGCCTGCAGGAAGGAGCTTTGTCATGCCCAGCACCACGCAGCTCCTCTCTAAGTTTCACCTTTGGTGACACAACTTTTCCGTGTTTCTTTTTTAGGCAGCTGCCACATCACGAGGCTAATGAGCACGCCGAGGATTGTAATAAACCCGCCTGCCAAACACACAGCGACTGAGGGACACTGGTTGACCAGACCTTACAGCAGGACTCCCTGACCGCCCAATTCGCAGCTACTTGGAAGACAAATGCTCCCTGGTAGGAGAGCATCTAAGGCGTGCCCTGCCCTGTTTCCAGGAGAATGGCTCCCATTGTTCCCTGAGCTCTGAAAATCAGTGCAAATCATAGAGCTCTTGGAAGCCTTCATGTTCGATAAACCCCTCAAGGAGAGAGGCAAGCATACACACAGAGAATCAAAGGCAAAATAAGCAGGTCAATTCTCAATACTTTCAAAGTCATGGTTGAAAGAAGATTCTGAAAATATCTAGCGGCATATTCAAGAACTGTGCTCAGCCTGCCTTCTTTGGGTTGTTTACTTCTACTTTTAACAGCAAGATTAATATTTTAAGAACTCTAAGCTATTTACTAACCCTCAGTCCCAGAGCACTTGAAATGCTATTTATGTTATTTGGAGGGATTTTAAAGAATTGGGTTTCACGTTCGCGATTAAACTTACCTATATCCACTCAATAGACCCATCACTGGTAATTACCACTGTTAAACATAGGTTCCCACAGCACAGAGAAAAACACTACACGATTCTCAACTTCAAGAACTATAATTAATATGCTTATTCAAGGCGGGTGTCTCTGTTAACAAGATATATTTTTGGAAATATTATCTAACTGAATGCAGCATAAATAGTATGAAAAATAAAGTCCATATTTTTAATTTTCCATTTAAAATTAGTTATATAATAAGTAGTGAAAATTTTGTTCCATGCAGCTATACTTTAAGGAGGTGGAGGAGATTTCTCTTCACTGCAGTTAATATAGCTATCAAGGGAGAAAATCCAGAAATGAGAATCCACCAATTAGCCCAGCACACCAAGAGGAAACCCATTCAGTTAATAAAAACCACTGACATCTGTTGACAAGAACAGGAGGGATAGAAAATAAGAGAGAGGGAGGGAGAATTGGATGGGTCTGAGTAGGGAAATGAAACATATGATTCTGATGAAATGTAGACTGAAAGCATATGCCATGTAATGAGAAATAAAATAAACAAGTGGAGTTTTACTCAACACTGAATTAAGACGCAATATGATCACGAGAACACAGGTTAAAAAAAAAAAAAAAAAAACTCCCAGTGCTAGAAAACTGTACCATTGTCTGCAAACTGACAGCTGTTTAAATCTTGAAAGCCATAGCTACATGGCCAATTCCCTGTAACAAGGGCTCAAGGGAATGACCAAGTGATGTGAAACGCACATTGCAAAGTGAAAAGTTAGAATGTCCCAGGCTAATGGGAAAAGAAAGTACACCCTTTATCATAGGACTAGGTTTCTTCAACTCTGTAGCCCAAGCCTCGGCACAGTATTCTACATAGAAGTAACTCAAGAAATATTCAGACATTTCACTCACTGAACAAAGATCACAGTACTAGAGCAATCATGCATGTATGAACACATTCTTCCTGGGTACATCCACATTGAAAGAAGGAAATAACTGTTTCTGCAAAGATTTGAAAAGATTCAAATTTTGCTGTCTAGGGAGGCAGCATAAGATAGTGGTTAAACAGGTAAATGTACTCAGACAAATGACTCAAATCCTCATTTCACTATCTTGCTCAGGGACAAGAGACAAAGCATTTCTGTCTCTGACGCTCACATTTTTTCATCTGTCAAATAGGAAGAAATTGTGTAGATCTATCTTCCATAAATTGTTATAAAGTTTTCATGAGATATTTCATGTCCCATATCCTGGCACATAATCAGTGCTCAGAAAAAAAAACAAAAAACCTATTATTTTTAGGATGCCCCAATAAAGAACACTTCTCCAACTTATCAACCTAATAAAGAATAAAAAGAGTATCTACCTAATAGAAAATAAAAAAGTGTCACCTCTGATGAGTCTTAGTTACAATACAAATATCTCCAGGCATCTCTCAGATTAAATCACAAAGAGGCAAGGACAGTACCTCTCTCCAGAACACTGCCTTCTGACGTGACAACAAAATAAGAATGGAACATAACATAGGATCAATGATCTTTTTTGTTTTAGCTTTTAGTTTGCAAAAGATATGGCCTCACTCTGTAGCCCAGGCTGACTTTAAACTCTTGAGTCTCTACATCCAGGGTGCTAGGTTACAGGGGCGCACCACCAGGAAGTCCACATACTGCATAACAATCACTATTTAATTTATCTGTGATGAAGATCGAATGAGATAAATGTAAAAATAACATATACCTAATAGAAATAATGTCTATATTGCATGAAAATCACAAAAATTCAACAGAAAAGGAAAAATGTCAAAATTTAGATGCTACAAAGACAATGATAGAAATATGTGTTGTTGTTATTAAATAATAAATAAAACGTGCTGCTGCCTCCCCAAATGAATTCTCTGCCTTGCCTAGGTCATTCAATGACTGCTTCTTATTGTCTACCCAAGTATAAAACCTTTGAGTGGCCTACTGTGAGGCATAGCAGGGGTTTCCAAAGAAATCAGAGGACAAGACAAAGAGAAGGGTCAACAGGGGAAGAAAGCACTTGGAAAAGTGAGGTGGTGAGACGTGAGATACCAAAGAGTGCATACTGTATCATTAAATTTATACAAAAGTCAATAGCAGTCAAAACTAGTATGTGACAACATGAATCAAAATAATGATTTGCCTTGGATAGGGCAGTGACTAGAAAGGGGCATGAGAAAAGAGTTTAGGTTGACAATATTCTATATCTTGACACTGATGCTTATTACATGGATGAAAACATGTGCCAAAATTCATCAAGATGCATACTTCGAAGCTGTGCATGTTACTATGGGTAAACTTTAAGTACAAAAAGGAAATGGGATCCATAGTTTTTTTTCTTAAAGGTTCTCTAATTTGTCCTCTGATCAGATTTACCTTTCACCAGAACAGGATCCAGAAAGAACAGACATTCACAACTGGGGATTACTTTGGGGCAAATCCAGGTGTCTGCAGACAGGTCAAGCAAGTTACCCAACTCAGACTAGACCTATTATACTCCCTACAATATCAACATAACTGTACTTCAACAAAAGACAAGAGTGGGACAAGCTTGAAAAGAATCAGTAAGGATGACTACTATCCTCTGCCCTTTGCCAGTGAGGAAGGTCATTAGCCAGTGACACTAATATTATTTCTCCTTGACAAAGAATGCTAAAATTAATTTTAAAGGGCAGAGGCAAAGGTAGCACATGAGAACGGGTTTACAGTAATTTCGGTATACAGTAATTATAATTTAGGTTGAATATTTATTACGAATCCAATCTCTTATGAAAATAGCCCTTTATTTTTTATCATGCCTCATGAATCAAGAATTATCGCTTTTTGAAGATAACTTCTTTATTTTCATGGTTAATACTCTAAAAAACACTTTTCTTGAGAAAATAAATGACTATCCATTCAAAGAGAAATTGGAACTGAAGACTGGAATGGTGGGCATAGTGATTACTATAATTTAAAAATACTAGTGAATTTACCTAATAATCTACACCCCTAATTTTTTTATCAAAATATAATATTCAACCAGGTGTGGTACTGTACACATATAATCCTACTTGGAAGGTGGAAACAGAAAGATCATGAGTTTAAGGCCACCCTAGGCTGCAGTGTAAGTTCAAGATTAGCCTCAAATCTTGTCTCCAAAAGAAATGAATGAAAAGGATATGACATTCAACAAAGTAATATAATGTCGTGTTCGAACGTGAGCACTGTGGGACAAGCCTCTGGTTTAAAGTGGCTGAAGAGGTTAAAAAACAAAGAAAAAAATGACAAAAATAAGATTTAACAGAATTTGTAAAGCTGGTATATTATAAATAGGTAACCTATATTTCAGGTCCAAGTTTACAGTGAAAGATATTATACTGTACAGGTGCCTGAAATCTGCTCCTCGGCCTGTGCTAATAAATCCCAGTGATGACTATGTCTTCTGGATAAGAAATGTACATCAATGAGTACAGAAAATGAATTACACAGATGTTTGTATTCTGTCCTAATTGTTAAAAGCATATTACATGACTAATCACCACATCTCAAAGGTAATGCTAAGCTTAGCACAGTAGTAGACATATAGGTTCCGCTCCACCCATGTTATTTTAATTCATGTTTCTTCTGCCTCAAAATGTTTAATTTTGGCAATTATTTTCCATTCCTTTCAAATTTCTCCACTCCAAAAATATAAGCCATAATAAAGCCGACACTAGAAAGCCTTTTTATTGGATATATTTGAGGAGCTGAAATGCATTCTGGTTGTTCTGTGATGATTGTAATTCCCAGAATGAGAAGTTGATTTGGGTATAAAACAGCACAGCTGCAGAGAGGACTGAAATGCTAACAGCTTCATCTTCATACTTACTGCTGCAAAAAGGAGTTCTACAGTTTATAATCCAAGACCTGATTCCACTGAACTACCCTCTGTCTAGCCTTGTCTTCAAGGCCATCATACATCTATCTCCCTGACAAGTACATGGACTTTAACCTCTTCCTTCATGCCACAGCTTGCATTCTGCTTCACTTGGACCCTAACCCAACATCCATTTCCACTCCAACCTCACCCGTATCACCAGCCCAAGGATGCAGTGTGGACTCTTTCAATGACTTGAACTCTATTCCAAAGAGACTTGATGGAAACAGGACTAACAGGGAGAAGCTACAACATTCTTACCCCATTCTTTGACCTGCTTTCCTTCTAGCTTCAGCCTCTGTTGATAAAGAAGCTGAACATATCCAACAAAAAGAATGAAGAGAATCTGTCAAACTTGTACATTCATCTCTTGCACCTGTCCCCAAGAACAGGTAAACATTTCTGATTAGAGATCAACCCTGGCATTTTCCCTCCCTTTGACTGTCATCATCACCTTCAGCACAGAAGAGGCTGTGTGACTGATGACAGCTGTCCATAAAACCATGGGTCCTTGATGACAAGATGAAAAGAAACAAGTCTCTGTATGAGTAACACACAAATTACGTTTGTTACTTTTAAATCTATGTCATGACTTCTTGTCACTAAGCACCTGTTCTAAATACCTGTTTTGCCTGGCCAAGAGTAAGCCTGACAGTCTGCCACCATGGCCAAGGCCAACATGATCTGTGGTAATGGCATTCAGAATTCAAGCCATAGCTGACCACAATGGCCTGTGCTTCTTGAATAGGTTAGAAAGGCTATTGGGAAAGGACAGCAAGGAAGCAGAAAATGAGCTGTGGGCATTCATGTCATAGTCTACTACAGCAACAGCTGTGCGAGTGACTGCCTTCTTGAACTATGCATGGAATTGGCTTCCATCATCCAGTATCCATCATGAACACAACCTTGGTGCTGGTGTTCTCACCAAAGAACTCACAGCCCATGTGGCCTTAAAACTTTCCTAGATGTTTGGGTTATGGGATTAAGAGCAAAGGAAAGTGTGATTGAGAAAGCATACCCAACACCAAACATGTTACAACAAACTAAATTATAAATTTAGAATCAAGAACTGGCTAGATCCTGAAAAGACTTCCTTGATCCTAAAAAGATTTGGTAGCAACTACAGCATGTTATAAGTTGCCCAATGCCAAAGGAACACAGTTGCAGTAAATCAGACACAGCCTTAGCTAAGTGCTTTCCCAACAAAGTACTGCTGATAGATCTTATGTGACAAGGCAGAGAAGAGTGAGTAAAGCTAAGTAAAATATCTGTTTGGACCAACAAATGTTATACATTTGTTTTCCCTGAGATGGAAATAGATCCTCTTGTTCAAAAACCACGTGAACGAAACTTTAGACATATCCAACATTTTAAAGTTGAAGCAAAGCATAAATTAATACACAAAAGTAACTAGCTACACAACAGGCCCTTTTAATTATTTTCATTCGGAATTAAGTACCCTGTCCTGTTCCCTCCTAAAGAGAAGTCTATCTTAACAGGTTACATTAATTTTGAAAAAAAAATTTATCAAAGTTCACTAAACCCTGACCTCAATGAGTTGAAGGAAATGTCAAGAAAAATAGATAATCCACAATCCATAATTTATACACTTTAAAAAACGTTTTGCTTTTATATGGTTTGTGGCATTTGGGGGCGGAGAGCCATTTTAGAATGGGTTGGTTGTTTTTGAGAGTTTCAGTTTGTAAGCCAGATTGGCCTTCAGTCTCTGGCCGGAGTGCTGAGATTACAGGTGAACATCACTATATTCAGCCAAAATCACATTTTACTCAATAATATAAAGTAAGTTACTGATTACTATGTGTGCTTTAGAAACCCTAGAAGTGTTGTACTCTATAATAATCTTGTATGAAATAATGATGTGCTGTGGGCATGAGCCCCAACTGATAGGGTGGGAGGATGAATTTAAATGAAACTTAAGCTCCAAAAACAGATTATGAAGTTCAGTCAAGTTGTCACTAAATTACTTGACTTGTTTCCATCATTTGTCACAGCATTGTTGAAAATTAAACATATTTGAAGTGTCTATTAAATACTTGGTCCCATGTCTTATCCTACAAGACTATGCTAATGAACACCTGAGATTTTAAAATCCTAAATATGACCCACATATAAGACATTTGCAAATCACTAAATCTCTTCATAAATATGGTCAATACAAGTAAATGTTATTGTTGAAATGATTATTATGTGTGGTATCATTCATCTCTAGCATAATCTTCAAACTGTACTCATATGAATCTTTCTCATAGTTGAAAGGAGAAAATGCAAAGACTATTTGACATTCCCAAGTTTGAAAATGCTCTAAGTTCAATAACCAACAGGAGATCCCCATTTCCTCAGGAAAGTAAACTCCCTTCTTAAAATTTGCCCTATTAAATTAATTTATTCTAATTACAACCACAGTTCTAGCTGCTAATTACACAATTCCTACAGAGAGGTATGTGGTTTCAAATGTGGTGAATCAACATAAGAAAATGTCATGACATATGCCGGGTAAAAATTTTCATTATTGAGTTACAGAAACCTGTGCTCGTGTTTCCAGACTTGTTAATCCATTCTGAACAACTGCAAATTATAGTCTGAAAAGAGCAAGTCATTTTCTGCAAATGTGTTTGGACTTAGGGTCCTTCAAATGTAGACTGAAATAAACCTTAAGTAACCACCTGATAGAAATCAAGAACCAAAGTTCCAGAAACCAAGTTGAAATGCTCCCACATTCAAAGGGGAAATGAATTGCCTAGATCAGTCAGATGCTAAAGTCTTCAGTTGCAGTCACCCTTCTGAGCTCCAGGTAGAAAAATAAAGCCTAAAGAGAGGGTGCTGAGGTGTAGCTCAGTGTTAAAGAGATACTCCCACATGTAATCTCCACCAC
>NW_008358534.1:4789174-4799995 GCF_000622305.1 Nannospalax galili | reverse complement strand
ATAAATAAATAAATAAATAAATAAATAAATAAATAAATAAATAAATCTTAAGGACCCTGAAGTTACTTCTCTTACTATATGAAGGCATCTTTGAGACCCATCACAATTAGGAACGTCTTGGAAATATGTAACGCCACTACTTCTTCCAGAACTTACTGATGTAATTAATTTGTGAGCCTGGAAAGACTGTCAAGACTGATAGGGTCCCAAGATCTTGACTTGGCACCACTGATCCTTAGGACAACAGAATTAACCCTCCACAAACTTCTGGAGCCTTTTTTCAACCACATTGCCTAGCTGGAAGAGAAACAGCTCCATTTAAAAATAAGGATAAGGTCCTGTGTTGAAGACTTTGACAACTTTCCTGGGGGGAAGGCAGGTGCTGCCCTAGAATCTCTTGAGAAAGCAAGCGCCAAGAGAAGGGTAGAGACAAGAAAGAGGAGTTGAGAAAAAGGAATACGGAAAGGAGTGGGAGGAAAGGGGGCCCTGGTGCTCAAGGAAGGAATTAAGGCCCCATCAATAAGAGCTGGAGCTGTCCTCCCGCCCCCCTCATCCTGCTGCAAGCCCACTTTAACAGGAATGGGTCTCTGGTTCACTGTGCATGCAGCTCTTAGGTCCAGACCAGCACACTCCAGCTTCTGCTGTGGCCATTCGGGATACTTGCCCCTAAAGCAACTGACTTTATTCACTGCTCTTCCACATCTCTTCTCTGTGCCTCTCTGTACCCCAGCTCTAAGGCTGCTGTCTCCAATTTATATTTCCCAGCTAAACCCAGTCCTCAGCAAGGCAACCACTAGTGTGAGCTGGTAGTAGATAGCAGGGGCTAAGCGTTCCTTTTCCTGAGTTCTCCCCAGCATGAGCCTTGCTCTGCTGCTCCTCCCCATGCTGCCAATGAGAGGCCCCAGGCCAATAAGTGCACTCCGGGGGACCTGCGACCAGTCGCCCAGGTTCAGGTGACTGAATCCCAGCGAGGTGAGGAAGGGGACTATCCGCTCCTGCAGAGGCCCACTCCCACTAGGCACTAGTGACAATGGGACAACAGCCTTTGTTCTCCTGGGGTTTAGCGAGGCTGCGCTACTGGGGCACAGCGCGGGTGGCGCCTGGGTATCCAGATTGCTCACTTTTGCACTTGGCATGCGGAAAGGTGCAAGCTCCAGCCCTTCCCCTTTGGGTGACATGGGTAGGAAGTTGGAGAGTAAGGGGTGTGAGAGGGAAAAGGAACACGGGGGGGGGAGGGGTTCTGCGTCTGGGCCGGGCTCTTTGTTTGCATTGGGGGCGGAGAGAGGGGGGTTGAAGGTGGGTTTGAGCTTGGGTTCTGAGAGCGGGACAAATTCCTGAGTATGTCACCATGTTGCATCCGCACAGCACGCATATACACACTCTCCCTTGAGCACGCGCGCGTGCGCACACACACACACACACACACACACATACACACACACACACACACAAACACACACGCGCACGCGCGCACAGACAGGCGTCCGGTCCATAGCAGGCAGCGGGGTTCCCAGCGCTCCTGGCTGCAGCAGCTTCGTCTGTCCGCAGCGCCACCACCACGCGTTCAGAGGGGCTGTGGAGGAGGCTGGAGGCACTCGAGGGGCGGCAATTCCGCGAGCAAGGACGGAAAGTGGTGTAAACCCAGATTCCCTCCGAGGCCCGGACCTTGGTTTCTTGATGGGGTCGCAGAGGTCACGGGCAGCTTGGGCTCAGGGAAGGAGACTGGGAGCCACGGGAGGGCGGCGCGCACACGAGGGGGCGAGGGCAATCGAGCAAAGGGAAGGAGGCGGACTAGCCGGTGAGCTTACCCTTAGAAGCATCTTTCTCCTCTTTGGGCTTGGTCACCTTTCCACTCATAGATCCCAGCTTGCTTGACAAGGTTCGCCCAGGAGTAGGAAGTCCTCGCCGTGCGGGCTGGACTTGGGAGAGTGCTTAGGGCGGCAAGTCGCGACTGACCGCGAGCTGCTGTCACTGTGGCTCCGGCAGGAATCCGCTTTTTCTCGCCGCCGCCGCTGCTGCCTGCGAGAGAGTGGGGAGGAAAGGAGAGGAGTGAAGGAGGAGCCGCCGCCAGCCGAGCGGCCGGCCGCGCTCCAAAGTGCAGAGACAAAGCAGTGCGGCCGCTGCCTCCGCGCCCGCTGCTCCCGCCACCCGCTGACAGCAGCGCTCGCAAACCTGGGGCGCCCGACTGGCGCGGCCGGGACTCCGGGCTTCGCCGCCTGCCTGCGCGGCTCTGCGCGGCTTCCTGGCCGCGCCGGGAGTTGCCTGGGTGGGCTTCCCGCGCACTGACAGGCTGCTCTCCCCGCCTCTTCCAATCTGCCGCCGGCCGCCAACTCAATCACAATAAAACCCCGGGAAGGGGTTTTTTTGGCGGGGGGTGGGGGATGAAAACAAAGCGAAAATATTCACTTAAAAATAACAAGCCTCCCCGAAAGGGAAATGTTTGAACATGTGATGAGCAACGTGTGAGCCTGTTACACCGCAGAGCCGCGCAGCTTCTAGCCCGTGGGGCCTCGGAAGGGGAGGATCGCCTCTTTATGTTTAATCCATTTTCAGGTTCCTGTCATTTTGCCAAAAGAGGGGCCCGAGTTGCTGGCGGGTGGAAGAGCGAGAAGCGGTGGCCCTTACCTGTTCTCTCTCCCTACACCCACACCCCCTCGGAGCTCCTCTGCTCTCTGGCTCGCACTCTCCTTGCCAAGAACTCTCCGATCCCAGAAAGCCGCGGGCGCGAGGGCGGGGCCCCACAAAGCCGCTTGCGGGCTGTAGTAAAAGCAGAGCTCGGCAGGGGCGCGCCGACGTCAGCTGTCGCCTGGCAAAACCCTGGCAGCCCAGTGGAGTGCAGGCTAGCGTGTCGGCGGGGCGTCCCCGGCCCCTCGGGACAGAGAGACGGCTCTCCTGAGCTGCCACAGCTGGCTCGCGCGATCCAGGCGAGGGCGGGGCCCCACAAAGCCGCTTGCGGGCTGTAGTAAAAGCAGAGCTCGGCAGGGGCGCGCCGACGTCAGCTGTCGCCTGGCAAAACCCTGGCAGCCCAGTGGAGTGCAGGCTAGCGTGTCGGCGGGGCGTCCCCGGCCCCTCGGGACAGAGAGACGGCTCTCCTGAGCTGCCACAGCTGGCTCGCGCGATCCAGCGAATATCGAAACCAGAAGCCCCCAACCTCCGCCCTTGTTGCTCCCCCAACTCCCAGTGCCTGCCTTCCTGGCTGCGCTACCAGGGTCCGCGCTGATCGCCACCTACACTTTGGGGACTCCGCTGTTGAAAACTGCCTGCACCAAGGAGCGAAATCTCAGTCCTGGAGTCTGTGACTCTTTGCCTCTGGTCAGCTTTCCAACTTGACACAGACTGATTCTTCAGGAAGACAGAGAAAGACGCTGGGATCCGAGTATCAATAGGTCAGAGAGTGAAACTGACCCCAGCGGCTGCCGCTTCCCAACCCCGCCCCCAAAATCTGGCCCCTCCTTCTAGGGCTGGTTGCTGGCTTGGCAAACTGGACACAGAATTCCCACGGCTCTGGCTAGCCAGCCCCATGTGTAGTAAGGTGGGACTGGCATCTAGTACTGCAGAAAGATAAGTACGATCAAGTCCCCTGAGCCATATTTGTGACAACCCATGTTAGAAAATTAAAACTACAAGGAAAACTGCTCAGAAAATCAGAAATCATTGTACTTGGGGCATATGGGAAAGGAGAAGGAGGAAAGGAAAGGAAGGAAGGTACGTTGAGTTCCAGAATCAGTCTGGAGATCTTAGGAAACCTCTTCCCTTATTGTTCTTTCTGTTAGTGGGGGCCGACATGGGCCCCTTGTTCTGTTAAAGGACTAGGGTGGCTGATAGCATAACTTAGTCCACATAGCTATCCACCTATTAATCAGACCATAGCCTTCACCCTGACCGTGGAGATTGCTAGTGAATCCCAAGCAGAAAATCTCTTCACCTCATCCCACTTCACCCCAACCTCTCCTTAATTCAGTTTCCTTAATGGTATTAAACCAGGCGAAGAAATCATATAGATGGATTAGTCCTACTGAATCCCAGGTGGTAACTCAATTACAAGAGCCTGCTGTGGCTTTCAAGACCTGGAGTGTGGGCTGCCCCTGCTGCCACCGGGGGTCTAAAGGTCAGTAACCATCTAAACTCAATTTGCAGCCCTCATGCTCTGTCTGGGAGGAACTGGAGGCCTGGTTTTCTTATAAATAATATCTAATAACCTAGAGCTTGACGACACAATGCAATTACCCAACACAAGGTTAGACCATCACTTAATATCAGTAGTCTGGGAAGGAAGGAATTTCTCTTCAAATGACCAGAATTTAAAAGCCTTGCAACTCCCAAGTGCTAGAATTAGAGGCATAAACCACCAAGTCTATCTACACATTAAGTAACTTTCCAAAAGGTCATGCTGGTAATTGGTGGAGCCTGAGTAGGAAACCAGGTGTTTCTATTTGTAAAACCAGTATTCTTCTATCACAACAAACTGTCTGTCTGTGCTTCCATCAGCCTCAGCCTCTTAAAAGGGGAAGGAACAGTGTCACTAGATATATCTGCCAATGCTAAACTTCTAAGCCTTTGCAAAGTCCCTTACACACACACACACACACACCGCTCATCCCCTCTGCATGTATACTCTTTGTTTTGTTCACATCCTCCAAGTAAGCAACAACTTTCCTACCACATTAAGATTTCTAGAGGGTTCTCTGTCTGCCCATATGAAATCCTTCTCTCTTTCTCCCTCTCTCTTTCATCAGCATGACTAACTTCCAACTGGAAATCAGTTATCATTCTGTTTCTTAAACAACAATAATAGTTAAGATATGACAAAACCTCAGCTAGTTGGTATCACTGGGGTGACTTAAAAAGATGTCTGCTTGGGAGAATGAATGACGTCTGCCTGTCCATGAACACAAAGAGGTAAAATGTGCTTCCTCACTGTAAACTACCCAGCAAAAGAAGTAATAAGAACATAAGGAAATAGTGCATGAGAAAACACTACAGTGACCAGAAATTATGAGTATTCAAGTGCTAGGTCAAGCAATCTTATCTAAAGAACATCTCTGAACAATCTGCTAGGAAGTCTATGGAACAGCCATCTGCCTTTTAAGTTCCACGAGGTGTTTACTATGAACAGGATTCTATTCTTACTGGTTCAGAAGAAGGTGTGCTTCAATGTCCAGCTTTCAAGATACTTGGTAATATAAATGATCTGCTGAAAGAGGATCTAACATCTGTGCTAGGATGATAAGGGGGTGGTTGCCCTCACCACATATGTCAAAGAGACTCAGTATATTTTGTTGTGTTTGGGTTTGAGACATGGTTTCATGTGTATCTTAGGCTGGCCTCAAATTCACAGTTCTCTTGAATCTCCATCCTAAGTGTTGAGAACTATGCCCAGTTTAGGGATTCAAGCTTGAAGCATCTCAATAAAACCCTACTTTAGCTTATAGTACTTCCATTTTCTCATCAAAATCCATCTTGTCCATCCCACTGGGATAAAAAAGACCTTTGGTTTTCAGCCTAGCAGTTTGTACTGTCTGGTCACTTCACTTCTCTGTGCCTTATCACTGTGGTAAAATTTATTCCAGACAATCTCTTCCCCTCCTATGAGAGAGAAGTTCACAGACCTAATGAAGTATAAGGTACAGGGTTGTCTTATATGGTCAATGACTTAATCCTGGAATTAAAGCAATATTCCAAAATCAATATGTAGCATGCCCATGCCTTTGAAGAGGGATGGGCTATTATTTGTAATAAGGGACAGAGGCTTGAGACTTTGGCAACAAAATGCAAAATGTTCTGAGAGTCTCAACTGTTGTGGCCCTATCATCTTCCTGGTGTTTGCTTTGTGACAGTTTCCAAATGCTTCAAGATACCAGCCTCTGGATTACAAGATTTCTTTGCCCACAAGACTTCCTGAGAAATATTTCTAGGCAAGCAGCCATGGGGTTCCATTGCCTGAAGTAAAAAGTAAGGGTGTACCCAAGTGGAAGAATGAAGGGAACATACACTTAGGGCTTCTTCCTGGCAGTGCTGCACTGCCTGATTAGAGATACACTGTCACCATATACCACGAAATTAGACATTTTAATAAAATTGCTTCTCACTGAACAAAACCTGTTTCCCTTTGTAACACTTGACAGCAGAAATTTGGTTCAGAAGGAGGCGACCTAGCAAAAGTTATACAATAGTTAGGTTACATGCGATTAAAAATGGCCCACTGGGCCAAGATCTGGGAATTAGAAGTCAGTTTAATTGTTTTTTGTTTTGTTGTACTAAGACAGGGTTAGAAGTACTATAGACCAGGCTGGCCTCAAACTCTCAATTCCTCTGCCTCAGCCTCCTGAGTACTGAGTTCAGGTATGTGCCACCATACCTGGCTGGAAGTCATTTAAACTTGTATGTTCACATTTCAAAGTTCTGAATTTTCAGTTCCCATGCCAAAGCTATGAAAGGCTTTTGTTTCTAATCCAAGCCCTGCAGTATTCATCTACACTGTCATTTAAGATTCTATCAGAATCTCAGCAGAACTGGTGGCCTATTGCAGCATAGGAGCTGGAGAAGCTACTCTCCGAAGATGGCCATCTTGAAAGTTTTAAAGTATGGTGATTGGAATGGGGCATTATGTCTTCTCCCTTTGATCCTCATAGATCTCATAAATTCTTAAACCTACAGTATATAGTGGAAGTGATGCTTTCTTACTTTTAGAGATTAGAGCTCATCAGACAGAGCATGGTAGCCTATTTCTCATTTATTCTAAGAAAAGCCCATCACCATATATGAAGTGTGCCCACCCTGAAACTACTGTATCTAAGCTCTCTAGTTGATGGTTCCAGCTGACCTCCAAATCAATATCCTATGCCACTGGCCAGCCACATAAGAATTGTGTCTTAGCTTTCCAATCCAAACTAGCAGATACTGTCAGCCTGAGCTAGCACCTGATTGCATTATTGTGAGAATCATTTCAATGGAGAAATACTCAGTAGAGCCCTGTTCAAATTCCTGACCCTAATAATTGTGATCAAAATCAAATAGTTGTTTTTAGCTAATTCTATGGTTTATGCATACTGAGTATCTCCCAAGTGCCTATCAAAATCAAAGACTTGGTCCCCAGGGTAGTACTACTGAAAGGTGAAGGGCCATTGACAGGTGGATCATTGTGGATGTGGGCATGCTGCACTTTTGGAAGGCGTTGTGGGACACCAATATATCTGTCCCATGTAAAGCCTTACACACACACACACACACACACACACACACACACCTTTCCATCTCTACTATGGTGTGTGTGTGATGGAATTGCTTGCCCTGATACATGCTCATGCATTGCCATTCATCATGAGCCATGGAACCCTTTCCAGAGTCTCACATCCTGTTTCTTCCTGTTTGGACTTTCATCTTTTCAAAACTGTGCTTGTAAACAGCTTTTTATCTTTATGGAGTCACCTGCTTTGGATATTTTATTATATCAATGCACACTGACCAATACAGGTGCAAAGTTTGAGGGTAATATGCTGTGTAGCAATAGAAATTTCAATAGCAACACACGTTATCCTAATCCTATATAGGCACGTCACTTCACCATGCACAGCTAATGTATATTCAATCTTAGCTAGCCTTGTATACTTTTAGCAATAGAATGTCACAGAAGTTAAGTTCTGTCAGTTCCTCATTAAGCCTTTAAGAGATTTGGCAGATCTTTCTTTTAGGGGGAATACAGCTGCCGTGTAATACATTGGACTTCCTGACATCCATGATATGAGGAAGCTCAAGCTGGTCACAGGAATGGCTCATGTGAAAGGAGTGCTGAAGAACACAGCTGATAGAAATTGCCAAGGCTCCAGATACACAGCTGTAGTTAGTCCATCTGGGCCTGCTCATAGACATTCAACTTACATGCCACCAGATTTCATGAGGCAGAAAAGTGCCATTTCTTCTGCATTCCGTTCAAAATCTTGACTCACACAATTGTGATCAAAATGGTTATTTTGAGATATTCAGTTTGGGGGTTCTCCGTCACATAAATACTTAATAATGGAAATGAGAATCCTAGAATTACTTTTGGATCCAGGCGCCTCTGTCTGATACACATCACAATAGATTCTGGAAGTGAAGCAAAGTTACAAGACAGCGAGATGTCAATGATATATCCAGTGGCAGCTTAAAACTAAGACCTTTCAAATCCACAGCAAGGAGATATGTGATTTTCCGACTCCTAAAAACTGAGCATTTGAACCACTATAACTATGGGATGTCTGTTACAAATTGACATCTTTAAATATTTTGTCATTTGCTTGTCCTGAAAGGCAGAAAGACTGAATGACAACTTGTTCAAGGATTCAGTCACACTTCAAAACAATGGATACCACTGGGCAGCATAGACTGTCCATCAAGAAGTGCATTGTGGCCAATGGGCACCTTCATATACTAATTAATTTTAATTAATGAATAAAAAAGAACCTCTCATTCCACAGCATTCAGAATCTCCTATGTCAAAGAGGAAGAAATGATCAATGTTGTCCTCTTGCTTGGGGCATAATCTACTTTCAAATCTCTGTCTCTAGCACTTTCTCAACATTCAAAAGAGAAGACTGCCATATCTGTAGCAAATACTACACCCACTACTTTAGCGCATGTCAGTTTCCTGAAGATATTCAGACCTTGTTCCTGCCTTTCTCTAGCACTGATTCTGACAAGAATAAAAGATATTTTAGTATAGTATAGTATAGTATAGTATAGTATAGTATGGTATAGTATAATATAAAGTTGTTAGCACCTTTGCATTTGTGTATGCCTTAATTTCTCTAAGATGTTCGAAAGACAGGGACTCTATGAAACTCTTCAAGATTAAGCAGATTTAAACTCAACAAAGGAAGGCTTGAGTCTCACACAAGAATAAGAAACTCTGAAGGAAATTCACATGTCAAAGTCACAGGGAAAAAATAATAGCATGAAAAGCCAAAATAGCATATCGCTACCAAGTACCAACAGTCCTCTAGAGGAATACAATGAGAACTCTCTAGAGATAACACAGGTAAAGAATTCAGTGACTTTAAAGAACACACAAAGAAATCAAAGAACTGAAAGAAGATAGGAATAAACTTCTGAATGAATTCAGAAAAGAGTTAGAAATATTGAAGACTATGCAAGCTGAAATGAAGAAGGAAGTGAAACACTCAGTAAGCCAATTAGAAACGACAAGAGAAAGCCTCACCAATAGGATGAATGAAATGGAAAACAGAATATCAAGACTGGAATATAAAGTGGATGAATGAGACCAGTCAAGCAAAGATTTTAGAAATTTAAGAAAGCACAAGAATGGAATATGCAGGAATTGGGTGACACCATAAAAAAACCAAACATATGAATCATAGGCATACAGGAAGGAGAAGAACAAGATAATGGTATGGAACAGATCTTCAACAGGATTGGAGAAGAAAATTTCCCAAAAAAAAAAAAAAAAAACATGCCCATACAAATACAAGAAGCACTTCCAACTCATTAATAGTAGGGGACTTCAATACCCCATTGTCACCATTAGATAAGTCAACAGGACAGAGAATTAACAGAGACATCTGAATTAAACAATGCCATATATCAAATGGACCTAACAGACATCTACCGAATATTCCACCCAAGCATCAAAGAATACACTTCCTATTCAGCGCCCCATGGAACCTTCTCCAAAATCAACCATGTACTGGGGCACACGACAAACTTCAACAAATACAAAAAGATTAAAATAATTCCATGCATTCTATCAGACCACAATGCAATAAATCTTAAAATCAACATCGGAAGAAACCCCAGTAACCACATGAACACATGGAGATTAAACAACACACTCCTGAATGCTGAATGGGTCAAAGGAGAAATTAAGAAAGAAATAAAAGTATTCCTGGAACTAAACAAAAAGAACAATACAACACAACAAAATACCTGGGACACATTGGAAGTAATCCATAGAGAGAAGTTTATAGCTCTAAGGGCCTACATTAAAAAAATGGGAAAGAACACAAATAAATAACATAACATTGCAACTCAAGACACTTGAAAAGCAACAAAAAATGAAATCCAAATCCAGCAGACAAGAAGAAATAACAAAAATCAGAGCAGAAATTAATGAAATAGAAACAAAGAAAACAATACAAAGAATCAATGAATCCAAGAGCTGGTTCTTTGAGAATATAAACAGAATGATAGACTTCTAGCCCAGTTAACCAAAAGAAAGAAAGAAAGAAAAAAGAGAGAAAGAAAGAAAGAGAAAAAGAAAAAAAGAAAGAAAGAGAGAAAGAGCACCTCCAAACCAACAAAATCAGAGATGAAAGGGGAAACATCACAACAGACACCAAAAAGATCCAGACCATTATAAGGGACTACTTTAAAAACCCATATGCTACTAAATTTGAAAACCTAAAAAGTGGATGGGTACTTAAAAGCATTGGAATCACCAAAACTAAACCAAAAAGAGATAGACAGCTTAAAGAAACCCATAACACATAAGGAAATTGAAACAGTAATTCAAAACCTCCCGACTAAAAAAAGCCCAGGACCAGATTGATTTACACCAGAATTTTACCTGACATTTAAAGAGAATCTACATCCAATACTACTTAATTTATTCAAACAGATAGAAATAGAGGGAGAACTTCCAAATTCCTTCTATGAAGCCAGCATCACTCTAGTACCAAAGACAGGTAAAGATAGAACGAAAATAGAAAACTATAGACCCGTATCCTTAATGAACATAGATGCAAAAATTATCAACAAAATACTTGCAAACCACATACAGACACACATCAAAAAGATCATCCACCATGATCAAGTCAGCTTTATCTC
>NW_008358534.1:4782029-4788888 GCF_000622305.1 Nannospalax galili | reverse complement strand
TAATTGGAAAAGAAAAGATCAAATTATCCCTTTTTGCAGATGACATGATATATCTAAGAGATGCCACAAGAAAAATTCCACCAAAAAACTCCTAGAAATTATTACATATTCAGTAAAGTGGCAGGTTACAAAATTAATCTACAAAAGTCTATAGCCTTTCTATATACCAATACCAAGCAATCAGAGAAAGAGCACATGGAAACACTCCCCTTCACAATAGCTGAAAAAAAAAAGTACAGTATCTTGGGATAAACCTGACCAAAGACATTAAAGACATCTACAATGATAATTTTAAATCCTTAAAGAAAGAGATTGAGGAAGACATCAGAAGATGGAAGGACCTCCCATGCTCATGGACTGGAAGAATTAATATTGTGAAAATGACCATCCTACCAAAGGCCATTTATAGATTCAATGCAATGCCAATCAAAATCCCCATGAAATTTTTCACAGAATTGGGGAAAAAAATCCTAAGATTCATATGGAAGCACAAAAAAACACTGATTGCCAAAGCATCCCTGAGCACTAAGAGCAATGCTGAAGGGATTACTATACCAGATTTTTAAACTGTATTACAGAGCTAATAGTCATAAAAACAACATGGTACTGGCACACACACAGAAATAAAAGAAGCATAGATCAATGGAAAAAAAAGTGAAGACCCAAATATGAGTACATGCAATTTCAGCCACCTGATATTTGACAAAGGGGCCCAGAATATTCACTGGAGGAAAAACCACATATTTTGCAAATGGTTCTGGCAAAAATGGTGTAGGAAAGGATTTCCTAAACCAGACATCAAACCTGCTCAGGAAACAAGGTAAAGAATCAACAAATAGAACCTCATTAAACTAAGAAGCTCTGTAAATCAAAAGAAGCAACCAAGGAAGCAAAGAGAAAACCCACAGAGTGAGAGAAAATCTTCACCAGTGACACTGGAACTAGAGTTACCGACAGCTGTCAGCTGCCATGTGGGTGCTGGGATTCAAACCCAAGTCTTCTCCAAGAACAACCAGTGTTCTTCACTACTGAGCCCTCTCTCCAGCCCCAGATGACTAAGAAATATCTTAAAGAACATTCAACATCCTTAGTAAATAGGGAAATGCAAATTTAAACCACTTTAAGATTTCATCTTAACCATCAGACTGGCTAAGATCAAGAGAACAAATGGTACCAAATGTTGGAGAGGACGTGGAGAAAGGGAACACTCATCCACTGCTGGTGGGGTTGCAAACTGGTTCAACCCCTATGGAAAGCAGTATGGAGAACTCTTAAAAAACTACAAATGAAACTACCATTTGACCCAGTTATATCACTCCTTGGCATATATCCAAAGAACTCATCCTATTGCAGAGACACTTGCACATCCATGTTTGTCACTGCCCTTTTTACAATAGCTAATAGATGGAACCAATATAAATGTCCTTCAGCCAACGAGTGGATAATGAAATTGTGGTTCATTTATACAATGGAGTTTTACTCAGCAGTAAAGAAAGATGAAATCATGAAATTTGCAGTTAAATGTGTGGAACTAGAATCTCTTATACTAAGTGAAGTAACACAGACTCAGAAAAAAAAAAGACGTATGTTCTCCCTCATATGTGGATCCTAGCACCAAATCCTTATAAGTGAGTATGTATCCAGACATAACTACAGGAATCAGGATAATATACAGGAATCAGGGAGGTAAAGGAAAAGAAAGAATCTGAAAGAGAACAGTAGAAAACAGGTGTTAAAAGTGGAGATATGAGTAAAAATGGGGTTATTTTAAGGGGAGGGGGGAGGGAAGGTTATACAAGGAACCTAGGGGATAAAGGGAAAGAAGAAGCTCAGGAGAGGTAGGAACATATTAGACGGGTATTATTAAGGGAAAAATGAAAAAATGGGGGCACCTTAAATGGGGAAACCATAGTGGAAGGGTTAGACAATGCGAGAGATAAATAATGCCTAGCTAGTTTTAGAAAACCAGAGGGAACCATATTAGGCCAACAATCTACTGACAAATTACACATACAACTAGATCAAAAAATATATGTCTAGGCAAGGTTTATCTGAGAGAGTTTGGTCTTTTCCCAAGCTCTATCTACATGGCATGTAGACTGCTGGAACTAACATTCTTGGATGTTTAACAGCCATACTATGAGGCCTATACTAATTTGGACAGAGGGACATAAAGGACAGTTTTTGCTCCTTTCCCTCCTAGGTTGACTAAGATCCAGGGGACAATGAGCATCTCTGAAAACATCCTGTAGCTTTGGTGAGTCATCTGTTCTCTTGGTCAAGGAGGCTGTGGAGACCCCACCAGATGGGCCTGAACCAATGTGCAGTCTACAAAGAGGAGGGTCAACACAGAGGAACCATTTCGTCCATGCTTCCAAGCAAAGCCAGCCATGATCGAGTAAGACCTTTGACTTATCTTCACATAGATGGAACTGGTAAAAGAAAGGAGCCAGGGGCTCCTCCCAGGCCCATGTGACCCTTGAATTACAGATCCTCAAATGACCTTAAGAGTAAAAATAAACTGGTTTATCTGGGCCAATTGCAGGGTTTTAAATACCCAAAAGGAAAGTATAGCCAAAGATTAATGGCATCAGTATAATTTTTTAAGAGTCCATATGTATAGCTAAAGTCTATATAAGAAACAATGCCAGACAGGAGATATCTTCTTTTGAGTTATTGGCCAGGGTGGCCCAAAAGACTCCCAGACAGTAACCCAGCATAGAACTGGGAAAATGAACAGCAGACCCCAATCTTGTCTAAAGGAATATTGACAACTGGTTGCTGCTAGATGAGGAACAACTGATCTTCTTAAAACAAGGATCTCTAGATAGGCTGACTAGATTCAGCAGATGGACAAGCACTGGGGAACGGCTGGGGGTGCTGACAACACAGTGGACATTAACAGGAACAACAGAGTATATGGGCTCCAGTGTGTGGCAGTGGGAAGGCTATGGGAGGGTGCCATTTGGGAAGAGGGTATATAGATGAATATGATTGTGTGGGATGTTCTGTATGATATACACACACAAAAATCAACAAATTCAAAAGAAGTATATTTGAGGGGGAAGCATAAAAATTTATATCATGTTAATTAGTAGAGGTTATAAAAATCACCAGTGAAATCTACCTGATGACTTTATATCCATAATTAGGTACTAACAATCTGAGTGTAACCAACTATGACTAGTAATTATCAGATACATAGAGATTAAAGACACATGTGTGGGGCTGGAGCGATTGCTCAGCAGTTAAGAGCACTGACTGTTCTTGCAGAGGACCTGAGTTCGATTCCCAACACCCACATGCAGCTACAAACCGTCCTTAACTCCAGTTCTAGGGGAATCTGAAGCCCTCTTTCTGACCTCCGTGACATTGCACGACATGGGTGCACTCACATACATGTAGGCAATACACTCATACACAAAATAAAAATAATAAATGAAATAGTAAAAAAATAAAAACATGTGCAAACGTCTGTTAGTAGCATTAAAAATGTAGGAAACAGCATATTTTAAAATAAAATGGAGATCTTCTTGAAAGGGTAAAAACTCATTCAATTTTATGTTTTACAGGGTTTATACTGAGTTCAATATTGTATAATGAAAGAGAGGCATCTTAGCTCTGGAGTGTGTTACTGAATATGTTAAAGCTGTAATGAAATGCTTCTTCTTCTAAAAAAAAAACTAATAATAAAATATTTTTTTAAAATTCAAACAAATAAAAAAGAAAGAAAATAATGCAAACACAATACTTATGTAACAAATTCTTAAAAATTAAAAAATGGAAAACAGAATTTGTGAGTACAACAGTTATATAATTTAAAGAATTTAAATAACGTAAAAAACCAACTGCATGGAACTTAAGAAATATACTCAGAGAACACCAGTGAATCAAAAGAGAAATTGCAAAATATCTGGTGAGCAATTCAAAAGGAACATTTTATTCCAAAATGTATATGGCATAGATAATGCTGTATTCAGAGGAAAACACCATATATGTTGTTAAGTATCTTTAGCATTGACAAACAAAGATGAGAGAAGTTAACTTAATATTCATCTTATGATATTTAGGAAAGGATGACAAATTAAATGAGAAATAATATAGCGGTGCTTTTATTTTGGAGTAAACAACAATAGTCTAATTTGATTTAAGGCCCACCCAATTGGAAAGTACACATAGTGGAGAGGTCAAAGACCCTAGAAGAGAACCTACTACTGCCATTTCCCTAAACTAACATAATTTGGAACTGTGTTCTAAATACTTATCCTTAACCCACAGATACATGTAGCTCTTACCCCCTCATCAAAGAAGCTTGTTTTTGCAGCAAATGGAGACTATAAAAGTGATCTACAACTGCTCAAAATGCAGAGGATACCTGACCAAAGGGTGCCTATCCCCAGTTGATACATCTAAAGTGCAACCCCTGGCACCTAAGGCTCAGAGAACATTGGGAAGGGGAACAAAAAGATTGTAAGGGCTGGAGGACTAGGATACCTGCTTCCAGATAGTGGCTTCCAGACATGACAGGGAAGCTCCACCCATGAAATGTCAACAATATGGTTACTTAAACAAGACCTGCATCATAACAACACCAACTGGCAGGCCAATGTGTATGGAGGAAATTTCACAAGCTTGCACCTCAAGATGAAGAGCTATAGGCAATCAATGGTAGCTGAGGGATCTGTTTTCTCCAAGGAGGAGCTCCTTGATAGGTTTTCTAATCTCACATAGCCAGCTCCATGAACACATGTACATATTAACACCACTAAATGGACTCATTAAGTATATATATATTTGGTATGTGTGTGTTTATGTGTGTATTTAACAACAATAATTAAAGAAGAGGCCACAAAGTTGATAAGGAGTGGGGGAGTAGGAGTTGAAGTTTGGAGAGGGAGGATTGGCAATGATGTTAATACAGTACTCAATGTGAAATTCTCAAAACATAAACATTGAAATTATAAAACATGTAAAGTTAATAAAATAGCCAAAACTTGTTCTTTCAGGAAAAAGAACAATGAACGGCTATCCCTCTTGGAAGTCAAATTACGAAAAAAAGAGAATATTTCCAAGACTTGAATTGCAAAAGGATCTGTAACCAGAGGTAAAGATAGATATAAATAATTATAAAGATGTACGTTAAACACTATAGCAGCAAAGTAAAAAAAAACAATCTAAGGAAAAAGGATGATTTTTTTTAGAAATCTAAATTAACAAGAAGTAGAAAACTTGAATATCAGTTATTAAGTAAGAGAATGAAACAATGAATACATATCCTTGAGCAAGTCGTCATAGCAAGGAAGTTCATCAGTTTTCAGTTAATTGTAATTATTTGGAAAAATCAGTATTTCAATGTCATTTAATTTCTTCCAGACTATAAAAATGTAGGCAAGTCCCTTAATTCTCTTTTATGAGATCAATTTAAATTTAATCTCTAAACATTCAAGGAGGGCTACAAATGGAGATGTCTATAATCAGTCTTGTTTTTGGATATAAATGCTGACATTTTGAATGAAACACTAGCAAATACAATCCAGGAGTCTTTCAATAAAATAAAATGATAGCCAATTAAGATGTGGTAGAGTATAATACTAATCCTTATTCTTGACCCCTCCATTCATCCAGGAATTTTTTTTCACGGTATATATTTTCCTGTCCTTTCATTTTGGGATAAGCCAAGCGATTAGCTTTGGTAAATAAAATGAGGTACAAGAGTGGCCCTTACAAGTCTAGGACTGAAGTGGCCTTGTGTATTTTGTTTCCTTTCTTCTTGTGTTCCTGCAGTCACCTCGAGACTAGTTGCATTAACGTGCTTGACTCGATCGCAAGACAAGAGTCACCTGGGAAAAAATGGTGCCAACCATCACAGCCTGAAGTAACGGAGTCAGACAGACCTACAGGGACAATTAGAGCCACTTAGCTGAGCCCAGAATAGATCTACCAGATCTTAGCTAAACTGAAGACACACAAATTTCAAAAAACATATTGTTGTTCTCTAAGTCACTGAGATTTTGGCTGGTTTGTTTCACAAAAATTACTCAACCTACTTATGGTCTGAAATTTGGAACTGCAAAGGGAGATTAAGCATCAGCAAATCCCTCAACATAATTTATGACATCAGTAAATTAAAGAGGAAGACAATATGAATGATATTAATACAGCTTTAAAAGCCATTTGATAAAATTCAGCTGCACTTCCAATAAATTTCTACGTTAAACAGGATTAGAAGAAAATCTCTTGAAATAGTACACCAATAGTTTACCAAAAATGGATGCGAATATATTCACAAACTGCAAAGCACTGACCTGATCAAATAACATTCAGAACTAGGCAAGAATGCTTTGTGTCCTTGTTATTATTCATGATTGCCTTAGAGGTTTTAGCTAATAAAAAATACCCCCAAAGGCATCGATATAAACATCAGAAACTACATCTATTTCTTTGTCTGTTATTGTTATATTGTAGAGCTAGAAAACAAAAAGATTTCAGCAAGTTCCTATGTTATTTATTCAGAGAATCTGGTATGGCTGAAGGAATAAAAGGTTCCTACACACAAAATTATATAGTGTTTCTCTACTCAAGCAATAAACACTGGAATAAAATTATATTCGCAGTAATGAAAACCCTATGTGATACTGGAGTAAATTTAACAAAAAAAGCATCAAACCTTTATTAAGAAAACTGCAATACCATTGTGAAAGACATAAAACAAATTCTGATACAAATCCTGAAAAAAAGGAATGAATGAATTCTAAGACCTGATATTATAAAACTTCAGTTTTCTCAATGTCAGTATTATATTTTTAAATTCCAAGTTAGAGCCTCAGTGTGATTTTGCAGTCTAAAACAAGAGATTCAT
>NW_008358534.1:4749179-4780645 GCF_000622305.1 Nannospalax galili | reverse complement strand
CTATACCTTGGACAAAATGGCTCCAATGGCTTACTCCATTCTTGGGCCCAATATTGATTGGCATGCTTCTTATATGAGCTCCAATAGCTTTGCGATGTATTATAATTTCGATTAATAATACTGTGGCCTCTATGACCACTTCCTTCTTACTTTTAAAAAAACAAAAAGGGAGAAGATGTAGGAAACAAGGATGCCAGGCCCTAGGGTGAGGTGAGCCTAAAACTTATATGTCCAGGCTGTATTCTCTGCTAAAAGGGAGAGGCACTGAAAACAGTGGCTCTGATAATCCCTGTCCTGGAGAACACTGTTAGGCTGGCAGGAGGAAGTAGCCTGGTCATAAAAGTGCAGGCTCCCTGCTATGTGGGAAAGAATCTTGGTCAACAACCCTTAGCTCATCTCCTTGTCCTAAACAAATAACTCAGCTATCCCTGGCTAAGAGATTAGGCCAGGTTAAAGGTTTACTCCTGAGCTAAAAGCTAAAAGTTCACCATGCTTTTAGCTCTAAGAAAGAAAACATTGTGGCCAATAAATTACTGGATGGGCACTGATAACCTTGAGTAAAAGTTTAAGAATCCTTCTGGCACCAACTAACAGACTAAATGTCCTGTTTCTTTGTACCCTAAATCTTTGTATGTGACTGCATATCCCACATGACTGCTAGTTCCTTGGGATGTATAAAAACCATCTGAATTATAAAATAAATCATCCTGTTGGGAAGACACAGGTCCCAGAGTTTGACTCTGTCGCCGATCAGACCCTCTGCCCTGAAGCCAGCAGGTCCCCCGCTAAGCAAAGCAAACCTGAGTCCCGACATTATGTATTTTAGTTTGTTTGTTTGTTTGTTTTAGTCTTTTTTGAGACAGGTTCTCCCTGTAGCCCCAGTTGTCCTGGAACTCACTATGTAGACTAGGCTGGCTTTGAACTCAAAGTTCCACCTGCCTCTGCCTCCTGAGTGCTCGGATTAAAGGCGTACACCACCATGTCTGGCTTTAGTTTTATGTTATGTATGTCAATTGAAACTAAGGAGCAGTCACATTTTGACAACGGAAAATTCCATCGGAGATGCAGTTTCTTCCTTGTATATGACAAAGAAGGCAAGCCTGTCCCATGTGAAGCTCGTTCAGCTCCCCATCATCCAATAACTCGTGCCCCTTGCCTGTACCCCCTGGCAGTGTGTTAATGTCTCATGCATGGCAGAAATCCTGTATTTAGAAATGCCAAGTGCTTCTCATCCTACCCAAGCCAAGGGCTCCCTGGAATCCAGTCATCACTATGCTGTGGGATTGCCTAACATCAGAAGGCTCTTCCAAGACCCCACACTTGCATACAAATCCCAGATTTGAAGCGTAGAGAAAAGATTTGCCTCATATCCCAACCTCTTAAGAAAATAATGCTTCACTTTGCAGCAAGTTCTATTGTCTCTCCCATCTATGGCAGAGGGATTTAATTCTTTTATGTTTACTCTTATTACTTTATTATGTGGCATATGTTTGTGTGTGCATATGTGTACACACGTGCATGCTTCCATAGACAGGGGTCAATGTCAAGTGTCTTCCTCTATTGTTATTGCGCTTCACCTTATTTTGTGTGACAGGCTCTTTCTCTAAGCCTGGAACTCATCAATTGGCTAAAGTTTTGACCAGTGAGCCTCAGGGATCCTCCTGTCTCATCTTCTGGTACTAGCATACCATTGCACCCAACTTTTTGCATACATTGGTGCTGAGGTTTCAAACTCGAGTCCTCATGCTTGAACAGCAAGTGCTTTGCCCCCTGAGTCAGATCCCTAATCCTGAATACAGATTTAAATGTTACTGGGCACATTCCACTGTCATGTTTAACCTGTTTACAGAGAAAAATAGGCTGTGATCTCTTCTCCCATGGAGCTTGAGCTCCTGAAGGAAACGTTTGCTATTTTTTGTATAATGCTAAACACTTTTTACATTAGATTTTCATTGGCCTATATTCATTTTATATACTGACAAGTTTCATAATGACATGTTCATACACATTCATTTCCCCCCTCTCATTTTCTCCCTCCCCCTCCCAAGATTCCTCTTTATTTCCCCAGACTTCCTTCTACTTTCATTCCATGTATATGATTTTATGTATCTACGTAAAATTTAGAAACTGGACATGTTACAAACATGCAATAGTTGTCTTTCTGAGTCTGACTTATTTGAAGTCATACAATGATCACTGCCATATGACCCAAGTTATACCACTACTATGTATGTACTCAAAGGACTCTTAGTCAAAGTACTACAGAAATACCTGCAAATCTAAATTTTTGCAGCACTATTCACAATAGCCAAGCTTAGGTGCCCACCAACAGATGAATGAATAAAGAAAATGTGACATGCATACACAATAACATTCATTCATGACAAAGAATGAAGTTATGTAAACAGCAGAAAATTTGACATAACTGGTAAACATATGCCTTTGTATCACTTATGTTTATTTAGTGTAAGAAATGACTATATACAGAAATAACACAAACACAAGTTAGCAATTGAAGTATTAAATTACAGAGCTATAAGCAAAACATTATGGGTATTAGAGTAGGGAAGGGCAAAGAGTTCAAGAAATTATTTGGTAAAGAGGTTGCATTTGAGCAACATGTGGTATTTCCCAAGATGTGGTCAGTATGAGATCCTCTGAGGTGCTTAAGAACTCCAGGCCTACAGGATCAGAATCCCAAGAAATGAGACCTATGAGCTGGCATGCTTAAAAAGTCTTCTACATCGTTTTTGGGGGCTGGAGAGATGGCTCAGTGGTTAAGAACACTGGCCGTTCTTGCAGAAGACCCGGGTTCAAATCCCAGCACCCACATGGCAGCTAACAACTGTCTGTCCAGGGGATCCAACAGCCTCTTCTGACCTCTGCGGGCATTGCACGACATGGGTGCACGTACCTACATGCAGGCAATACACGCATACACATAAAAATAAAAATGATAATTTTTTTAAAAGTCTTCCACATCGTTTTTATTTATACTATAGTATAGATCACAAGAAATAACACAGATTTGAGCATGTGGAGGAGTGAGAAAAGGCTTAAATTGAAGGAAATAACATGAACAGAGTGTCCAGGCATGAAAGAAAAATGGAAAGCAGTAGCCACTTCAGCTAGATGGGGGTACAGGTTTCATAAAGACTAACATGAAAAATAAGATTGGAAAAGTGGGTGAGGGCTGGAACATGGAGGACTTGGGGAAATGGCAGAGTAAGGTAAGGAATTTGAACCGCATTCTGAAGCATAAGAGAATTATTTACATATTCAAGCAAACAAATAAAAGAAAAATAGGGGGCTTTTGACTTTTCCAGTGCTTCCTAAACCTTGCAATGCATCAGAAGAGCCAGGGCTGGTTGCTGAAAGTCCAGTCTCTGAAGCACTACCTCTAGACCTTCTGAATCAGAATTTCCAGGGATAGAGCCCAGATTTTATATTTTTATAGAAGCTTTCCAGGTGATTTCCAGGCAGCGATCCTGGCAGTGGTTCAGGGTTTGGAATTTGGGAACCCCTTCTTTACTGATGAATGCATTTTTGAAAAATTGTTTTTGTAAATAGAGACTTTATTATTGAAGTTATTTGTTGTTCAAAGTACTAGGCTAGTGTGCTATTTAGAGTCAACCTCCAGTAAATCTCCTTATTCAGAAAAAAATAAAAAAGAAATTACATTCTCCATACGATTGCCATAAAACACAAACTGAGGTTAAATGACAACCCCTGATACTTTGAATAAAACGTGGCCACATGTTTGAGTGGCTAGTGTTAGTGATGCCATCTGGCTGCACTAATGCAACATGGGAAAATAATTTTCAATGTTCAAGATTAATCTAGTGTTACAGCACAGTGGATGAGCCTTAACACGATCGAATGAAAGAGAAAGTCTTAGTAGGCTTCAAAATGGAACACATGGCCATTTTGAGGTTTCAGGGAAAGTCAAGGCAATAATAGATAGCCATTCATTACATCTCACACTTCAGTAAGGACTAGATCATGTGGCTTTCAAGGTGATTTTTCCAACTTTAAGATTTTAAGTTATGTTATATGGATACTTGCATACCTTAGGGATGTAAGGCAAAAATAATAGAAATGGGGAGGACCTAAAATGTTCATGCATTGGTCTAATTCGTTTTTCTAAAGTATACAAAGACAGATGATTCTGAGAAAGGTTTGTTTCCATAAGGCATGTGATATTTCAAGGCTGTCATTTTCCTTTAAAGAAAGCATATCTCTTACTAAAGTGTATCTTCATTTTCATGCAAACACCTTGGTTTGGCAAGCTGGGATGCTGGCCTACTATTTGCTTAACACACTGCTCAAAAGCCAACCCTGAGCAAGAAGTCATTGTTGTTGAGCTTTTTATTAGTCAAGCCTGATTCTTTTCCTCTCAGTGGGTCCTAGTCTCTCCTCCAGAACCTCCCAGTTCCCCTTCAGTTCCCACTCCTTCCTCAAGGCCCAGTGCTATAAACAGGCTAGAAATCACAGATCAGTCTTAACAGTGTTATTTCAGAAAGGAAATGTAATCCGAACAAGTCTTGTGTGTTTCTGAGTTGGAATCCCTTTTTCCTAGGGACTGCTTGAGCTATTGGAATTCTTTCTAGTCAGTCCTAGTCAGATCACTTCCATGCTAGCAGAAAAGGCAAATATGGATATCAATGCCCTGAGACCTAGCTTAAATAAAGCAGATCTTGGTAGAGAAACTGAGAACCCCCATTAAATTTAACAGTTTAGGTGTTTTCTTTCTGGCAATCTCTTTCTTGGTTTTTGGGTGGGAATGTGTAAGGAAAGAATTAATTCCCACATATTATCATGGATTGATTTGCATTTTATGAGCACAGACTTGTATTTTTATTTGTAGACTATGTCCTACTCTGATATTTGTCTCCCTGGCCCACGCAGAGGAAACTTGGGCCTGTGTTTCCCAGCAGGATCCCAATTCCCACAGCATTTTCCCCAGTGAATTTGGTTTCACCTACCTTAGAAGTAGAGACGTAATGGACCTGGTGGTGAGGAGCAAGCCAGATCCCACCATGGACCAAAAGTTTAAAGGACCTGGTTTTTATTAGTGCCAACAGTCATGCACTACTTAGGCCACGAAGATTCCTGGTTATATCGTCACCATGAGGTTCTGGGGTTTTCAAGAGTCTGCATCAGAGCCAAAGTATTCCCAACTCCCAAAGCTCCTCCTTGCTTTAAAGGGCTTCAGGCAGGAAAAGCAAATGCAGTGGGACTTCAGGGGCCTGTGGACCCTGTTCAGTTCATATCAGACTGTTCTGAGGAGTGGTAAGTCACAGGGTCTATATTGGTGCTATTTTTAGTGAAACTAAATTCCTTCCCCAAGTTCTCCTGCTTCCAATTTGTTCTAAGTGTAGGAGATCAGCTGTGGGCAGATCATCTTACTGGACCAAGGCTCTGTCAAGGCGAAGGGATCGGACCAAAGCAGGGAGGTGGAGCAAAGAGCTCACAACTGTGGGTGCTCTGGACCCACTTCACTGTTTCACTATCTCTAAGGAAGGAGGATCCTTTGGAAAGGAAAATGTTACTACCCCTGGTAGTGGGCATTCCCCTGAATTCTGGCAGAAACTTGATACATAGATGACATGATAGGGAAAAACTCGAGAAATTGGCAGCTCTTTCACTTTCTTTTTTAGTTCCTATAAGAGAGAGAGAGAGAGAGAGAGAGAGAGAGAGAGAGAGAGAAAGTTTCTGCAGGTTAAACCCACATCTTGGTCAGATTTGATACCCCAAGCCAAGCAAGGGTTGAAAGTATGAGGAGGACTAGTGTCTAATCACTTTGCAGCTGTCATTCATTATTCTAAGGGGCAATTTTAATGTGGAAGACGTTTCACAGAAGAATTTTTTGGCTTCAGACCTTGACCACAGGTGTTAATTCAGAAGTAGACAGCTCTCCTGGCTCCTGAGACTGCTAATTGCCTTCTCAGATTCATCTAGGTAAGTGGTTTACAAAGTGTGGGCTGTGACCCAATAGACAGTAAGGAAATCTATTTAGTATGCTGCCATCAGAACTTTAAAAATGAAAAAGAAAGAAAGCGGATTGAACAGGATGCAATGAAATAGAATCAAGAAATAGAACAGTAAGAATGAGTTCTATAAAACTTCTGTTTCGTCTATGTATATATGTCCTTTATCACCACATAAAATGTATTTCATACTGTTTGTCATGGAAATACTTTACTTTTTTGAAAAACATTGATGCGTATCAGTTTGCAGAAAAGAATGTGAATATATATCCCTAGACTACCTTCGATTTGATAAATGATGCTAGTATTACAAATCCTACTTTGAGGGAGTTCATTATGTATCAAGCATTACTCTGTACTTTATTTTTCATCTTATTTAATCATTTTCACAACCTTCCATGGCAGGATTATCACAGTTTTACAGGAGAAAACTGGAGCTCAGTAACTACTTCAAGTAGCTGTTAATGTAGAAGAGTTAGTGCATGGATCTAGATCTATCTGTCCCCAAAGTATATGTTCTTAATCATTTTAGATCATTCCTCTCTTTAGTTGAGCATTCCAAAGTTAAATTCATTAGTAATGGGGCTATGAAAATATTCCTTCTGCTGATAGCTTTATATAAAAGAAGATATAAATGTTTGGGAAAATAATGTCAGATTCCCAGAAACTTCCAGAAACCTCTTCATAAACGGAGAGTTTCAGTTGGAATTGGTTGCCTAGTTGACTGACGACCCTATGCCTCAAATCTAGCCTGAAGACTTGCTAATGGGCATCTGAAAGATAAGCTGAGGAACATGATCCCAAGGCATTATATTTTCATGGTCTAACCCCTCCAGTTGCTTCCATTCTATTCCACAGAGAAATCATGTCCCAGGGCACATTTGATTTTTGTCTTTTTATAGTTTGAGCTAAATCAGTTCAACCACTTTTGAGTTGATGAGAAGAAAAAAATCATACTTATTCCACTTCCAAAATAAGCTCTGCTTTTGGGTACACAGAAAGCTCAGAAAAGGCTGAAACTTTCAAACTTCCCACTTCACATATGGGAACGTCTAGGTCCTCATTACTTCAAATTTTATTTCAAAAATTCCAGTGATTTGCTCATTTTGCAAACTCCAGTGTTATGTCATTTTTGTAATTCTCATGACACATACCCTGTTTGTATGCCCAGTGTGTTACAGAACAGAAGCACTTGCCTCAAAGAGTGACACCATGTGGAAAGTGTCTATATGTGTGTAGGTGATGGGGGAGGTTAACAGAGGAGAACTACTCGATGTACCCTCCTGTGGAGTGCTTGCAGGAGTGCAGATTGGGGCAAAAGATACCCCAAAGGAAAATTCTTTTTGTTTCCTGGTTCCTTCCATGAGCCAGATCAACACTACAGGGCTGCTGGCTTCAGAATGGAATTCTCTCTAAGCCTGGGGAGGCTGAAACTTGGCCTAACTGGCTATTAGCTCCTCTGTAGCTGTTCCTGGCCACTTGTCAGAGCTTCTCTGATCCTTTTGTTTGGAGTGAAAATAGAGTCAAAAACATGTACAAAATCTCCAGGCAAAATGTTCTCCATTTTTAATAGCATCCAGACCAGGCACTTGGGCCACAGGCTCTGTTAGGAGTCCAGCAGGAACCTCAGCTCCCCACCATGGGGCCCTGCACTTTCCTGGCTGGGCTTCACTCTTAGGGGACAGGCCATCAACTCCACCTGCAGCCACATCCTTCCGACAGTTTCAAAACAGGAACAGTTGTCTCAGTCCTCCAGTTCTCCTGTCTATTCTATTTTTGCCGGGTTGGAATAGGATATTACAGGCCTACTCTGGCCAGAGCAAAGCTGACTTGTCTAAAGGGAGCCCAGATCCCAGGGCTCCCCAGGCCAGGTCTCGCTCCAGGCCCTGACTGCTCCAGTCACCACCTTCATGGAAGCAATATGGCAAGGGCAAAGAATAAGAATTCTGCTTCTCAACCTTATCACTCTGCCTGAAGCTTCTAGGAACAAAGGACATTTAATAATAGAATCCCTCCTCCGATATTTATAGCACCAATTGCTCAAAGCAGTTTTAGGCTTTATTTTTAAAATCTCAGCCTTTGTCGCAACCTCCCCAGGAACTCCAGCAGAAGGCAGGTACTAGCATCTCTACTTTGCAGACCAGGAGAATGAGGAATCAATGCAGAGAGGCTCCTTCAGGGATGGAAAATAGGCAAAGGTAGCTGGGAAGTACAGAGCCAATTAGCACTGTGCTAAAATAATGAGGCTGTGCACCTTTGCTCATTCATTTATTCCTGTTTACCTAGTGGAAAGTTGTTATTCTTTTCTAACTTCTGAACTGGGTAGCTGGGAGTCCAAGATGAATAAGTTGTAGTCTCTCATGGCTTCAACAAATAAATGTCCAGGAAAGCAAACGGGAAGGGAGATATGGTTAATTGTAAGAGACTTGAGAGATAGATGAGCTACATACAATCTGCATACCCTGTTTGATCCCTGAATCAAACACACATACTGTAAGGGTGCATAAATGAAATAGGGAGAATTGTAATGCTACTAGATATTATTTAATAGAGATTATTAATTTTGGATGTAATATAACTAATATGTTAGAATTACTTTATCATTTAGAGACATACAAATTGGTTGTAGATTAAATGAACTGATGCTTGAAACTGAAGGGAATGGGCAAAGGAAACAAATGAAGCAAGAGTGCCTTGAATTGATTATTGATACAGCTGAGTATTGGATGCAAGGTAGTTCATTGTACAGTGCTCTTTAATTTTCCATTTGCTTAAAAATTCCACAATACATGAGACTGTTTGTTTCTTCTGTTTGCTTTTTTGGGAAAAGAAGTCATAGAGTATCTTCTTTCAAAGAATTTCCAGAATCTGCATTATCTGGAGCACCTTATAGACAACCATTAGTGATGAGCTCAACCCTCTGAGCTACAACTGTCAAGATCAGGGAACACAAGTTGCCAGCATGTGGCTATGTGTTCAGACAAATGTTAGGTGGCACACTACAAAGCATGATAGAAGGAGCCCTGGAAGACATGAGTCCTGGTATCATTTCTCACATTACTAAGTGTTTGAGGTTTGAACCAGAAGTACCCTAAGACCCTAAAGTAGAGAAACTAAATCTCAAAGGCTGTAATTGGCCTCCCAATGCTACACAGTAAACAACTGGCAAGTTTAACAGTCACAATTCTGATGCCTTAACTCCCACCGCAGAATTATATTCTTTAACCATTTGTAAGATGCCAATATTCCAGAAACTATTGGCTGCTTTTATACTGTCATCCCACAACAAGAACCTAGAGAGCCAAAGCAATCTTGGGCAAAAAGAACAATGCTGGGGGCGGATCACCATAGCAGATCTCAGATTATATTACCGAGCTATAGTCATAAAAACAGCATGGTATTGGCACAAAAATAGACATGTAGATCAATGGAACACAATAGAAGACCCAAACATGAGTTCATATAATTTCAGCCACCTGATATTCAACAAAGGTGCAAAGAATACACAACAGAGGAAAGATAGTGTCTTCAACAAATGGTGTTGGCAAAACTGGATCTCCACCTGCAGAAAAATGAAACATGACCCTTATGTTTCACCCTGCACAAAAGTCAACTCCAAATGGATCAAAGGCCTCAATATAAATCCTGAAACTCAGAAACTGCTAGAAGAAAACATAGGAAGCACCCTCTAAGATATAGGCATAGGAAATAATTTTCTAAACCAGACATCAGCTGTTCAGTGACTAAGGTCAGCAATCAGTAAATGGGACCTCATTAAATTGGAAAGTTTCTGAACAGCAAAAGAAACAACTAAGGAAGGGAAGAGGAAACACACTGAGGGGGAGAAAATCTTCACCAGCTACACATCTGATGGAGGATTAACATCCAGAATATACAAAGAACTCAAAAATGAAAAAAATAAGAAAATAACTCAATAAAAGATAGATGAGAGACCTAAACAGAAATTTCTCAAATGAAGAAATAAAAATAATAATGGCTAAGAAGCACCATAAAAAGTGCTCAACATCCTTAGTAATTAGAGAAATGCAGATTAAAAACCACTTTAAGATTCCATCTAATCTCAGTTTGATTGACCAAGACCAAGAGAAGAAAAGACTCCAAATGCTGGAGAGGATATGGAGAAAGAGGAACGCTCATTCACTGCTGGTGGGAAAGCTAGCTTGTGCAACCACTATGGAAAGCAGTGTGGCGACCCTTCAAAAAACTAAAAATGAACCTAGCATATGATCCAGCGATACCACTCCTTGGCATATACCCAAAGGACTCCTCATACTGTAGAGATACATGTACATCCATGTTTGTTGCTGCTCTCTTCACAATAGCTAACAAACGGAAATAACCTAAATGTTCCTCAACTGACAAATGGTTAATGAAAATGTGGCACATCTACTCAATGGAGTTCTAATCAGCACTTAGAAAAGATGAAATTATTAAATTTGCAGGTAAATGGATGTAGCTAGAGAATCTTATACTAAGTGAAGTAACAGGGAACTCAGTGCCATATAGAAGAAACCTCCTTTAGAGTGACAAACATGCCATACAGCACTCATCAAAGAAGCTTCTTTTTGCAAGAGATGGAGGCTACTGCAGAGTTGCACATCGGGTCAGGCATAGAGAACACATGCCTGGGAGATGCCCAGGACTAGGTGACACATCTGCAGCCGAATATCTACAACTAAGGCTCATGGAACACAGCTGAGTAAGGGGTACAGAAGGGCTTATGCACCCCTCAACTCTCACCAATGAGGCTTCCATGAACATCAGAGTGCAGTGCACACAGAAGGTCACAACTGGCCAAGTTTTGGAAAATAAGAGCCTGTAGAGTATAGGATGGGACTTCCATATGGAACCTCACCCACCCACAGCTCAGGAACCATTGGGAAAGAGGAGGTAGAAAGATTTTAAGAGCCAGGCTGGTTCATGAACACAGGGAGGTAGAGGTCTCCAGGCTACTGGATGCTTTCTCACATGAGCCTGTGGAAGCGGTGGTGTCAAGCACGGGACCCATGTCAGCTCAATTAAACAAGGGCCCAAAGTGGAGGTGAGAAATAGGTGGTGGGCCAGCACTAGATTGAGAACTATTTGACACTGATTGCTGCTCGGTGAGGGAGACTATGACTTACATAAGATCACTGACTAGATTCCAGTGCACACATTGACACTGAAGGACATTTGGGTACAAACACCTGAATGAATAGGACTCAGCATGTATGGCAGAGTACATAGGGCTTGGTGGGGGGATAGAGGAAGGCATGGATGGGGGAGGGGGTCTGGATTTGAGTGGGAAATGTATGAAATTTTAAAAGCTCAGTAAATATTTTTTTTATATATATCCAGAAAAAGAACACGTAGGTAAGTAAGTCAGTGTCCCAGTTCTATGTCAAGCACCTACTAGGTCCTAATCAAGATGTATTTTTTCAGATAAGAGCAAAACCAAAGCCAATACCCTTGTGAAACTTGAGGTGAAGGATTATGGTAGTACATACAGGCTAATTGCACATTCATCACATTCATTTCATTCCACTTTTAAATATGGACAGTACAAACTGGAGTTGATGACTTATTAAAAAGAGGAAATGAAGTTGTGGGGATAGGGAAGTGGAGTGGATCAGGAATGAGTTAAGCGCAGAAGTCAGAGGTCAATATGAACAAATACATTATATTAAATTCTCAAAAAGTTGATAAAATATTTTTTAAATGCTGAAAAAGATCAACAAAGGGCACTGGTGAGGTATGAGAGAAAGAAATTTCCATAGTCTGATCATTCATAGAAAGAAGGCCTCTAAAATGAAATGATAGGAAAGAAATGAACAAATACATTATATTAAATTCTCAAAAAGTTGATAAAATATTTTTTAAATGCTGAAAAAGATCAACAAAGGGCACTGGTGAGGTATGAGAGAAAGAAATTTCCATAGTCTGATCATTCATAGAAAGAAGGCCTCTAAAATGAAATGATAGGAAAGAAAATGGTGACTAGAAACTAAAGGAAGTTGGTAGTGGAAGAGTGGAGGTTGAGAGAAGAGTCACTCAAGCAAAAAGAAATCTCTGAACTGTGCAAAAATATTTGAGAAAAATAAATATGGCTGGAATATATAGAGCTGGGAAGACCACAGCCAGACCTTGCATTAGAAGGACAGAAAGATAGCAGAGTATACATGGCCTTATGAGTCACATTGAGGAATGAGGCCATTAAACATGAAAACAACTGAAAGCCATCCAAGTGTTGTAGTTGTGAGGTTCACATTCTACAATTTGCATTTTAAAATAATTTTACTGGCAATTATTGCGGCATTTCACTGACAGACTTATGAACAAAAGGGCCTAACTAGCCAACTATTATAGAGAACCAGGTAAAATTCAACAGTGGGGGAGCTGAGAAAAGGCACAGGAGTTAAGAGCCCTTGCTGGTTTTCAGAGGACCAGAGTTCAGTTCCTAGGATCCATGCTGGGTGGTTCACAACCACTTGTTTCTCCAGCTCCAGGAGATCTAATGTCTTCTTCCGGCCTCTAGTTGGTACCTGCACACATATGCACATACACACAGATACACACACAAACACACAAATAAATGTAAAATTAAATGTGCAAAAAAAGGTCACCAGTGGTTTAGAGTAGCAGGTTTATTACTTTTATTCTCTCTGTGAGCAAATACTTAACAGGAACAACTTGAGAAGATTTATTTTAGCTCATAGTTTCAGAAGGTTTAGTCTATGGTTGCTTGACCACATGAAATTGGGCAGAACACCATAGCATCAGTAGCATGTGATAGAGGAGAGTTGTTCACTTCATAGCCCTCAGAGGGCAGAGAAACAGAAGGAAGAAACAACATTAAGAAAAACTCCATGTGGCTGGCGTGATGGCTCAGTGGGTTTAGAACACTGACTGCTCTTGCAGAGGACCTAGGTTTATCTCCCAACACCCACATGTGGCCAACAACCATCCATAACTTCAGTTCCAGAGGATCCAATGGCCTCTTCTGACTTCCATGGGCATTGCATGACAGGAGTGCACTTACATACATGCAGGCAATGTACTCATACACACACGCACACACACAAGCACACACACACACACACACACAAAGATACCTCCAACTACCTGCCCCCAGTGGCCTACTTACTTATGAAGTTTTCTGGCCCTCCCAAAATATCACCGAGCCCTCACTACATAAGGCTCTGTGGGGCCATTTCATATTCAACCCATATGAAAGAGACAGAATGAATGTGGAAAATGAAGAAGTCAGAGATGATTGATCAGGTTCTGGTCAAAGGAGCGTGATGGTAGAGATGGAGGTTGGGATGAGCATATTTAGGAAGAGAATAAAGATCATGACATTAATTTTGGCATCTGGTACCCAGTGCTTGCTGATAAGGATGACAAGGGTGTTGTGGTTCATCAGGCTTAAGTCTATGTTTGTATAACATCTTCACTCAGAGCAATCCATAGGCCAAATCAACAAGCGACCTGTGGTGTCATGGTGCTCTATTCTTTGTACACATCTTTTCTCTATGCTTCCTGTAAGTTCTCTTCTTGAGGAGCTTCTTATCAGTGTCCTTTGAGGAATGAATTCAGCCCCTAGGCAGAACGGTACAAGCAGAATTAAAGGGAAGAAGACTGGATCAGTATGAGAGTACTAAGAAAGACCATAGGGTCGTTACCATTTCCCCCCTTGCTCCTAGATATGCTTGATTTACTTGCTGACCATGAATTCATTTGTTCACCATAACAGCAATGTGATAAATATAGGAAATGAAATAGTTGACATATATGCAAAGCTAGTGCCAGAGAAGTATCCTGTCAAGTCATTCAGCAAATGATTTCACCTATGTGCATTTGAGACTGACTTCTTTTTTTATCTTTGTCTTGCTTCCTTGCCTATAGCACCTAGTACAGGGCTTGACAGAGAGAAACTATCTAATGTTCCTATAAAAAGCTGTTTAGGTAACCTTTCTTTTTTCTTGTCATTTTTTATATGTGTAAACATTCCAAAGTGCCAAGTATAGTAAATCACAGACTCTAGCCTTCTAGAAGCCATATGATCTTTAGTTAAAAGTAATCTAATCAGGGAAAGTGCCTTCAATAGACAAAGAGATTGACATTTGGGAAAATGAAATTTGCAAGGGAAACAACAAACCTTTATTCCAGAAAGCTAGTATCAGCAGTAGAACTGGCAATGCTGGAGATGGGGTGGTCAGGTTAAAGGGATCTAGTAAAAAGGAAAGTGACTGTTTTGGTGGAAGAATCAAAAGAGGAAGAAAGGAAGCCAGTTGTGGAGTAGCTTAGGTCCTTCAGACCAGGACCCGTGTGTGCTTAGAACATCTTAACCTTACAAATAGGTCAATAGATTTCTAGATTGAATGGCTGATGAAGGAGGAGATAAGGGCACTTTAAATATATTTTAGGACTTTTGATTGCAAATAACAAAATTCTAACTAGAGCAGACTTCTTTCTGTCTGGTTCAATTAGGTTGGTTCTTTGTTAGGCTGATTCCCCTCTTAGGCTGATGTTGGCCCTGTTAACCTAATAAATACATATTTACTAAAAAGAAATATTCTTGACCCCTGACACTTGCCTGAAGATCTAGTATCTTTCACTCCCTTTCCACTTTTCTCCAGGTAAAGATCCAGACCCCCACTGTCAACTCTGCCCACCCCTGCCTGCTGTCCTGCCCAAGAAATTGCAGAACCCTCCTCTGCAGGTAGACACTGGCTACCTGAGAGCATGTCTTGCCCACCTCCCACAGACCCCTGAGGATTGGCTGTGAGAATCTTCTGAATCTACAGAAGGTCTGTTCTTGGCCTCAGAAGCTTAATTCAGCCCCAGCTAAGCTGAGACCATTTCTACCACCCTATTAAAACATCAACACTGAGTTTCCCTAAGACTGAGCCCTAAGTCCCATTCATTTACCCTACAATCTCACAAGTTGGGATAACAGCAAATAAAGATACAAATACTCCATCAACAAAAGAGAGACCAGATATCCACGTCAAGAAACACTGCCAGTCTCCTAAATCCAGGTGTCTAGAACCCATTGAAAATATACAATGTAAAAGACAGTGTGTTGCCTCTAAAAATTAGTCAAGGAACTCAAAGAAGATATGAGTCAATGCCAGAATGGAGATTGTGAAAACATAAGCAGTTGAATGAAATAATGGAAACAATTTAACATATGAAAATAGAATTTAATAAAGAGAATCTCTGAAGAAAACCAAATGGAAATAAAACTTGAAATCAAAATTTCAGGAAGTGAAATTAAAACCTCAAGGAAAGTCTCACCAATAGATTGTACCAAGTGGAAGAGAAACTATCAGGTCTTTAAAGACAAGGTAGAAGATTTGGACTAGTGAGTCAAAGAAAATGTTAAATCTGGAGCAATCCCTGGAAGAACATGAAGAAACTCTGAGACACTATAAAAATACCAAGCCTATGAAATATAAGTACAGAAGGAGAGAAACCCAAGTCAAAGGCATAGAATTGTTTTCAACAAAATCATAGAAGAAAAATGCCCTAATCTAAGGAAATAAATGACTACAATAGGTGCAAAGTACATTAAAAAAAAAAACACCAAATAGCACCAAAAAAGAAACTCCTCATAAAACAGTCAAAACTCTAACTGTACAGAATAAAGAAAACATACTGAAAGCTGTAAGAGAGAAATATCAATCTAAATTCTAGAATGGAATAGAGTCGCAATGGCTAGGAGATGGGCACACAAAGTCCCACCTAAAGTTGAAGAGCTATTGGTGATTGATGGCTGCTTTGAGAGAGAAAGTAAGTTTTCTTGGTGTGCTGGATAGCTTTAGTGTCAACTTGACACACCTGGGTTGAGGGAGCCTCAGTTGGGGAATTGCCTCTATTAGACTCCTCTATTGGACTGGCCTGTGGCCATGTCTGAGGGGCATCTTCTTGATGAGCGATGTGGGAGGGCCCAGCCTACTGTGGGTGGTGCCACCCCTGGGCAGGTGGGCTTGTGTTGCATAAGAAAGCAGGCTGAGCAGGGGCCAGGGGAGCAAGCCAGTAAGCAGCGTTCCTCCATGGCCTGTGCTCCAGCTCCTGCCTGCAGGTTCCTGCCCTGAGTTCCTACCTTGGGCTCCCGGATGAACTGTGACCTGGGATATCTAAGCTAAATAAACCCTTTCTTCCCCAAGTTGGTAGTGGTCAGAGTATTTTGTCACAGCAATGAAGAACAAACTAAGACACCTGGACAAGGCAATGATAGACTGCCCATGTCCCAATGGATGGCATGACACCTGTGCACATGAAATTGGGAGGAAAATGTTAAGGTGGATAGTGGAGGAATCAGAGTAGTGATATGAGAATCAGAGGGATATGGTTAAAATACATTATATTCATGTATGAAATTCTTAATCATTTATTTAAATTCCAGATTTGATTCTCATTGGACTGATTAAGTCACATTTCTAATACCAATTTATCACTGTCAACAAAAGGTTGGAAGTGATCAGCAGAGCAGACCCAGGTAACATGATAACCAACCCTGGATTGTTAGACATGAATCAAACTCATTTAAACCAAGTAGACTGAAAATAGGGCTTAAATGGTTCCACAATGAAATATACTATCATCAGAAGGTAAGAAAGTGAGTTCTTAGTAGGAAGAAACAGCATAATCCCAATGGAAAATTAGAATGTGGAAAACAATACAGTTGAAAACCTTTAAGGGGAATGAGCTGAGGCAGGTGAAGTAATAGCTCTGGCGTGCTATTTGCATAGAAGAGGATTGTTGGGAGAAAGAACAGGATGCTGCTAGAAGCCATTGGAATGTCCACCAGAGATTGGTGCCTTGGACTTGGAGCACTGACAGAATTCTTACTTATAGCATTGATGAGAAAATGATCCTCTGCTTGGTTAGCCAAAATCATAGTGCCTCAGACTGAGTAGGTGTTGGTGAACAGCAAGGTACATGTGCCATGGGCTGAGCAAGTTCTTTGGGTTTGGGTTTGTTGATTATGAAATCAAACCAATATACTATAAACTTCATAAATCTTGGTCATGACAAAAGTTGACATGACTAATGTTGGACAACATAAGTCCTAGAGCTAGGCATACCAGGAAAGCACTCCAGTACCATGACCTGGTTCTTCAGATTTTTAGAGGAGTCATAGAGCATAACAATAAGAAACTGAAAAATTGTCCAGCAGTCTTTGGGGGATACTATCTATCTCTTTGAGCTTTGATTTACTTATCTAAAAACAAAAACATTAATCCTATGTTTAAAAATACACAGCATCCTTACCTGGTTCGTGGTAGCATTAAAAATGATAGCTAACCTCAAAGCAACACAGAAAGCCGGGACTTTTTCCAAAAGGCATCTGTTTACTCATCTGCTAATACACTGAAAGACCCCAAACAGAGGTAAGTCATCCTATCCTTCGATCCCTCCTCACACCTGCTTGTAAAGTTTGTCTTTGTTTTTAGCAAATATAAAATACTTCATCAGCTAAAGCAAGTTGTTTCAATGTATCATTTCAGGAAGGGCTTCCGGAGATGAGGTAAGAGACTGAAATGGGTAATACTCCTCAAAGAAAATAGTAATTCTTTGATGCATCCATCCAGGGTTACCAGGGTTAATTATGTGCAGTGGAGGTTGTGAAGAAAAAAATCCCATGATAGGACATGCAGAGTATTTAGCATGTACCAGGCCTTACTTGGGCCCTTTATAAATAATAGCTCATTGAATCAAAGTAAGAGTACACTAAAGCAGTATTGTGAATACATATTAAAATTGGATGTTCATATGTTGAACACAGCACAAATATTTGAACTCTATTTTAACATGCTTTTTCTTAGTACATCACAAGATTCAAACAATGGAAAAACACAGGATCTATTGAACTAGGAAATACTTAGCCACTGTCTACCATTCCTCATATACTTTTCTGTCTGTCTATCCATCCGCTGCATCCACCCTTCCACTCACTCATCTATCTATCCAACATTGCCAACTTGTTCCTATACAGCAGGTCCTGGGCTTGACACTAATGATACAGATACAGAGAGGACACAGCATTTGTTCTTGAGTTATTCAGTTTCGTACAGGAGGAGGAAATGTGAACAGACTATGGAATGGACTCCATTGTTAATAGTGGCACCAAGACATGGAAAAGGGGTACTTTATCCAATCTTTTTCTTTGGTTTTTTATTGAATTTGTTGTGAATTTCATACAGAACAGCTCAAACAATCTTAATCATCTTTATACCCCCATCCCCACTGGCACCCCCCCCCCACTGGAGCCCATATACTTGGTCATCCCCATTAAGGCCCACTGGGTTGTCGGTGTCCCCAGCCGTTCCCCAGAGCAAATCCATCAACTAAGTCTAGTCACTTTATCCAGAGAGTCCCTTGTTTTAGAAAGATCAGCTCTTCTTCATCTAGCAGCAGTCAGTTGCCAAAATTGGTTCAGATAAAATTGAGTTCTGCTGTTCATTTTCCCAGTTCAATGCTGGGTTATTGTCTGACTGAGTTTGCATGGGACTTGTGTATGTTGACACCATTGCCATAGAATCATATGAACAGGTTCCAGGAACTTTTATGACTCTGTTTCTCTCTTTTCATATGATCATGCACCTCTTCCCTGGCTCTTACAATCTTTCCACTCCCTCTTCCCCAAAGGTCACTGAGCCTTGTGTAAGAAAAGATTAATAAAAGGATCCTGTCCAAGGACCAGCATCATCAGACTCTTGATCTCTATACTTTGGCTCTTTGTGGCATTTTGTGTTCCTGGCCCTCTGCTGCATGAAGCTTCATTATTGAGAACTGAGAGATTCATTAGTGTCCTCCTCATTATCCCTGATCTATGTTCCTTGAGCCTTAGGTGTAGCAGTTGCATTGTAGATTGCATTGTAGATGTGTCACTTAGGCCTGGGCAATTAATAGACAATGTCTGTTTGTGACCAGCTGTAGTACATTGTAATAGTCTGGCACAAAATGAGCTTTTCTGAGGAGTGGTGACTGGGATATTTGTCTGTAAATAAAAGGATTCATATTTTTCACATAGTAAGAAATCACATTACTCTAGTGATGTAACAGTCTTGGGGGTTTTTCTAAGATCAATGACCCTTCCAGCCATGTGTATTAGGTTATTGTTTATATTACCACACTTGAGTTTCCTCCCTTTGAGTGGGCGTATAGTCAAATTAGGTAGCTGTTCATTGCCCCCAAGATAAGAGTGCCACTACTGCACAAATGACATATGCTGGGCTGTCCATTGATGTGGTTATTTGGTCTTGAAGCTGGTGTTGTATCATCCATTGATGTTTCCCTTGTCACCTTCATAGTGCTCTCCAAAGCTATGAGAGCTCGCCTTCAGGGGAAGTGGTGCAGGTGATTGCAGCTCTATTGCTCAAAATCCTGTATCCAAAATATGTTCTGTCTTCGGCAGTAGGGTCTTACTTTCAAGTTCTGGGAAGCCATCAAGGGCTGTGGCAATAACCTAAGTAATTTGGGGAGTCTCTTGGACCACCCTGGCCAACAACTCAAAAGAAGGTAACTCCTGTTTGGCACTGTTTCTTAGTATGTAGCTTCTAGCTATACACATGGATTCATGGAGAGAAAGGTATGTATAATTTGTCAGTGGGTTATTGGACTAATATGGTTCCCTCTGTTTTTTAAAAAAATACCTAGGTATTATTTATCTCTCCTCTCTCTCTCTTTCTCTCACTGTATACTCCTTGCATCATGGTTCCCTCATTTAAAGTACCCCCATTTTCCCAATTTCTCCATTGATAATACCCATCACATATGATCCCACCTCTCTCGAGCTCTTTCTTTCCCTTTATCCCCAAGGTTCCTTGTATAATCCTCCCTCTTCCTTCCAATTTAAATAACCTCATTATTTATCCATTTCTCCTTTAGTAACACCTGTTTCCTCCTGTTATTCTCTCCCAAGTTATTTCTTTTCCTTTACCTCTCTGGATCATTTTCATTATCCTGGTTCCTATAGTTATGTCTGAATACAGATTCACTTATAAGGATTTGGTGCTAGGATTCACATATGAGGGATAAACATATGTCATTTGTTTTTCTGAGTCTGTGTTACTTCACTTAGTATAACAGTTTCTAGTTCCATCTATTTACCTGCAAATTTCATGATTTCATCTTTCTTTACTGCTGAGTAGAACTCCACTGTGTAAATGTAACACATTTTCATTAACCACTCATCAGTTGAGGGACACTTAGGTTGCTTCCATCTCTTCGCTATTGTGAAAAGAGCAGCAACAAACATGAATGTACAACTGTCTCTGCAATGGGATGTGTCCTTTGGGTATATGCCAAGGAGTGGTATAACTGGGTGAAATAGTAGGTTCATTTTTGGTTTATAAAGGGTTCTCCACACTGCTTTCCATAGGGTTTGCAAAAGTTCACAATTCCACCAGCATTGGATGAGCATTCCCCTTTCCCCACATCCTCTCCAACATTTGATATCATTTGATCTCTTCATTTAACCAGTCTGACTGGGGTAAGATGAAATCTTAAAGTAGTTTTAATTTGCATTTCACCAATTACTAACGATGTTAAATACCTTTTAAGATGCTTCTTAGCTGTCTTTATTTCTTCTTTTGAGAACTCTCAGTTCAGATAATTAGCCCATCTTTGAACTGGATTACTTGCTTTCTTGATTCTTTGTTTTTTGAGTTCTTTATATATTCTGGATATGAAACCTCTGTCAGATGTGCCACTGGTGAAGATTTTCTACCACTCTGTGGGTTTTCTCTTCACTTCCTTATTTGCTTCTTTTGATGCACAGAAGCGTTTTAGTTTATTCCCATTTGTTGATTCTTGACCTTATTTCCTGAGCAATTGATGTCCGGTTTAGAAGGTCCTTTCCTATACCTATATCTTGTAGGTTATTGCCAATGTTTTCTTCTAACAGTTTCATAGTTTCAGGTTTCACATTGAGGTCTTTGATCCATTTGGAGCTGACTTTTGTGCAAGGTGAAAGATAGGGGTTTAGTTTCATTCTTCTACAGGTGGAGATACATTTTTGCCAGCACCATTTGCTAAACCTGCTATCTTTCTTCCAGTAAAAGTTCTTGGCCCCTTTGTCAAATATCAGGTGGTTGAAATTTCATGTACTCATATTTGGGTCTTCAATTTTGTTTCATTGATAGTATACTGGTATATTTTTGTGTCAGTACCATGTTGTTTTTATGACTATAGCTCTGTAACACAGTTTAAAATCTGGTATAGTAATCCCCCCAGCATTGCTCTTAGTGCTCAGGGTTGCTTTGGCAATCCGAGGTCTTTTGTACTTCCATTTGAATCTTAGGATGATAGTTCCCCATTCTGTGAAGAATGTCGTGGGGATTTTGATTGGCATTGCATTGACTCTATAAATGGCTTTTGGTAGGATGGTCATTTTTACAATATTAATTCTTTCAATCCATGAGCATGGGAGGAACTTCCATCTTCTAATGTCTTTCTCAATCTCTTTCTTTAAAGATTTAAAATTTTCCTTATAGAGCTCTTTAATGTCTTTGGTCAAGTTTATTCTGAGATTTTTTTTTACGCTATTGTGAAAGGGAGTGTTTCCATGTACTCTTTCTCTGATTGCTTGTTATTGCTATATAGAAAGGGTACTGACTTTTATAGATTAATTTTTAATCTGCTACTTTACTGAAAGTGTTAATCATTACTCATAGTTTTCTGGTATAATTTTTTCGTATATCTTAGGTATAATACCATATTGTCTGCAAAAAGGGATGATTTGACCACTACTTTTCCAACTATTAATCCTTTAACTTCCTTCTCTTGTCTTATTGCTCTTGCAAAAGTTTCAAGCACTATATTAAAAAGGAGTGGAGATGGTGGACAGCCTTGCCTAGTTTCTCATTTTAATGGGAATTCTTCCATTTTTTTCTCCATTTAGAATGATGTTGACCGTAAATGCACATTGAATTTTGTCAAAGGCCTTCTCTGCATCTATTGAGATGATGATGTGGTTATTGTCTTTGAGCCATTTACATGACTTATGGTGTTTATTGACTTACGTATATTGAGCCATCCCAGCATCTCTGGAATAAAGTTGACTTGATCATGGTGGATGATCTTCCTGATGTATGTCTGTATGCGGTTTGCAAGTATTTTGTTGAGAATTTTTCAATCTATATTCATTAAGTATATAGGTCTATAGTTCTCTTTTTCATTGTATCTTTACCTGGTTTGGGTATTAGAGTGATGCTGGCTTCATAGAAGGAATTTGGAAGTTCTCCTTCAGTTTCTATTTTTGAATAAATTAAGTAGTGTTGGAACACTATTGAGTAGTGTTCTTTAAATGTCTGGTAGAATTTTCCATAAATCCATCTGGTCCTGGGCTTTATTCAGTCTGGAGGTTTTGTATTACTGTATTACTTTTTTGTATTACTACTTCAATTGCCTTAGGTGTTATGGGTCTGTTTAAGCTGTTGATCTCTTTTTGGCTTAGTTTTGGTGATTCCCATGACTTTAGATACCCTTCCATTTCTTTTAGGTTTTCAAATTTAGTAGTGTATAGATTTTAAAGTAGTCCCTTATAATGTTCTGGATATTTTTGGTGTCTGTTGTGATGTTTCCCCTTTCATCTCTTATTTTGTTGATTTGGAGGTTCTCTTCCTTTCTTTTGGTTAACTGGGCTAAGGGTTTGTCAATCTTGTTTATCTTTACAAAGAACCAGCTCTTAGATTAGTTGATTCTTTGTATTGTTTTCTTTGTTTCTATTTCATTAATTTCTCCTCTGATTTTCCTTATTTCTTCTTGTCTGCTGTATTTGGGTTTCATTTGCTGTTGCTTTTTAAGTGTGTTGAGTTAGGCACTTAGAGCTATAAACTTTCCTCTAAGAACCGCTTTCAACATGTCCCAGAGGGTTTGTTGTGTTGTATTGTCCTTTTCATTTAGTTCCAGGAATACTTTTATTTCTTTCTTAATTTCTCCTTTGACCCATTCATTATTCAGAAGTTTGTAGTTTAATCTCCATATTTTCATGTAATTACTAGGGTTTCTTCCAGTGTTGATTTTAAGCTTTATTATATTGTGGTCTGATAGAATGCATGGAATTATTTCAATCTTTTTGTATTTGTTGAGGCTTCTTTTTTATGGCCCAGTATGTGGTCGATTTTGGAGAAAGTTCCATAGGGTGCTGAATAGAAAGTATATTCTTTGGTGCTTGGGTGGAATATTAGGTAGATGTCTGTTAGATCCATTTGATGTATGGTATTATTTAATTCAGACGTATGTTTATTCTCTGTCCTATTGACCTGTCTAATGGAGACAATGGGGCATTGAAATCCTCTACTATTAATGAGTTGGGATTAATCTGGATCTTAAAGTCCTGAAGTATTGTTTTTATGAAGTTCGGTGCACCAGAGTTTGGTGCATATATAATCATGATTGTAATATCTTCTTGGTCAATTATTCCTTTGATCATAATGAAGTGGCCCTCTTTATATCTTCTGCTTAGTTTTAATTTGAAGTCTATTTTGTCAGATATTAGAATTGCAACTCCCACTTTTTTCTTAGTACCATTTGCTTAGAATATTTTTTTTCCATCCCTTCACCTTAAGGTAGTGCCTGTCCTTAAAAGGGAGATGGAACCAAGTGTGGTGGCATACACCTTTAATCCCAGCACTTGGGAGGCAGGGGCAGGCGAATCTCTATGAGTTCAAGGCCAGTCTGGTCTACATAGTGAATTCCAGGACAGCTGGGGCTAAAGGGAGGCCCTGTCTCAAAAAAGACCAAAAAAAAAAAAAAAAAAAAAAAAAAAAAAAAAAAGGAAATGGGTGTCTTGCGAACAACAAAAACGATGGGTTTTATTTCTTAATCCATTCAAATAGCCTGTGTCTTTTGACTGATATTTAAAGTTATTCATGAACTATATGAACTATATGTATTGATTCCTGTCATTTTGATTTCTGCTTGCATTCTTGGTCTAACTGTGCATTTCCACAGTTATACCTTCACTTAGTTTTTTTCTGTTACCCCTTGAGTACAGTTATTCCTTTCTTCAACTCTTTGTATTTGCTTCAAGTATTCTCTTAAGGGCTTGTTTTATGGAGATGAATTCCTGCAGCCTATTTGTGTCATGGAAGGTTTTTCTTTCCCCTTTGACTATAATAGACATTTTGGCTGGGTAAAGTAATCTGGGTTGATATCTGTGGTCATTTAGAACTGGGAATACTTTGGTCCAGGCTCTTCTGGCTTTCATAGTCTGCACAGAAATGTCAACTGTAATTCTGGTGGGTTTTCCTTTATATGTGACTTCTTTTTCTTTTGCAGTTTTCAGTATTGTCTCTTTGTTCTGTATGTTTAGTGTTTTTACTATGATATGCCGTGGAGAGTTTCTTTTCTGATCCTATATATTTGGTGTTCTATGTGTTTCTTGTATTTTTATGGGCATGTCTTTATTTAATTATAGGAAATTTTCTTGTGCAATCCTGTTGAAGACCTGGTCCATATCGTTATCCTGTGATTCTTCTCCTTCCTCTATGCCTATGATGCATAAATTTGGTCTTTTTATGGTATCACACATTTCCTGCATATTCCATTCCTGTGCTTCCTTGAATTTTTCATAATCTTTGCTTGAGTGGTAATTCATCAACTTTATCTTTTAGTCTTGATGTTCTGTTTACCATTTCATTCATTCTATTGGTGAGTCTTTCTCCTGTCATTTCTAATTGGCTTACTGAGTGTTTCACTGCCTTCTTCATTTCAGCCTGAATATTTTTCAATATTTCTAACTGTTTTCTGAATTCACTCAGTTTATCCCTATCTTCTTTCAGTTCTATGATTTGTTTGTGTGTTCTTTAAATTCACTGAATTCTTTTATCATATTTATAATTGTTCTTTTGAATTCCATGTCCTGTGTTATATCTGGGGGGGGGTGTTTCACTGTACTCCTCTTCAGGACTATTGTTTCTTGATGAGGATGTATTATTTGAGTTTTTCATGTTATTATTTTTTTGCTGTGACTTTGGCATGTGGGTTTCTTTTGTAGTTTCTGATTCTTGTGTGAGACTCAAGCTTTCTTTTGTTGAGTTTAAGTCTGTTTCTGTTTGTACACTTTATATGCCTTTGTTGTTTACTTGTTGGGTATGAAAAGATGGCTTGTCTAGCCTTCAGGTTCTCTCTTTTGATTTGATACTGGAGGGGCCAGATGGCTTTAGTCCTGCTGCTCCAGAAGCCCAAGTGAGATGAGGATCAGATGCTCTCAGGCTTCCTCCTAAGTTCTAGATCTCTCTAGTCAGCAGGCAAAGTAAAATTTAGGTGGCTTGCTAGGTATAGGTGGGATTCAGGACTCTCAGGCAGTCAGGGAATGAGGCTGGTCCCAGGAATCCAGGGTAAGCAGGGAAGGAGGCCTCTCAGGAATCCCGGGCATGTTAGGGGTAGGGACAGCCAGGGATGAAGACTGGTCTCAAGTATGCAAATGGAAGTTGGGGATTGGGGGACAGGCTGTGAGGATTCTAGGGATCTAGACTGAATAATTGGGTTGGTCTGAGTGCAAAGGATCAAGAAGCAGAGGGGAATCTGGGCCAAGTGTGTAGTCTGGAGGTATGGGGTACCAAGAGAAGAAGTGGGCCAGTACCCACACAGGGAAGGAAGCTGGCCTCAGGAATCCCAGGCAGGTAGTGGGAGGTACAGCCAGGGATAAAGGCTGATCTCAGGTGTGCAAAGGCGAGGTGGGGGAGGGGACAGGCTTTGAGGGCTCCTGGGGACTAGACTGAAGAACTGGGTTGGTCTGGGTGCAAAGGATCAGGAAGCAGTGGGGCGTCTGGGCCAAGAGGGTAGATCAGAAGTCTGGGGTGCCAAGAGAAGTGGGCAAGTGTCCATGCTAGAAGGAGAAACAGGATGTGGGAGCTGGGAGGTTGAATCAGGTTGTGGGGGTCAAGCTGCAACAGGAGGGTCAAACTTACCAGGGAAGATTGCTGGCTTCAGGAATTCAGGCAGGTTGGGGGTGGGATAGCCAGAGATGAAGGCTGGTCTCAGGTATACAGAAGTGAGGTGAGGAAGTGGACAGGCTTTGGGGGCCCTAGGGAACTAGACTGAAGAATTGGCATGGTCTAGGTGCAAATGATAAGGAAGCAGTGGGGAGTCTGGGCCAAGAGAGTAGTCCAGAGGTCTGGGGTGCCAAGAGAAGAGGTAGGCCAGTGCTCATGCTAGAAGGAGAAAGAGGATGTGGGGGCTGGGAGTTTAAATCAAGATGTACGGGTTAAGGCACTGTAGGCAGGGTCAATCTTACCAGGCAAGGATGCTAGCCTCAGGAATCCCAGGCAAACTGGGGGTAGGACAGCCAGGGGTGAAGGCTGGTCTCAGGTGTTGTTGGGTGGCATGTCCTCCAAGGAAACTAAAACTGAACCCCCTAGACACAGATGCTGAGAAACATTGAGTACCCTGAGAAAAGGGGAAGGAGGAGTCACCATTTGGAATGGAGCCTGCAGACCTAGCAGGAAATGCACAAATGGTGCAGATCTCAAATATGGGAGAGAAAGAGCCTATGAGAATTCATGTCTTTGTAAGTGACCCTCTCCCAAATAGCATAAACATTGTTGGCAAACCCAAATAAATATTCTTATTCCCCAAACTGTAACTTAAGAGTGACATTGTGGTGGCTTGGATCCCAGAGATTGCTCCTGGGTTTCTCAGAGGAAAATTTGGTGTGACGTGTGCAAAGGCGAGGTGGGGGAGGGGACAGGCTTTCAGGGCTCCAGGGACTAGACTGAAGTTTTGGTTTGGTCTGGGTGCAAAGGATCAGGAAGCAGTGGGGAGAATGGATCAAGAGGGTAGTCCAGATGTCTGGGGTGCCAAGAGAAAAGGTTGGTCAGTGCCCACACTAGAAGGAGAAAAGGGATGTGGGGGCTGGGAGTTTAAATCAGGTTGTGGGAGTCAAGGCGCAATAGGTAGGGTCAACTTCCTGCTTCTTCGTCTTAAAGGGAAGTCTTGAGGAAGATTTCTTCAAGAAGATGATATCTCAGAGAAGACTGAGGGACCAGCACTAAGAGACCCCAGCAACAATTCTCCAGCTTCTAAAGTCATAATGCCCTTGGGATTCTAACAAAATTCTCTCTCTCTCTCTCTCTCTCTCTCTCTCTCTCCAAATATATATGGATATATATAATGTATTCATTTCATCTTTACAGAGATGAGTTTAAAATCTAGCTTCATCACTCACTGGCTGTGAGACACTGTTATCTAATTAGTAAAATGAGAATAACAATAATACTTGTCCTCTTTTTAGAGTAGTTGTGATGATCAAACACAAAATTATGTGTTAAGCACCTGCAGAGTCTTGGCAATCAATAAGTTGGAGTTACTTTTCCTTTCCCTAAGTAGAACTTAATTTTCAAAAGCAGTGAATTGGCAATGTAGCCAAGAGAGTAAATTGACCTTTTATTGTTTCAGAAGGAGTCTATTTCTTCCTGCCTTCTTTATGACTTTGGACTCCTTTTCCCAAGTGATTTCTTAGGGTCAACCCCATAGATTATTTAATGTCCTTTAGGGTACCCAAAGATGTCTGATCCATGCTCAAAACAGTGAGGAAAAATTCTGTTTCCTTTAGGGAAAGCTTTTCTACCTGAAATGACTTCAGTGCATTTTCTTAAAGGAATCTTACAAATCCATAGTCATACACCAATCTCCAATTCTAGCAGAGTAATGTGGTAGGCTAGAGGTGTTGTGTTAAGCTTTCAAGAATATACCACCAGCCCACAAACTACTCTCTTAGCTTTTTTGCTAGAGTTAGTATCAGTTTCTTAGAACTTGTATAACAAACTAGCTCAGGCTAGAACTTTTTCTGCTACCTTCCTCTTAGCTTTGCGTGCAACCTAATTCAGCACATAGACATATCACTTCAGTCTCTGCAGTGATCTTCTCATCCCCTCTGTGGTTCTCTCAATGCCATATCTCCTCTCTCCCTCTTCCTCTTGTCTCTCATGTGGTTTAGGGAACATTCAGATAATAACCCAGGATGATCTGATCTCAAGTTCCTTAATTTTATCTATAAAGATCTAATTTCTAAGTAATGTCTTATTAATAGGATCAATGAATTAGGATAAAGCATATCTTTTTTTATGGGGGCTCCATGGTTAAACACACTACAGATTTTATTCCATAATCAAGAATTCCAACTTTTTAAGCATGAGAGCTAGGCTTTTTTATAATGTTGCTGCTTTTGAGTAATAGGAAAAATAGCACTTACAAACCAATGCCAGGAAAAGTACTAGAAGATGTATATATACCACCTCATTTAATTTCAACAACTTTTGTAGGAGTCAAGTGCTAAGATCACCCCCATTTTATAGACTGGTCTGAGAGTGTTTTACTGATTTATCCCAGCTTATGAAAGCAAATACATAATAACTCATCTATAAAAACTCATCTATGCCTGATCCTTAAACTTTGCTGGTCAAACACTGACCCTGGGGAAAGTATTTTACTATGTCATTTAGAAATCAAAATACAGATAACATTTATATGAACTCAGCAAAATGAATAGTCTGTTAATAGTCCCTCCTCCCCAGTAGATGAAGGAACTGAGGCACAGAAAAATTTAGTAACTTGCCAATGAATATACTGCTAAAAGGCAAGCATGAGCCTGCAAATCTGTGAAACAGACACTGTTAAGATTCTATTTTACATGTGAGGCGACTCAGAGGGGTGCAATGACTTCCTCAGTCATGATGATAGTAGGACATAAACACATGTCTTTGGCTGGCTCTCTTCTTCCTAGTGTCTCTCACTGCCTCCAAGAGCTATCGTGAGAATCTATGGATATAATGTGTATATATGGTGGTGATTTACCTTAAAAAGATAAGTTGAATGGAAAACCATGTTATTGTCAATGTCTGCACAGTAGTCCTCTTTAACATTATCATTGCTATCACCATGAAATTATTACTATAGTTGTTCAACCTAACATGTCCAAGGCAGGGTCAGCAATGTGCAAGGGGCACTGCTAGCTTGCAAAGCTCTGATCTAACTGATTTTTTTTGTTTGATTTTTGGCATGACATTAGGGATAGAGCTCAAGGCAGGCAAATGTACTACCTCTGACACTTTTTAGAAAAAATTACATCGCTGGAGGGAAAAGGGAATTGTCATGAAGAACACATGAAACTCTAAGTATCAAGTGTTACCCTCTTGACAACAGCTGAAAAGAGAGTCAACACAGAACCATTAACAATATAGGATGGCAGGCAGCAAAGCCATGTTCACAGAAGGCCTATCTGTTACCAGTGAAGATGAGGACAGAGCTGATGTCATCCTAAACACAGTCTACTTTTGCACACTGGAGATCAAGAACAATAGAGACCCAACTATACAGTCATATTCCCCAATATACTAGGTATCCTAATGTGTTTTTTGTTGTCGTTGCTGTTTATTTGTTCTTTCATTTTTGCTTGTTGCTGAGCATGGAGCCCAGGGCCATGCACATACTGAGCAAACATTCTACTACTAAACTATACCCTCAGTCCCTTTAATTAATTAAATTAATTCACAGTGTCAATATTTAGGCCTACTCCAGCCTTCCAAGTAGCCCAGGTTACAGGTATATGCAACCATACCCAACTGAGTATTTGTTCTTGAAATAATACAGTAAGATATGAACCTTCAGCTCATTTGAAGCCTTCTTCACACTTATCTCTTTTGGGGCTCACAGTTTAGTGATGGCCCTGGTCCCAGAAGTCTCCTCTAGTGCTATGCTTATGGTCCTCATTTGTCTTTTGAGAACTCTTTCTCTTCCAGTTGAAAATATAACTCTAGGGATCTACTTCCTATTCAAGCACCTTATCTCATCTTTGTTGCTGCTGTGATAGGGTAAATTCAAATGCACAGTATTCCTAAACTATAAGCCTGGCTAATTCACACACTTTCATGGAATTTTAAACATTAGAGTTGGAGGTGAGGGTTTTATTTGTTCCTGAGTGTAAAACCTGGAAGGACATAAACTGAAGGCTCCATTGTTTCTCACCAGCTGGTAAAGGCCAGCTCCATCAGGAAAGAATGAAGCTGAACACAGGAAACAGTAGAGACAACAGGAGGAAAGGATGCTTGAATGTATTCTTTTTTGAATTCAAACTATCCTAAGACCACATGCTCTGTCTTCTTTCCCCTAGCTCGATAATGGCACCCAATACATTCTGTCTTATTTTTATTTAAGCTAAATTGAGTTGTGTTTCTACTCACTTTCAAATAACTAGTGTTTGTGCCTTTACATGCCAACAAGACTCATGTCAATTTTGTCTGGTGCAGGACATTGAGGGATCTCATAATATATCTCTTAGTTATCAATCCGTTTTTACAGATGATAAGAAAGCTGAGCCACAATGGCGAAATTGGTTAAATTCCCCTGCAACTCATATGTAGTCAGTGGGAAAGCCAGGAACTTGTGTCTTCCCCCAACCCTTACTAACGAATATTACTGATTTCATCTCTGCAACATGCTTCATAGCCTTCTTTTCCTTCCTGTCCTTCCTGCTCTCTACCTAGATTAGGGCCTCCTTATCTCTTTTCTAGTGTACTGCAATAAGATCCCCACTAGTTTCCCTGTCCCTCCTTATTGGAAAGCCATTGCTTTCCAAACAACATTCCTAAAGCATACTCATTGGTTATGTAAATTACTGATTAATCCACTTTTGAGGATTTCCAGTTGCCTACTAAACAAACTCATTAGCATAGCCTTTAGGATTTTCATAGTTTGAGCCTAATCAGTCTTTATGCTTCACTTTCTTTTCTAGATTCCCACAATACCTGACAGACCCCATGCATCTCCATTCCACACCTTACCCAGGATCTTCTTCCCAAATTGCCCCTGCATGCTATTCTTTAAGGATCATTCCAGAGACTGTAACTTTCACAGACTATGCCAGGATTCAATAATTGTCATGTTTCTTTCTTTTGAGATCTCCATAGACCATTTCTTCTCCTCTTTTCAAGCACTTTTTGCAGTCTTTTGAGTATTATGGCCATCATAAGGGTTTCTTTGAAGTCTTTACCAAGCCTAAAGTATCTGCAAGTTCAAATCTATACTTTCCTTCCCAATTCCATTCAGTGTTCACTTTCTTCATACCATCTGCATGCTTAGCTCTGTGCTATGTGCTTTATACAGATGCTGAGAAGTTTTATGTAGTAGCTCCCACTTGCCTATGAGAAATACCTTTCAATCCCCATAGTAGATTCCTGAAATTGCAGGTAGTACTTAATTCTACATATAACTATTATTGATCCTTTACATATATGGCTATGACAAAGTTCAATTTATTAGTTAAGCACAGGAAGGTATAAACAACATTGATACTAAGATAAAACGATTATAACATTACACTGCAATGAAAGCTATTTAAATCTTTTAAAATATTTTTCCTAGAATTTTTTTTATTTAATGTTTCAGACTATGAGTAACTGAAACTGTGGAATGCAGTTCACACAGAAGTGAGGATGGTTATGTATTATATTACAAGTATGA
>NW_008358534.1:4670354-4749068 GCF_000622305.1 Nannospalax galili | reverse complement strand
TATGACAAGAGTGTGTTTTGACTATTCCACTTGAAAGCATATATTTATCATAATATTACTTTATAGGACTAATAATTAAAGGACACACAATTATCATCCTAGCTCTCCTCACTTTATTTTTAATTTTTTTATTGAGCTTTTAAAATTTCATACATTTCCAACTCAAATGCAGACCCCCTCCCCCATCCATACCTCCCCCATCACCCCATCAAAGCCGACGCACTCTACCATACATGCTGAGTCTGATTCATTCAGGTGTTTTTACCCAAAAGTCTTTCAGTGTAAATGTGTCCACTAGAGTCTAGTCAGCCCATCCAGCAGTCATATGTAAGTCATACTCTCCCTGCTCAACTCTTTACACATTTTCTCAGGAGGCTGGATAATTGAAGCCTTCAAGAATCTCATTATTTGGGGCTGGAGAGATGGCTCAGCAGTTAAGAGCATTGATTGCTCTTGTAGAGGATCTGAGTTTGGTTCCCAACATCCACATGGCAGCTAACAACTGTCCACAACTCCCTCTTCTGACCTCATTACATGACATGGGTGTACTTACATAAATGCAGGCAATAGACTCATACATATAAAATAAAAATAGAAAAGGATCTCATTATCAAATATTTTTAATAATGACAGTCCTGGCATGTAGTCCTTCCCATCAGTTTAGTGCCATGTGTTTGCTTAAAACAAAGGTGTATTCCATCTGAGTTCAACAAAAATGTTTTAAATCAAATACATATCTTAATAAAAAGATAGCTTTATTTGATATGAAAATTATATTACTAGATTACTAGAGCAATAATCAAGGAAGTTTATAAGAAAATTTCACCTGACAGATATTTATTATTATTGCACAAACATATCTTTATAAAGCATTTTATGCATACCCTTTATTGAAATTGTATTCCTATAAATTTATAGTAAGGAATAATTAAAGCTATATACACAAAGACTGTGCTTTTGCTTATGACATAGAAAGAGGCAGCAAAATGTGAATTCTACTAACAACGAGAAAACGTGGATAATTTATAAAAATATTTCTTAAGCCCATTGGAAATCTGACAACATAAGACAACCTAGCGAAATGAATTCTAAAGTGTCCAAACAGTCAAAGAAGAAACATCAGTTTCATATTTACAATGCAAAGGAGGAAATAAAGGTGTCACAGAAGTAGTTAAGAAGAAATCAGTTACTCTTTCAATTAATTCTTAAAGGTCAAGTGTGGATTAGCAGATTAGTTTTGAATAGCTAAGAACCACACTCACCACTACAAAACTCCACTGTGTGTTCACTAGAAAGATCATAGGAAATGCAAAAGGCTGGGGAGAACTCTGCTCTGTATCTCAGGCATGCTCAAACAAAGGTAATTGTCAGCTGCTGGAGTACCAGAATCCAGCCCATCTGTTTCCCAATCTTTCTGTAGTGAAAGCTTTAAGTCAACAGGGAAAATGGCAGCGAAGAGTTTTGTCCCTAGACACTAAGAAGAATACATTGTTTCAGGAAGACAGGTAGAACCAACAACTTTGTGTTCCTAAAACATGGAAGCAATCTATCTGGGACTCTGGACACTTCAAGAATGCCAAGCAAAGGTCCCATCACTTAGGACTGGGCAAAGAAATTCTAACAGTAGATCAGTTACAAAACAAGGCAAAGTGTGGGTACCACAGGGAAGAACAGTAAGGCCTCTGAGAAAGTTACTGCGAGTGAATGAGAGAAAGAAATAGAAATATACCAGGATAGAAAATATATAAAGCTATTCATAAAATAATATGTTCATGTATGCAAACATAGGAAACAAAGTTATGTCACTTGCCACTAATGTCCTGTACAAGCTTCTGGGTGGTATTCATGTGGAATAGCTACTTCATAAAAGGCTTTGAAAATTAATCAAAAATCGGAACCATGGCCCAAAGAAGGCTGTTTGGAACTCGTGACCTGAATCTGACAAGACTGCTTACTTGCAAAAGCTAAATATGAAAAATGATTTTTTTCTTGTTAAATATTTTTGTGAATTCTGTGAGAACTTCATACAATATACTTTGATCATATTCCCCACTTTCCTAAATTGTAAAGATCCACCCCACCTCCCTAGTCACCCAACGTTGTGGAGTTTTTCCTCCCATAGAGTCCACTTTTGTTGTGCAAATACTTGGGTATGGAGCCTGTTGGGATAAGTCAAGAGTGCCTGGAATGTAGAGCATAGCCTCCAGGCCGGGTACCTTCTAGTGAGGGTGACAGGAAGCTGGCCCACTCCATTCTAGGGACATTGTCTCTTACCCAACAATCCCCAAACAAAACCATTAAGCCTCTAATCCTTTAATCCTAACCAGGTACCTTATAGATTATATGACTGGAGGACAGGACAAAGACCACATAGCCTTAGTAGTCCCCTCCCTCCCCCTACCTGTCTGCATGCCGGGAAAACCCACCCCCCACCTCTTTCCCAGCGAAGCTTTCCTGTATAAACGTCTGCTTCCACCATAATAAACGAACTGTCCACTGACACAGCCTCCCGGGGGTGTTTTGTCCCATCATACTCACCGCTGCCCAAGGCCCTGTCCCCCCACTCGTCTCTCACCTCACCCAGACCTTCCACTATGGGGACCACTGTGCAACAGTCTCCTGGTGGCAGCGGGTTCAGGCTGAGGGGGAACTGACAGGAGCCTATCCTGGAGTCTGGTCAACCTACCAAGGATCACACCCTTAAAGAAAACTAACTCTCTCTCTCCCAAGGACTATCAAGTGCCAATAGCTCCTCAGTAAAAAGTGGGACTTCATGTCCACCTCCCTCACCTCTGTGCTGGGATTTTGTCTGGCTTGAAATTGAGCATATTTTGTGCATGCTAACACAAGTGCTGTGAGTCCATATGTGCAACTGATGTGGTGTTTTTACTGTTTCTTTGTAGTTATCCACTATGTCTGGCTCTTACAATCTTTTCAGTACCTGTTCTATAAAGATCTCTGAGCCTTGGGTTGAGGGTATAGATGTCCCGTTTAGGGCTGAGCATTCCACAGTCCCTTACTGTCTGAACACTGGTCAGTTGTAAGTCTGTGTTAATTCATTTCTACTGCAAGAAGCTTCTCTGGTGAGGATTGAGAAGTGCATTAATCTATAGTTACAACAGAGGTTTATTAGGAGTCATTTTAGTATATGTTCATTTAGTAGAACATTAGTAGTAAGTTCTCCCTTAGGGCCTATGACATATCTAGCCACAGGGTTTTGGCCCTGATAATGGTGTCAGAAATGGGTTCTATCTCATTCAGTGGCCTTAAATCCAATTAAATGGTGGCTGGTTACTCCCATATCATTCATGTCTCTATTGCACTAGTGTGCATGTCTTGCCAGACCAGTCATTATTGTAGCCCACTGGGTTAACATCTGGGTAAGGCTGTCTCTGTCTTTTTACTGGGTAATTCATACTATTAATATTGAGAATTATTATTGATCAATGTTTATTGATGCTATTATCCTGTCATTTTGATTTTATGGTGTTGCTTTCTTAAACCTCTTTTCATTAACTGTTCTGGAATTTGTTTGTTCCTTATACCCTCTTGGGGATGGTTAATCTTCTCTTTAGATTTAAGTATTCATTTTGTATTCTCTGCAGAACTAGCTTAGTGGACATGAATTCCTTAAATCTGTTCTTATCATGAACAGTTTTTCTTTCTCCTTCGATCTCAACTGTTGATTTTGCTGAATATAGTTTCCTGGGCTGCCATCTGTGTTCTTTTATGACTTGTAAGGCATATGTGCAAGCAATGTTTTCTGATTTGCATAATCTCCATCTCCATTGTGAAGTCAACTGAGATGTTATTTGATCTTTCTTTTTTGAAACCTTTAATACCTTTTCTTTGTTCTGTACATTCAGTGTTTTGACTGTTATATGATGTGGGAATTTCTTTTCTGGTTTGATCTGCTTGGTGTTCTGTATGCATCTTGAACTTTGAAAGGTATTTCTTTCCTAAGATTAGTGAAATTTTCTTCTATGATTTTGTTGAAAATATTTTCTGTGCCTTTGGCTTTAGTTTCTTTTATACTTATGATTTGTAATTTTGGTTTTTCTTTAAATAGTGTCCCAGAATTTTTGCATGTTCAGTTCCTAGGTTTTTCTAGATTGAGCATTTTCTTTGACTAAGTGATCCCTTTTCTCCAACTTGTCTTTGAGACATCATATTCTCTCTTCTACACAATCTAATCTATTGGCAAGACTTTCCTGTGAGTTTTTCAAGTTTTATTTCAGTTTGGCTTTTCTTCAGTGATTCCACCTCTTTATTGAGTTATATTTTCATATCTTGAATTGTTTTACTTCTTTCATTCAACTGTGTTTCTACAGTCTTTATTCAGTCTTTTATTCGTATCTTCTTTGAGTTCCTTGAATATATACACAACTGCTATTTTTCAATCATTGTTTTATGTATCTTCAAAATTGATTTTCTCAGAACTCATTTCTCATACTCCTAAGTGTATGGAATTATGTGTTTCTTGGTATGACTATCTGATGTTGTCTCAGTTGAATGGGCATTCGAATCTTTGATTGCTGTTACCACAACGTGTCAGGGTATGGATCAGCAGAGTGGTGTTTGTTGTTCAGACTTGGAGCCACTCTGTATTGATGTGTGAATGGGTGTAAGAAGTGGTTTCAGTTCAGCTAAGAATAGGTACAACTACTGAGCCTAGAAACAAACTTTCTGTGAGGAGAGAAGATTCTCACTTCTGATCTTCTGAAGTCTATGGAAGGCTCATCATGTTCTATGGGTGGTTGTTGAGTGGCAGGGGCTGGGATCACAGTGTAAATGGCAGTGCTCCATGAACGCAGAGCACAGAATACCATATGTCCCTCAGGTAGAAGTGGATAGGAGTCTTTATCTGGGGTCTGAGACATAGGACTCCTGCAGTCCTTTCCCTGGGTGTCTTCGTCAGTGGGGTGGTGGGTCAGTTCTGGGGGTCTATACCTGGGATCATGAATTGAAGGATGCCAAGCTCTTCTCTTGCCAAGAGGATTGAAGGATGCCAAGTTCTTCTCTTGCCAAGCTGTGGGTGGGATGGCTGGCCAGAGGGAAGACTGAATCGGGGGTTGCTACATGTTATTCTCTTCCAGGCCCCATGTAGTCAGAGTGGTAAAGTAGGTGGAGTGGTGGCTTTAGGACAGAGTGGCTGGACTTGGTCTGGTGGTTACTACCTGTGTTTCCAATCAGACTCCATGCAGGCCTGGAGTGATACAATGGGTGAAATCAAAGTAAAATATTCTTATATTCTTAACTAACAAAATACAGAGCTTCATAACATATTTTCTTCCTTCGACTGAAATAAATATTACATTTATTTATTTATGTGGCTGGAGGGGGCAACATGTGCCATGATGTATGTCTGAAGGTCAGAGGACAGCCTGAATGAATCACTTGTCTCTTTCCACTATGTGGGTCCTGGGAATCAAACTCAGGTCATCAGGACTGGCAGCAAGTGCCTTTACCAGCTGTGCCATATCACTGGCCTTCTTTACTGGCTTTTTATTTATGAAAAAATGTATTTACTTTTAGTTTAGTTGTATGAGTGTTTTGCCTGCAGAGGACAAAAAAGGGCATGGATCCCAGGAACTGGAATTATAGACTGTTGTGAGCCACCATGTGCATGCTGAGCACTAAACACATGTCCTCTGCAATACCACCAAGTGCTCTTACTGTTGAGCTATCTTCCCAGCCCTTCCTTATTGGATGTAAATGAGCTTAGCAAAGTTACATAGTATAGAGTTGATATACAAATTTTATTGTATTTCTACACGCTGACAATGAATTATTGGAAACTGAAATTTTAAAAGAAGGATTACCAGGTATAATAGTACCAAAGCATAAATATTTTAATATAAATCTAACAAAATACATGTAGCACTTGTATGCTAAAAGCATATTTAATTATAACTCTGGTTTTAGCAGATTAAAAACTGCAGATTATATACAAGCCAATAATAGAATATTGGATCTCTCAAATAAAGGAACATTGTTAAATTATTTTAAAGTCACTATGCATTATTACGTATAAAATGTAGTTTCAGTGATATATTTAAAAACTACATTTTTAAAAAGTATATGGAGTAAAATTTTACTTAAAACCACATATGTATGCATAGCAATGAGCTATGATAGATACATATGAAGGTTTAAATTACACTTCTTACTGGTAAGATTATACATATTTTAAATTTTTATCTACTTGCTTACCTGCATTTATCATTTTTATACCTGAACATGTGTAGTTTTCAAACATTAATGTTTTTATACGTTAAGATTATTCTGCATCAGCTTTCTTTGGCTAGTATAAATTTGTGTGTGTGTGTGTGTGTGTGTGTGTGTGTGTCTTTCTAAATTTCTCTTCATTCACCCATTTTCTATGAAGATATATTAGGTACTCAAGATAAATTAAGCCTCAGCCTTATCATGTAACTATATTAAAATGTGGGCGATTCCATTTGACCATTATAATTTTGGCATTCTATTATCTCAATTTTATTTACTATTTCTGCAAAATGCTTTAAAATCTAAATTATATTTTGATATTCTGTATCAGTTACTTTTCTGTTGCTGTGATAAAATACCCTGACACAAAGCAAGTTGGGAAAGAAAGCGTGCATTTTTGGCTTATGGTTCCAGAGGGATAGAGTCCATCATGGTAGGGAAGCCAACAGTCAGGGAAAGCTTGGCAGGAGTAGCAGCAGGAACCTGGTTGACCACATTTTCATCCATAAGCAGGAAGAAGAGATATTAAACAGGAAGGGAGGCCAGGCTTTAAAACCTCAAAACCCACACCAATGACATACTTTCTGTACTAATACTCCACCTCTTAAAGGTTCTATAACCTTCCCAAACCATGTCATCAACTGGAAATCAAGCATTCAAATAAATGAGCCTATAGGTATGTTTTTCATTCAAACCCCATATTCTGCCCCTGGCCCTTATATGCTCATATTCATCTCATTAGGCAAAATGTATTTAGCCCAGTTTCGAAAGTCCCCATAGTCTTTAATAGTTTCAACGCTATACAAAATCGCAGTCTCTTCCAAGATTCCAGGCAATCTCTCATTAAAAAAATATTTTATTATTTTAATTTTATGTGTATGAGTGTATTGCCTTCATGTATGGAAGTGCACAGAATACACATTCCAAATGAGAGGAATGGAGATATAGTGAGCTGGATCAAACAAGACTAAAACCCAGCAGGACAAACACCAAATCATGCAGCTCCATATTTTGCATTTGGGGCTTCCGTTTCAAAGGACTTAGATGGTTCTACTCCTCCACCTTTGCTGCCTATAACATACATCTCTTGCTTTTGGACTTGTTCTACTCCTTCTATGCAGCTCTCCTGGGCAGATATCTCCAGGCTCTGGCATCTCTGACATATTGAGATCTCCACCAGAACCCTGGCTTCCAACAGTGGCTTCTCAGGGATAGCTTTCAGGAACTCTGACCCTGCCACACATTGCCTTGACTCAGTGAAACTACAGAGAGAAACTATAGAGGGAGAATCGATGAACTCCTCAATATTACATCTTTTATGGCTTCAAAATCAGTACCATGTGAGCAACACTGCCAAGTTTAGCTACCAGCTTGAGATGAACACTGCCCCCCTTTGACCACAGTTGCGGCAGTTTCTGTATGCTGAATCTGGTGAACACCATTCCTAAGCAGTAGCTTACTAGGAGCAGGAAACCCCATAGACTTTCTCATTTTGCAAGTTAGAAGCTTAGCTGAATCAGGGGTCTTGCCTTCAGGACACCTTTCTTACTGTTCCCATAAAGAGAAGAAGACTTCTCTTTAATGGTCCTAAACTCTTTAACAATTACAGCCTTTAATTTTAGTACATGACTTGGCAGCAGCATTAAGCTTCCATTTACTCTTTTCCTCCTCAAGCTATTTTTTTTATTTCTTTCAGCCCTACTTGTTGCTCTTTTCTACTGTAGACCTGCATAAATGTAATCAGTGCTAAACATTCTTCAGACTCAGTGTCATGCTATCCTGAAATTACCTCTGTTAAAGAAATTAATCAATTACTTTATTAATTTAGCCATATGCAGAGTCTCAGGACATAAGCAGAATGCAGCTAGATTTTTTTTTTGGTCAAACTAACACATGAGTGGCCCTGTCCCTGTTTTGATAGAGTCCTTGTTTACCTCTGAAACCTCATGACTCTACTCTCTACATTCCTCTCAGCATTCTTATCTTCTAAGTTCTGAGTAGAATAGCTTGGTAAGCTCTGCTTCCAACATTCAAAGATTTTTCCAGTCCACATTTCCAAACTCTCACAAAATATTCCAAAGGCATGAAAGAAATATGGTTAGGTTTATCGCAGCAACACCCTTGTTTCTCTGGTGCCAATTTATGAATTGGTTAATTTTCTGTTGCTGTGATAAGATAACCTGACAAAAGAAAATTAGAGAAGAAAGGGTTTATTTCGCTTACGGTGGTAAGAAAGGCATGGCAACAGTCAGGGAAAGCATAGTGACAGTAGCAAGAAACTGATTGATCACACTTTCATGCACACACAGGAACCAGAGAGTTCAAATAGGTAGTGGGGCAAGGTCATAAACTCAATCCTGTTCCCAGTAAAGTGCTACCACCAGCAAGGTTCCACCTGCTAAAGGTACCATAACCCAAAAAAACAGTACCACCAGTTGGGGACCAAGTGTTCAAATTCTTGAGCTTGTGGGGGATAGTTCTCATTCAAATCACCATAAATTCATATATAATTTTACCTTTTTGTATTTCCTTTTTTTCCATTTGGTGCAATTTTATGACACCACATTTATTTCAACAGTTTTAATCAAATAATAGTATAAATGACCACATTTCAATTTGCATTTTAAAATATTCACTAAGTATTCACATCATGTGTATATATTATTCAGATATTGCTAAGGAACATAATTTCTGTTTTACTTGTACTGTCTGCTTTGGGAAAAAAGTCACTAATTCACATCTTGAAATTACTGTTAAGTTAAACGGTCCCTGAGCAGAAATCATATACCAATTTGCTAACTAAGCCTTTTCCCTAATAATTTTTCTAAAAGTCACTTACCCTCTTCTCTCTTAAATGATTATGGACAGTATTACACACGGGTAGTCATTGGATCTGAAAGATAAAACAGACCCAGGACCCTAGCATACAATAATGGAATTGAGTGAAAAATAAAATACGATAATGACCTAATCCTGGGCAATTCTGGAATCAGGCTATGTGGGCTCCACTTCCTTACTTGCTGGCCAGGTAACCCTGGAAAAGTTATTTAATCTCCCTTGGCCTTCATATCCTCTTCTGTAAAACAGGACTAATGCCAGAACCTTCTTCAGAGTATTAAATCACTACTGATAAAACACTCAGCACAATGCATATATATATTAAGAATTCAAAAATTTTAATTATTATTTAACAAATTGTGAGATTGGTTGATGGATAACTAGATACAATGGAATATACATTTGATTAAGATGCTTTTATGAATCCAATGGCAGCAATGTGACTGGAAAAAATCAAGATTTATTTACATACAACAGATACCATGCTGTCATGGTAAGGAATATTGCATTGCATTATTGAATTTGATGCAATCACCTAGTAATCTTATGGAAAAAATATCAGAAACTCTATTTCATTAGTACCATTACATGATTAGGGATTCTAGCATAGAATCACAATTTCATGTTTTAATTATGGTTCTAGTACTTACTAAATATACAACCTGAAAGAAGATTTTAAAAAGCAGAGCTACACTTTCTTCATCTCTAATCTGGGAAATTATTCAAGCCAAAACATATGGTAAAACCTAGAACATATAGCAACCATGAGCAAAGATAGATATTATCTAGTAAGGTCATACAGGCCTAGCTGCCAATATTCTTAATAGATAAAAGGACACCCAGCATCATCCCATGTTGCAAAGCATCATTGTTCTGTTTCATGTTCTTTGCATGAGTCTGTGCTACTTATGATGCATAGTCAATACTCTTGATTTCAGTGAGAATTTTCATATTTAATTGAGTATTATCACAAGTTTCAATATAGAGCTTTTTTGCTACTCTAAGAAATGAGTCCCAGATGAATTTAAATTGTCTAAATTATAAATTGTACAAACATGAGGAATGCATTCTTCTTGGATAACATGTGTAAGCAAAAATATAAAACTGAGAGTCACAGATGTGTAATGATGGCTCTGTTGATCAGAGTGAAGGAATTTGTGTGATTTTTAAAAATAATCTTACTATATTTTCTAGAAGTTACAAATTTAGAGTGTATCTTGTCTAATAATCAGACAAACATTGCTAAGAAGTATACTACTCAAGAATATAATTCTGGGTAACCCAAAGATAAGATAAACTTGTTGATTTGCCCTCCTGTCTGAAAGATGGAAAGATGATGTCTCAAGGGAAAAAAGATAAACACACTCATAAGGAAATCTTTTCATCTATACACAAAAGAGCTCCATACAATTTTATCCTCTGGATAGTACTGAATACTCTTGGTAAATATAGTCTCTGAACTGATAGCCAAACCATCAAGATTTCATCTTTAAGAAAATATTTGAATCTTTTAATTTCATTGTGTCAGCAGTAAAATAGTACAAAATCAACTTCAGTATTGATTTATGTGAACAACATGATTGGATCTTTTTGAAAATTCTATAGATTGAAATTCAGGAACTGTAAAGGTTATGAGACATTCTAGTATGAATACTGAGTTTCAGAACTATTGCAGGAAAACGACATGAGAGGAGGAAGCTAAGCCTAATGCCTCTTCACCTCTTTTTGAATATTGTAACAGTTACGCCATATTTGAAATGTCTTCTGAAGAAGCCACAAGAAACGTTCAATACTAAATAAGAACGCACTCTAATTAATCTACATTTGTATTGGGGAAAAGTTCCCCAAAGCAAATGAAAAACAAAAAATATAGCTTCATATAGGTAATGCTAAATCCCATGAAGTACAAAGCATATGAAATCCTTGCTATGAGCAATTGTATAATGAAAACACTAATATTTTGGTTCCTGCAAATTTCAAGCAAAATGAATTTCTAATCACTAAACTGATAAAAGTAAAACAAAAAATAAACTTCCCAGACCAAACACAAGTAAATGCTATATTAAAGAATGATGAGGTTTTTTAATGCATGATCAAGAACAGAAACAACATGAAGAAACATAGTTGTGTCAAAACTCAAGAACAATCTCAAAGTCAGAATATCAAATGATTATAGAAATTTAACAGTCCGTGGAGCTATAAGGGACAGGTTTGGGAGTATGGATTATAATAGCTACCCAGGAATAGCAAAAAAAATCAGGCCATAAAGAAATCAATAATTACACTTCCTTCATAAAATCACATCACAAGAAATATGGTCTTTACATGAAACAGGCAATAGGAAAACTGCTTACCAGCCAAGGGAAGCAGCAAAGTAGATTACCATCTTCTTTTCACTGTGCTACCAAAAACAAGTCTACATTGAGATGGGGCCCATGGGACTGTAGAGAGATATTCAGTTAGTAAAGTTCTTGCTGCTCGAGCTTCCTCATGCTGGGTTCAGATTCACATCCCCTATGAAATACTTAGGCACAGTGGCATGCACTCCTAATGCCAGCATTGGAAAGGAACAGACAGAAGGATACCTGGGGCTTGCTGTCCAGTCTACCCAACAGGTGAACTCCATGTTCAGCTAGACATGCTGTCTTAAAAAATGATAGGGAGATGATCTAAATACCATCAAACTATATTGTTTGAAAGTCACAAAACTTCAATTAAAAAATGAGATGGAGTGTTATTGAAGTAGTAACTGATGTCAACCTCTGGCCTCCACATGTGCATGCATGTGCGTGCACACACACAGGTACACAGAGGAACACACAAAAATATGCATATATTCTGATTCTCTCTCTCACACACACACATACACACAAACAGATCTCAAGTCTATATCTCTCATGTATGTAAGATACCAACTATCAATTTTGTTCCCAGAATGTAGATGATGGTCAAACATAAAATTAAATTTAATAAAGCAAATTATGCCAGGATGTCAAAGAGACAGTTAAATTGACCTGCAGAATTTCATCTGCAAGGAAAGGATCTGGAATTCTGATAAAAATTCTCTTTGAAGGCTCTACTCCCAGTGCTCTGGAGGCAGAGGCAGGTGGATCTCTCTGAGATCCAAGCCAGCCTGGTCACCATAGTGAGTTCCAGACTAGCTGAGGCTACAGGGAGATCCTGCCTCAAAAAGACAAAAACAATTATAGAAAAATAAAATACTCTGAGTGGGAATTTGGGCCTCTCAACTAGAAATAGCTCAGTGTTTAAATTTTATTTAATATTTCTTTGAAACTGATATTAAAATAAAAATAGCATATTTTCATTGGGTTGTTTATTTTAGTAATGTTTAGTTTTTGAGTTTTTTTTTATATTCTAGACATGAATTCTTTGTTGCTTGAATATCAAAATACTTTGCTCCCATTCTTTGGGCTATCTATTCACTTGCTTCATAGCTTCCTTTCCTGTGCAGAAGCTTTTCACTTTCACAAGACTGCTATTTCATTTGTTGCTTGTTATATTATTTCCTGTGCTACCAGGGCATTATTCAGAAAATCCTTACCTGTGCCTTTAAGGTGAGGAATGCTTCCTGTTTTTTTCTCTAGCAGTTTCATTGTATCAGGTATTATGTTGAGTTCCTTGATTCACTTGGAGTCATGTATTGTGAAAGGTGAGAGATAAGGATCTAGTTTCATTTTTCTAAATGTTGAAACCTACTTATGCTAACACTGCTGAAGATGCTTTTTTCCATTATGTAATTTTGGAATCTTAGGCTAAGTCAGGTGGCTACAGTTGCATGGACTAATATCTGGGTCCTCAATTCTATGTGTCTGTTTTGTTTCACCACCATATTGTTTATTACTATGGCTCTATAGTATAGTTTGAAGTCAGGTATAGTGATTTCCCACAGTATTCTTTTGGTTCAGCATTGCTTTGACTATCCCTGGTCTTTGTGCCTCCATAAATATATTTTTTTATTGTCTTTTGACTGTGAAGAAGAGCATTCGAATTTAAATGACATTGCAATGAATTTGTACAATGCTTTTTGTAGGGTGGTCATGTTCACAATATTAATTCTTCCAATACATGAGAAGGGCATATCTTTCCATTTTCTTGTGTCTTCTTCAATTTCTTTCTCAATGTCATCAAATTTTCATTGTAGAGATCTTTTGTTTCCTTTTTTAGATTTACTGCCAAGTAATTTATTTTGTGGCTATTGTGAGGGGGATTATTTCCCAGATTTCTTTTTCAGTCTGATTGCCATTTTTATGTATATAGTAATGCTATGAAAGTGTAAATAAATTTTTTTATTGAGCTTTTTAAATTTCACACATTTCTCACTCAAATCCAGACCCGCTCTCTATCCATGCCTCTTCCTATCCCCCACCAAACCCTATGCACTCTGCCATACATGCTGAGTCCTACTCACTCAGGTGTTTGTACCTAAATGTCCTTCAGTGTAAATGCGTCCACTAGAGGCTAGTCAACCCATCCAGTGCTCTTATATAAGGAATACTCTCCCTCACCCAGAAGCAATGAGTCTCAAATAGTTTACAATCTAGTGCTGGCCTGCCACCTATTTATCACCTCCCTTGGGCCCTTGTTTCATTGAGCTGACATGGGTCCTGTGCTCAATGCCACTGCTACCACAGGCTCACATGAACAAGTCTCCAGTGGCCTGAAAGCCTCCAACTCCCCATGTTCATGAACTAGCACTGGCTCTTACAATCTTTCTGTCTCCTCTTCCTCAATGGTCCCTGAGATGTGGGTGGGTGAGTTTCCATATAGGAGTCCCATCCCACACTCTACAGTCTCTTATTCTCCAAAACTTGGCCAGTTGTGGTCTTCTGTGTGCATTGCACTCTGATGTACATGAAAGCCTCACTGGTGATAGTTGAGGGGTGCATTAGCCCTCTCTCTACCCCTTATTCTGGTACGTTCCATGAGCCTTGGTTGTAGAGATTCAACTTCAGTTGTGTCACCTAGTACTGGGCATCTCCCAGGCATATGTTCTCTGTGCCTGACCAGATGTGCAACTCTGCTATAGCCTCCATCTGTTGCAAAAAGAAGCTTCTTTGATGAGTGCTGTACATCATGCTTGTCACTCTAAAGGAGGTGTCGTCTATCTGGCACTGTGTTCCCTGCCATGTAGCTCCCAGGTATACATGTGTATTGATGTTCAGCTACTCCCTGTTCATTTCTCATAGGTTTTCTAGGGCATCACTTTTCTTTCTGGTTTTCCTAGCCCCTGAGATTCACTCATCTCCACTCTTTTTTCTCCCATCTGGCTTCTCTCCTTACTTCCTAGTCACAGTGTCTCCATCATCCCCACCCTCCTTCCCAAACCTCCCAACTCCCGCCATCTTTCCTTTCCTGACTTCCCTCCCTCCCCTACACTATGGTCCCTGGCATGTCCCTCCCTCCTCTCCTCCTTGCTGATTCCTCCCACTTTTTCCACCTCCCTCAAGTAACATCTGTTCCCTACTATCCCCCTTTCAGGTTGTTTCTTTTCCTTTACCTCCATATGTCCTTTGCCTTTACCTGGCTCCTGGTGTTACATCAGAATTTATATAGTCACATAAAAGAGACTGGTGCTACAAGCTGTTCAAATAGCTATGAATCACTTTTGAAAAAAGGTTCAAAAGTGGGAATCCATTCCTGGCACTGAGATTCTCCTTTGCTATCCTATGATGTCTAGTAGGGTCAGTCTCCCCCTCTTATGAACTAACACCTTTTAATCTTTTTAAGAATCTATATGTATATAGCTTATGTAATTCTATAGTGGTAGGTTTCTGGATTTTATGAAGGACTTTAGTGTTAGTCATCCCCATACTCTCTCCTCTGTTCCAGTCTCCCTTTCCCACCCAGTTTATCCCTTCCTACTCTCTTTCGCTCCTTTTTCCCTGTATATTACTGTATTCTATCTCCTCTCCCAGTAAGTTCTCCCCACATTGCTGTTCATTAATTTTCTGAAACTCTCTAGATTTTCCACTTGAAACAAGCATATTTAAGTTCTCAAATCTAGCATCTAGCTATGAAGCGAACAGGCGATGTTTATCTTTCTGTGTCTGAGTTACCGCACTCAGCATGATTGTTTCCAGCTCCATTTATTTACATTCACATTTCATAATTTCATTTTTAAGAAATGAATAACATTATCTTGTTTATATATACCACAACTTCATTATCTGGTAATCAGTTGATGGACATCTAAATTGTTTCCAATACCTGGCTATTATGAAAAGGGCAGCAACGAACATGGATGAACAGGTATTTCAGTAGCAGAGTATAGTCTTTTGGGTTTATACCCAAGTATGGTATCACTGATCAAATGGTAGACCACTTCTGAGGTTTTTGAGGAATTGCCACACCAATTTCCTTAGTGACTGCACCAGTTTTCACTCCCACCATCAGTGCATAAGAGTTTCCATTTCTCAACATCCTTGCCATCATTTGTCATTTTTTTAACTTAGCCATTCTGAGTGGCATAAGATGAAATCTCAAAGTAATTTTAATTTGCATTTTCCTGGTGATGAAAGATATTGAATATTTTAAAAGTGTTTCTCAGCCATTTGCATTTCATCGTTCCCATTGACCCTCAAACAATACTGTCCATTGCCTTTACTTTTCACTATCTACCAGAACTTCATGAAAACACCCTATTGTTGAAGATACTATAATACATGAACTGTAGAACAAATAAGGAGAAATCAAGCTGGTGGTAACTTCAAAGCCTTAGCTCTACTGTCTAGCTATCATAGTGTTTGAACTTATTATGCAATGTACTTGAAAGAAAATTTATTGTCTGCCTCACCCAGCTGTGAATCCTGTGAGCTACAACAACTGTCCTGGCAAAATATGCTCACAGGTGCAATAGTGGCATGAATTTTATAGGAGTTGCCAACTGATTTCTAATTGGATTTAAGGTCAACTTCATAGGATGGAACCCATACCTGACATTGATATCACGTCTAGGAACCTGAGGCTATACAGCCTACAGGCCATGGAAGTGAGCCTAATACAATTTTTCTGCTAATATAGTATTAAACTGATTCCTAATGACTTATTGTTATACCCATATATTAATGCATGTCTTAACTCTCAGCAGAGAAGCTTCCTTATAAGGCTGATGGTAATCATCACAGAGAACCACAACTTTCCATCATGCAGAGAATAACAGTCTATAGGCTGCTTATTCCTGAACAGGATAGGAGATTTGGGAGGAGTAGTAAAGTGGAGTACAGATAGGAAAAGAAATCTAAATATCATCAAAATATATTGCATGAAATTTACAAAAATTCAATTAAAAAAATAAAAGATAATAAGAAAAAGGATCCACATTCTTAACTATGTGGGAATGCAAACTGAAACTACTTCATATTCTACCTCACTCCAGTCAGAATGGTCATTATGAGGCACACAAGTGACAATAAATGTTGGTATTGATGTGATGAAACTCTCATGCATTGTTGGTAGGAGTATAAACAAGTGTAGCCACTTTGAAAGTCAGCCTGGAACTCTAAAAAAACCCTATAAATTAAACTCCACATCACCAAGCTATACCACTCCTAGGTATTTACCCAGTGAACTTTACATCCAACTATGGAGTCACTTGCATATCCATATTCATTGCCATTCTATTGACAATAGCTAGGAAATGGAATCAAACTAGACACCCAATAACAGATAAATGGATAAGAAAAATGTGTACATATACACAAAGGCATATTACTCAGTGCTAAAAAAATGAAATCATGAAAATTTCAAGTAAATGGATGGAACTAGAAAAAAAATGATAGTGAGGTAACTCAAGCTCAGAAAGACAAATATCATACATTCTCTCCCATATATGGATCCTAGCTTCAAATCTTTGGGTCTATGTGGTTAACTTGGAGGACAAGTGAAAATCAGGAAACTATTAAGAGTCCATTTTGGGGTGGGGTATTAAGAGAGAGGGGAGAGTAAATTATAGGTCAAACAAACGTAATGAGGTAGAACACCATGGAAGGACTGGCTTAAGAATGGAGAAGGGTATGACAGTATGGGGAAAATCGGTGTGAACTGGAAGACTAACCCAAAGATAAGGGGTATGAAGAGCCATACGGAAGCCTATTATACCACAACCCAACTTAAAGGAATAAGTGGAAAGATAGGAGAACACATGTGAAATGAAATAAGAGTGGAAATACAGAGGTTAAATGCTTATGTGGGGATGGGTCAGGGGAATGGAAGAGAGGAGGCAGTGGATGGATTAACCAAAACTAGCAATCTATGAAGTCTTATCAAATCCCATTAGGTGGTAAGTTAATTTCAAAACACAATGAAAAAAGTTTGAACAAAATTACTCTGCATAGGTTGGTAATGTCATGCTCAGAAAATAGGATTATTAAATAAAATCTCAGTACAAGATATGAAATATGTCCCTAGGAGTTATTGATCAGGGTAACCCCAGATATCACAAAATTAACACAGGCTATTGCCATTTCCCCTGGATACCCACCATAACTGCATATTAAGAACCTGCTGATGAAGACACCACACACTTTGGCAAAAGGACACAGAGAAATCAACCTCAAATTGAACAGGAAACGTCCTCCCTGCTGGCTACAATTCAGAGTTCCAGGAAATACTATTCAAGTTGCTGGGGAAGAACCCAGATCTGTATTCTACATGTTGCAATTCCAACCTGCCAGGCAAGGTTGGCTGAGTAATATTTGCTAAGTAATGGTATAGTGAGTATGGGGTAAATAATCACTTTCTTATTGGATTTGAAGTCTTTTCTATAGGAAGTAATGTCATACCTGGTACTGTAATCCTAGTCAAAAACTCATGACTTTGGAGGTCCTAGGCTCTAAGGGGTAGAATCTTCTATTTTTATTTTGCTAAACTGTCATGCTATCAAATTCCCTTCTAAATATTTATGCTTATACCACATAAACAGGGGCTGCTTTCAGCCTTGGTCAGAGAAACTTGTTTTTGAGTGGATATCAGCCAATGGAGAGAAGCATAACTGGTTAAAGTGCTAACAATAAGAAATTGAATGCACAGCCCTAAATGGGACATCTATATTAATTCCAGAACGGGACATTCTATATTAATTCCAGAAGAGGAAGATGAAAGGATGTAGGAACTGGAGATTGGGGGGAAGGCTGAGAATTGCTGTCTTCTGGACATGATATGGCTAATGCAATCATGAACTCATAGCAGTTGAGGTTACCCAAAATTCAGGCATAGACTGGATAGATGATATCCAGGCCCCACCCCTTATTGAAGAGCTATTGGCAGTGGATAGTTGCCGGGAAAAGAATCATCATTCTATTTTTTGAGGATGTGGTCGCTGCTAGGTTGGTTTCCCATGCTCCAGTGGACAGTCTCACATTGATACACACATGGGTGGCGCTAAATGGACTTAGTTGCTTATCAAAAAAGGACACGAAATTGATATTGGCATGTTTGGGATACATAGGGGAAGTTGGAAGGGGAAATGAGAATAGATATGATTATATTTCATAGTATAATCATCTAAGCTTATCAAAAATAAAGAAAAAGTAGGGACTGGAGAGATGGCTGAGCAGTTAAGAGCACTGGCTGCTCTTGCAGAAGGCCCAGGTTTAGTTCCCGGCACCCACCCAGCAGCTAACAACCACCTGTAACTCCAGGTCCAGACTATCTGAACCCTTTTCTGGCCTCCACAGGTACTGCACAATATGGGTGAATTGACATACATGCAAACATAGAACTCATACACATAGCATATAAATAAATAAACAAATAAATAAAAAATAAATAGATAAATAATCAATGACTGGTATCATGGCATTCATGTAAAAAAGAAGAAAGAAGAATCTAAGAAACATGAAGAAAAAGATGAGAATACTCAACATATAGCAATCAAGTATTTTAGGGTTGTATGATGCAGAGATTGTTTTTCCAGAATTAAAAATGAATACCCTACTCTCCCCAAATTCAAGTAGCAGTATCCTGAGTCACCAGAAGAAAACATTGCAATAAAACACAACTAGAGAGACTGTGGTAGAATTAACAAACCATTAACATCCACAGAGAGAAGAAAGATGAAAGAAAGTCATGTTGGCTGTCAATATTGTATCACAAATAAGTGATAGCAGAAATGAGTGGAATAATACATTGAGAGTTTAAAGGGAAAATAATCTAGTAATATGTACACAGCTAAACTATCATCCTAGAAGGTGTATAAAATAATTTTATAGACATGTAAATCCTGAGACTATTACTCAAGACACTAAATTAATTACTAAAGGATTTATTACAATAAGTACATAAGCGCTGAAAAGAGTTAGATGCAAATAGACTTACATACTTCAGTGAGTTCAAATATTGTTCACTAGTGATATATAGTACTTATAAAATCATTATTATGATCCTGATACTATCCTAGGAATTTACCACAATCCTTGAGATATAATTTAAGAGTGATACAATTGTACTTTATAAATGGGACAACTGAGAGTCAAATAGGTTAAGTAATTGCCTCACAGATTCCCAGCTAGTAAGTGACAAAGACTGGCTATGAATCTTTTTTTTTTTTTTTTTTTTTTTTTGTCTTTGTGAGACAGGATCTCCCTGTACCCCAGCTGTCCTGGAACTCACTATGTAGACCAGGCTGGCCTCGAACTCACACAGATCTGCCTGCCTCTGCCTCCTGAGTGCTGGAATTAAAGGCGTGCGCCACCACACCCAGCATGAATCTTTGTTCAGAACCTCTTTGCTCTATTAAGTCTGTATTGAATGTCAACTATAAAAATACTAATAAAACCAGTCAATAAGAGGTTAAACTAAATATCTAAACAATGGTAACAAAGGAGGTGAAAAGTGGTAACTTAAAACTAAAGCAGAAGAGTCTTTAGGGTTTTTTATGCATAGAATCATATTTAAAAATAATGGCGTTTTGAATTCTTCCTTTCTTATTTGTAACAATTTTATCTCCTTCACTCTTCTTACTGCACTAGCGAGAACTTGCACACTATATTTAACATGGAGAGAGCTGAATTGAGAGCATGTACATTCTCATCTTGTTCCTGATTTTAGGGGCATTGCTTTGAGTTCTTCCTCACTTAATATAATGTTGGTTGTGGGCTTGTTGTATATTGCCTTTATTATTTTGAAATATGTCCCTGGTATCCCTAGATTCTCCATGAATATTTCGTGGTGCTCATGTGTACATGTTTAGAGCTTGTGGTGGTTTGAATGAGAAATGTTTCCCATTGGTTCACATATTTGAATATTTGGCCCCAGTTACTAGAAATATTCATGGAAGTTTAGGAGGTGTGGCCTTATTGAAGGAAGCACATCACTGGGTGTAGGCTTTGAGAGTTCATGTACTCATCCCACATCCAGTTGCTCTCTCTGCTTCCTGAGAGTGTTTGAACATGTGATCACTCAACTTTATGCTCTGGCTTCCTCTGCTGTCATGCCCCAGTACCATGATGGACTTTTTAATCCTCTGGAACTATAGGCTCAAATAAATTCTTCCTTCTGTAAGTTGCTTTGGTCATGGTATTTATCACAGCAACAGAAAAGTAACTAATACAGAAATTGGTACCAGAGAGTAGGTTGTTGCTGTGAAGAACCTGTTCATGTTGGGTTTTTGAAGCATGAGGAAGACTGGATATTTGGACTAGAAAAGCAGTTGAGTGCTGAAAGCAGCGCTTAACAAGCTATTATTATAGGAACCTGGAAGAAAGCAGTGCTGAGAGCAATGTAGTTCTGGAGGGAATCTGCCAGGGGTTCAAACCAGCAACCCCTGGCGAGGTGAGGATTGGGGATGAGTAAGCACGCCATTCGCCAGCCCAAGCCGCCCCCATTACCCAGGGACACTCAGACGCAACGGGGAGTCTTAGTCAGGCAGAGACTCATTTATTGTAGGTGTTACAAAGCTTATAAAGGCACCTGGAACTCCCCCCGCCCCAGGATGGTCACACACTGATCATGCACTTCTCAGCAGTGCGGAAGTATTCTTCAGACTTTCAAAGCAAGCCAGGCCGTCCCCCCAGTAACTTCCTTCTGGACCTATGCAAGGTGGGGCTTTTAGGTCCCCACAGGAATCAAGGACTTAACCGGACACTGGGTAAGATGTCATTTCTATGATTTGTTGGTAAAGAGTCTGGCCACTTTCTTCTGGAAGCCTAAGAATGTACCCAATGTTGAACTGAAAAGTGATGGAGTAATTTCTTTGGTGGAAGAAATTTCATGACAGCCTAATGTTGAATCTATAGATTGGTTATTACTGACAAACTTTATGCAGATGTACAATGAAAAAGAGAAAGTGGGACAGAAAGAAATAAAAAATAGTTTAGAGAAAAAGAGAGCTCTAGAAAGCTTAATGTTAGAGCCTAGGCCTTTCCTGGATGAAAAGCTGTAATTGTTGACAGTACTGGAACCATTTAGGAGAGGCCTCCTGATATGCACTTAAGCAATGGAAAGTGTGCCACTCAAGAGAAAAACAGTCTAGCTAAGCTTCCAACTTGTGAAAGAGGGCCTAGAAAATACAACACACAAAAGCTAACGCAGGGTTCAGGATTCTTTTTAAGCTGGCAGCTAAGTTTGACAGTGACTTCCATGTGGTGCTGAATTTAGAGGCATAAAATATGTAAGCATGAGGAGGTAATTGATTCTTCACCCATACTTTCAGAGAGCCACTGAAGTCAGGCATCATGTGGCAGGGCAGTCCTTGGCATAAAGAATGCCCCACCAGGCCAAGTGAAAGGGAAGCCTGGGTTACAGTGGAGACCCCATGATGTTAGAGATGCCAGAACTCTGAGACATCTGTCAAGTTCCAGATCAGTTTTTCCAAGTCCTGTATCTGAAGCATGTGGTATCTTCATCAATGCAGTCTTGTAGGAGGTAATTGAGGGCTATGGCAATAGACTATATTATTTTGGGAGTCCCTTGGACTACCCTAACAACTCAAAAAGAGGTTTCCCTTGATTGGCAATAGGATTTTTGTTAGTGTTCAGCTATATGCACACTCACAAATATATTATACATATATTTTTAAATAAGCTTATGAAATAATACATTTCCTTAAGGCATTTTCACATAAACAGTATTATTTACCTTTCCTTCTTCCCTCTCCCCCTGTATAAAACACCTTCCCCGCTTCCCAGTTAATGTACACCCCCAAATTTCCTCATTTCCCCCTTGGTAGCTTCTGTTTCCTACTATCCCCCTCCCTCAAGATTCTTCTTCATCCATGTCCCCATAGTCCCTTTCTACTTCCCTGGCTCCTGTGGTTATATCAGAATATATAATCACATCTAAAGATTCAGAGCTAAGGTCTACAAATGAAAGAGAACTTGTGACATTTGTATTCTGGGTATGGGTTATCTCATTCACTGTAATTCATTTACCTGAAAATTTTATTTCACTTTTTAGAGATGAATAGAACTCTGTTATGTATATGCCCTGCATTTTTATTTTCCATTCAACAGTTGAGGGACCCTTTGGTTGATTCCATTTCCTAACCATGGCAAAAACAGCAGCAAGAAACATGGCTGAGAAAGTATTTCTATGTACTTCTGTGGTAGGATATCAACTCATTTGGGTATATGCCAAGGAATGTTATAGCTGGTTAATATGGTAGATCTACTTTTAGGTGTGCATGTGTGTGTGTGTTTCTTTTAAGACTTCTCCCAACTGATTTCTATAATGGCTGCACCAGTTTTTAGTGAATGAGATCTCCCCTTTCCACACACCTTCACCAGTATGTGTTTTCATGATTGTAGCCAGTCTTACTACATGAAAGATGAGAACTTAAACCAATTTCAATTTGTATTTCCTTAATCGTTAAAAATGTACATTTTAAAAGATATTTCATAGCCATTTTTATTTCTTCTTCTGAAAACTCTCACTAATATGGTCAGAATCATGAATGGGTATGATGCAGGTAGTCCTGGGAATGTGGAGATGGTGACAGGGTGGTTGGGGTTCTAGAACTGCTTTTGTTATGTTGCCAGCAGACTCCTAGAATGGTGGTGCAGTTACCAATATTCTAAAATGGTGGGTTGAGCTTAGCCTGGGAAAGTCCCTACTGGGAAACAGAAAACCAACTCCCAGCATTTCTCAGGAAACCCATGACTTGCGGGGACTCTGCTTATCAGGAGACCAAACCACCCCAGGCTAAACCGCCCAGTCTGTGTCATGGAAAATTTCTCAAGGCCCTAACTGCCTATAAAACCTATTTGACTTTCCATACTGGCTGCTGCTCTCTCTGATCTTGAGAGTCAGTCCAGTCGTTTGTCCCCCATAAATTGCTGTTCCCTACAGAGTGATTCTGTTTGGTGGTTTTGCTGAACATTTTCATTCAACTTTGACATTTCATCTTACCCAAGTCAGAATGGCTAAAATCAATAAAATAAATGGCAACAAATCACAGCATCAATGTGGGGAAAGGAGAATACTTAATCACTAATGTGTGGTGTACAAACTGGTCCAGCCACTATAGAAATCAGTGTGGAAGTGTCTTAAAAATCTACAAATTAATCTAACATTTGATTAAGCTATATGACTCTTGGGCATATACCAAAAGATTTCATATCTTACTTTTCTGTTGGTGTGAAAAAATATTTGACCAAAGCAACTTATTGTAGGAAGAGTTTATTGAACTTACAGTTCCAGAAGGATAAAAGTTCATCATGGTGGGGAGGTGTGGAATCAAAGAGAGCCAAACTGGAAACCAGAAATAGGAAAATATCAGAGAAAGCCAAACTGCAAATAGGAAAGAGCTATGAACTCTCAAAGCTGGCCTCTAGTGACATGCTTCCCCCAGCAAGTTCACACCTCAAAACCTCCACAAAGAGTGACATCAACTAGGAAAAAATTTTCAAATACTATGGGAGACATTCCTAGTTCAAACCACCACATTCCAATCTGTGGACCCCATAGGCTTATGGCCCTTTAATAATATAAAATACATATAGTATAAGTTTAAAATTCATCATTGTCTTGAAAAATTTTACTATTCAAAAGTTCAAATTCTCTTCTGAGACTCAAAGTACCCTCTTAACTGTAACCCCCATCAAATTCAAAAAGCAGATTACATACTTCCACCATACAATAGCACAGAGTACACATTCCCATTCCAAAAGGGCAGAATGGGGGCATAGCATGGAAATGCTTAATCAAAACAAGACTAAAACCAGTGAGGCAAATACCAATCTCTATGGCTGTCATGCCTGTTGACTGGAATTTTACATTCAAAGAACTTTGTAGGCTTAGCTTCTCCAGCATTGCTGCCTAAAACTTATTTCTCTCCTTGGCCTGGTACCATTCCCTGTATACAGTTCATATATAGGTAGATTTCCCCGTGCTCTTGCATCTCCAACATCTCCACTGCCAATAGGGTTGACCTTCACAACTTTAAGCAGTTGATCTATCAGGGCCTTCTTTATGTGGAAACTCCCCTGCTACATGATACTTAGACTCAGAGAATTTCTGAAGCTATAAAGAATCAGTGACCTCTCTTATTCCTGCATCTTTCTAAATCCACCACCAGGTAAAAGACACTGACATGTTCAGCAGCCAGTTTGGGATGGACTTTGACACCCTTGGATCACATTTGCAGCTGCTTTTGTAAGTTGTGGTTTTCTAGCAGCAGAAAAGTCCTTATGTCTTTTCCATTCACAAGTTGGAAGTAGAGCTGGGTTGGGTCTTGCCCTGAGGGTACTCTTTCCATTATTCAAGTGAAAATCTGAAGGCTTCTTCTTAATGGCTCTAATCATCTTAATAATGGGAGCAGCTCTTCTATGACATGCTTTAGATGACAGATTAAACTTCTTAGCCCTCTTTTCCTCTCCAAACTGTAAGTTTTGCATTTCTTTCTGCCCCATTTTCTCTTTTTTGTTGTAGGTCTGCATATTATCCACCATTAATAACCACATCACTGATTCAGTGTCATGTTGTTTTGAAATGTCTTCCACCAAAGATATTAGTCCATTATGTTTTAATTTAGCCTCAGACAAGTTCTTCATTTGTGGTCAGACAGCATGCAGATTCCTTGTGAAAATACCTCAGTTGCTGTTTAAGTCCTTGTTTCCTTATGGATTTCATTGTTGTTCTCAGCACTTCTTTCTTCCCTGCTGCTACTAGAATGGGCCATTAAACTCTCTTACAGCATTCAACAGGGATTTTATTCCAAACTTCTGAAGTTTTGCACATTCCTCCATAAACCAATATGGTCAGGTTCTTCATAGCAACAGCCCACCTCTGATACCAATTTCTGTATTAAGTACTTTTCTGTTGCTGTGATAAAACTCATGGCCAAGGTAACTTATATAAAGAAGGATTTACTGGATTTACAGTTCCAGAGGGAAAAGAAACCAGCAGGTGGTGCCTGGAACAGAAACCTGAGTGCTCACATCTTCAAGCATTCAGACCTACAACAAAAAAGAACAAATGTGGCAGAAAGCAGAGAGAACAAAACTGAAAATAAGATGGAGCTATGAACTCTTAAAACCTGCCTCCACCATGCATTCTATTGGACCACAATGCAAAAAAGCTCAAAAATCAACACTGGACAAAGTCCTAGGCACTGTAGGAACTCTTGGTGATTGAATAACACACTCCTAAACAATGAGTTGTTCAAAGGAGAAATTAAGAAAGAAATAAAAGAATTCTTGGAAATCAACAAAAAGGACAATACAACACAACACAATCTCTCTGACACATTAAAAGCAGTCCTAAGAGGAAAGTTTATAGCTCTAAGTGCCTACATTAAAAAATTAGAAAGAGCCCAAATAAATGACCTAACCCTGAAACTGAAGACACTGGAAAGGCAAGAACAAATGAACCCCAAACCCAGCAGAAGAGAAGAAAAAAAAAAAACAGAGCTGAAATTAATGAAATAGAAACAAAGAAAACAATACAAAGAATCAATGAATCTAAGAGCTGGTTCTTTGAAAAGGTAAACAAGATAGACAGACCCTTAGCTCAGTTAACCAAAAGAAAGAAAGCAAATCTGAATCAACAAAATGAGAGATGAAAGGGGAAACATCACACCAGACACCCAAAAGATCCAGCCTTTAAAATAAGGGAATATTTTAAAAATCTATATGCTACCAAATTTGAAAATCTAAAAGAAATGGATGGATATCTAAAATCATAGGAACCACCAAAGTTAAAACAAGAAGAGATCAACAGTTTAAACAGACCCATAACATATGAGGAAATTGAAACAGTAATACAAAACGTCCCAACTAATAAAAGCCCAGGCCCAGACAGATTTACAGCAGAATTCAACCAGATATTTAAAGAAGACCTCCAACAAATGCTACTTAAATTTTTCAAAATGATAAAAAAAGAGGGAGAACTCCCAAATTCCTTCTATGATGCCAGCATCACTCTAATCCCCAAACTGGGTAAAGGCACAACTGAAAAAGAACACTATAGACCCATATCCTTAATGAACATAGATGAAAAATTCTCAACAAAATACTTGCAAGCCACATACAGACACTCATCAAAAAGGTCATTCACCATAATCAAGTAGGCTTTATCCCAGAGATGCAGGGATGGTTCAATATACACAAGTCAACAAATGTCGTTAATCATACAAATGGACTCAAAGACAAAAACCACAATGTCATGTCAATAGATGCAGAAAAGCCTTTGACAAAATTCAGCATGCATTTATGTTCAAAGTCTTAGAGGGAATTGGACTGGAGAGAATATACCTCGATATAATTAAAGCTGAAATAAAGAGGCAGAGAGAGGATAGAATGCTTCTCATCCTTCTAATTGGAGGAAAACTGGAAGCACTCCCAGTAAAATCAGGAACTAGACAAGGAGGTCCGCTATATCCACTCCATTTCAACATAGTGCTTGAAACTCTTGCTAGAGCAATAAGACAGGAGAAGGAAATTAAAGGAGTACTAACTAGAAAAGAGGAGGTCAAACTATCACTTTCTGCAGATGATATGATACTATACCTAAGAGATCCCAAAAGTTCCACCAGAAAACTCCTAGAACTGATCAATACTTTCAGTATAGTGGCAGGTTATAAAATCGATCTGCAAAAATCAGTAGCCTTTCTGTATACCAATAACAAGCAATCGGAGAAAGAATACAGGGAAATGCTCCCATTCACAATTGCTGCAAAAAATAAAATATCTTGGAATAAATCTGACCAAAAACACCAAAGATCTCAACTATGAAAAATTTAAATCTTTAAAGAAAGAGATTAAGGAACACACCAGGAGATGGAAGGTCCTCCCATGCTCATAGATTGGAAGAATTAATATTGCAAAAATGACCACCCTACCAAAAGCAATATATAGATTCAATGCAATACCAATCAAAATCCCCATGACATACTTCACATAACTACAAAAAATCATCCTTAAATTCTTATGGAAGCACAAAAGACCCCTGATAGCCAAACCAACCCTGATCACAAAGAGCAACACAGGAGGGGATTATTACACTAGATATCAAAGTATACTACAGAACTATAGTCATAAAAACAGCATGGTACTGGCACAAAAATAGACACATAGATCAGGAGAAAATCACTGAAAATCCACACCTGAGTACACACAATTTCAGCCACCTGATATTTGACAAAGGTGCCAAGAACACACAATGGAGGAAAGACACCATCTTCAACAAATGGTGCTGGCAAAACTGGATCTCCACCTGCAGAGGAATGAAACTAGACCTTTATCCTTCACCTTGCACAAAAATCAACTCCAAATGGATCAAAGGCCTCAATGTGAAACAGGAAACCCTGAAACTATTAGAAGAAAATATTGGCAGTAACTTCCTAGATACAGGTGTAGAAAAGGATTTTCTAAATTGGACAGAAGTTGCTCAGGAATTAAGGTCAGCAATCAACAAATGGGAACTCATTAAACTAAAAAGCTTCTGTACAGCAAAAGAAAGAATCAAAAAAGTGAAGAGAAAACCCACAGAATGGGAAAAAAATCTTCACCACTCACACATCTGACAGATTTAACATGAAGAATATATAAAGAACTCAAACAACAAATAATTGAGAAACCAAATGACCCAATGAAAAGATGGGCTAAAGATCCAAACAGAGAGTTCTCAAAGGAAGAAATAAAAATGGCTAAGAAACATCTCAAAAAGTGTTCAACATTGTTAGTAATTAGGGAAATGCAAATTAAAACCACCCAAATATATCACTTTACCCCAATTAGACTGGCAAGTATCAAGAGAACAAATGATACCAAATGTTGGTGAGGATGTGGAGAAAGAGAAACACTCATTCACTGCTGATGGGATTGCAAATTTGTGCAACATCTGTGGAAAACAATGTGGAGAACACCCAAAAAACTAAAAATGAGGGACTGGAGAGACGGCTCAGCGGTTAAGAACACTGACTGTTCTTGCAGAAGACCCAGGTACGAATCCCAGCACCCATATGGCAGTTAACAACTGTCTGTAACTCCTGTTCAAGGGGATCTGAAGGTCTTTTCTGTCCTCCGTGGGCATTGCACGAAACAGGGGCACTTACCAACATGTAGGCAATACACACATACACATAAAATAAAAATAATGAAATTAAAAAAAAAAAAAACAACTAAAAATGAACCTACTATATGACCTGGTTGTACCCTCCTTGGCATATACCCAAAGGACTCATCCTATTGTAGAGATACTTGCACAACCATATTTTTGCTGCTCTTTTTCACAATAGCTAAGAGATGGAAGCAACCTAAGTGCCCCTCAACTGACAAGTGGTTAACACAAATGTGGTATATTTACAAAATGGAATTGTTTTCAGCAGTAAAGAAAGATGAAATCATGAAATTTGCAGGTAAATGGATGGATCTAGAAACTGTTATACTAAGAAGTAAAGTAACACAGACTCAGAAAATCAAACAATGTATGTTCTCCCTCATATGTGGATCCTAGCACCAAATGCTTTTAAATTCCAAGTCCATTTAATAATGTGATGCTATATAGCAGTCCCTTCTGCGTGAAATAACTATCATCAGGACTTCAGCTGAGCCTAATCACTAGACATCGTCACAACTAGGCTTTTTGACGGTTGTGCTCATTCATTAAAGGAGGGCCAAGCAGGGTCATTGGACCCTCAACACATTACCCAGCCACTCTTCCCAGCCAACTGTATGTAATTTGATCCTAATCACACATGGCCTCCTGGATTTGGGTAAGGCTAAAGTATACAGTCTGGGGAAGCCTAGGAAGAGAAGGCATACTGGGTAAAGGCTTTCCAGTGAGCATGCTCTCAGGTCATACATACACCTTAGCAACCCCTCAGTTATCTCAGTAAGTAAGCTCAATAAATTCATTGGTTCCCCAGTAAAACTGTAATCAAACATTGGCTTGACACTAGAACCTTAAAAGGGAATAAGCATTGCTGAGCATCCCCAGAAAAAAAGGTCTCACAACAGATGAAAAATGTATTTGTTAATGCTATTATGTCCCATAATTATTTTTAAAAAAAGAAAATGAGAATGTAAAAGACGTTAAAAGGATATGGGAACGGAGATATTTTCCAAAATAGAACAACTGAGAAAGCCTAAGTAAGTAATGAAGGTTTGTTTAGGTGTATTATGATATATAAAGGATGAGACCAAAATAATATACACATAATCTTAAATTTTCTATGGCCATAATTAGTCAGCTCATTTAAGGAAAAGATATATGTCTAGTCAAGATTTATCTGAGAATATTTGGCTTTTTACACAAGCCTTATCTACATAGCACATGATAATTAAAAGTACCAGACTGGTGGAACTAACCTTCTTGGATGTTTAACAGCCATACTTTGAGGCCTATACTAAAAAATGTGGTCAGAGGGACTTAAAGGACAGTTTTTGCCCCTTGCCCTCCAAGGTCAACTAAGCTCCAGGGGACTATGGAGCATCTCTCAAAATGGCCTGTAACTGTGGTGAGTCACCTGTCCTCTTGTTCAGGTAGGACATGGAGACCCCACGAAACGGACTTGAACCAGTGTCCAGTCTACAAAGAGGAGGGTCAATTCAGAGGAAACATCTCATTCATGCTTCCAAGTGAAGCCAGACATGGTCGAGCAGGACCTTTGACTTATCTTCACGGAGATAGAACTGGTAAAAGAAAAGAGTCAGGAGCTCCTCCCAAGCCCGTGTGACCCCTGAGGAACAGATCCTCAAATGACCTTAAGTGTAAAATAAATTGATTTATTTGGGCCAACTTTATATTCTTAGACAATTATTGTTCCTAACCAGAAAGTGCTGCTCAGATGTAAGACTTCAAATCTTGGTCTCCAGTACTGTAGTGCCCACCTGTAGCTAAGGGAGACAACCAGCTATTGTTCTGAAATGATGGAGAAATTTGTTTTCTCTCCCTATCTAGAAGCCTTTGAGAGGGAACTGACACTGATTCTAACCACTCCAACAGCTACCAAAATATCTGAAAGCAAAGCCTGAGTCCATCACTCCAACCCTGGAAGACCAAAGAAAAATGAGGAGGAACCCAACATAGGGATGCTTTTGGAAGCCCTTGTCAAGAAATTCCAGAGGACTCTCCTATGGACATTTGAAAATGGCCCTGTTCTGACTTTTTTCTAGTTCCCTGTCTAGAAGTTGTAATGCTAATTACTCTTAGCATTACTTCTCCTTCACATCTCCTATTCAGGATTCAAGGACTTTCTTTTCCCCCTAGAGACAAGAGTTATGTAATTTGGGAGTCTTTTAGATAGACCCACTGAAGGGGTACTGCAATTGTCTCACCCTGTGTCCCTGTTCAGCATGGAAGAAGCCAGAGCATTCTGTGTCCAAATTCCCTATTGGCGACTTAGGTAACCTCTGCAGAGGATGGTGTGATAAGAATAGGAGGTAGGAATTGGCTAGGCATTTAGGGTAAAAAAAACCCCAAAAGAAAAGTAGCCAGTTTCTTTGCTAAAACTCAGTGTCCTTGGGCCTCTTAGCAACATACTCCTTTCCAAAGGCCAAAGATGTTGAAAATATTTGGGAGCTTTTATCTAATCTTTAAAAGATTTTTGGATTACCTCTTCATAGAGGGGAATGTTAGAGTATCCAAAAGCCCCATAAAAAAATAAATCAAAGAAGAATGAGTACATGAAGTTTTCAGAAAAAAAAACATGATGGGGAGATATGGGAGGATTTAGAGGGGAGGGAGTGGGCATGGATTTGATCAAAACACCTTATATGTATGTATGAAATTCTCAATAAATTATTTATTTAAAAAAAATCTGCCTCCAGTGATGTGCTTCCTCCAGCAAGGTCACACCTCCTAAACCTACATAAACAGCATCACAAACTGGAGCAATGTATTCAAATACTTGGATCCTACTGGGAACATTCCTCATTCAAAGCACCACATCCTACTACAAAAATATTCATTCATTCATATTCATTCTACTCTATTGACAATAGGTAGGAAATAGAATCAGACTAGATGTCCATCAACTGATGAAGAGCTAATGAAAACATGTTACATATATACAATGAAATATTCCTCAGCTGTTAAGAAAAATGAAATTTTGATATTTTTAGAAAAATGAATAGAACAAGAAAATAACTAAGTGAGGTGATCAAGGTACAGAATGACAGTGACTATTACCTAATTTCTAACAAAAAGTTAATCTTGTGTTTTGAGACAATTTAACACTATCTCAGATTGTTTACAATGTAAACAAGCTTACTAGGCCTTGGGTTCCTCTTATAACCCAAACATATAGCTTTAATCTCTCATGACCCTTTGTTGCTCTTGACCCAGAATACTTTGTGTGTGTGTTTGTGTGTGTGTGTGTGTGTGTGTGTGTGTTGTGAAAATATCAAAGCGCTGAGGCATCAGGGAATGCTATTGAAAGCAATGGGGTATCCCATTATGTTGTAAATAACAGGTGGGATTAGACTGATAACATTTGTTTGTGGTTAGGTATGCACTGATAACATTTGTTTGTGGTTAGGTATGCTGCTCTCCATCACTACGGGTTAGGAAGGGAAAAATCCCTGATAAGACAAATTCTGCTTTTCCTTCCCTTTTCCCAACTGGATGTAGTTTCAATAAGGAGACAGCCAGGCCTTTGTTTGAGAACACATTCCTGGGAGAAATCTGAAGGAACAAGTTCTCAGAACTGTTTGGGTCCCATTCTAGGTGGAAACTGATGCTAAATAAGAATCAGGCTGATTTTGTTCAGGCATCACTGTAATGTGGCATTACTATACTCTCTCATATTGTGACCCTAGCTTTCAATTTTTAGGTGTTTGTTGAATTTGGAATGTCTATATAGGTCAGGAAGCTATAAAGGGCCCATGATATGGGGAAGAGGCTTTAAGAGGACAGGGGATAGCTTAACATAAGTGATATGAAATTAGGAGAAGTATTAAAGACTTAAATGGAGGTAGATGCTGGGTGATGGGAGAGAAAAGAGCTTTGGTGTAAGTTAAGCAAAACTAAGAGTGTGTGAAAAAGCCTTATGTAATCTTACTAATTAAAAAAAAATATTGTTTAAAAAGGAGTTTGCCACGTGTGGTACCATTAATCCCAGTGTCTGGATGGACTCAGGTATAAAAGTTTGTGTGGACCTTTCGTGCCAGTGGTTAAGTTAGGAAAAGAAAGATCCCGCCTGTTGTCAGATTCAATCTTCTCTAAAAGCTCCATGAAGGAATCTAATGCAAAAAAAAAGAAAGAAAGAAAGAAAGAAAGAAAGAAAGAAAGAAAGAAAGAAGTTTGAGGGCTCACTACTTAAGGGTACTGGCTCTTGTAGAGGAACCAGGTTTGATTCCCAGCACCCACATGGCAGCTAACAACCATCTCTAATTCCAGTTCCAGGGGATCTGATGCCATCTTCTGACCTCCACAGGCATTGTACAGCATGAGTGTAATTACATACATGCAGGCAATACACTCATACACATAAAATCAAAATAATAAAATATTTTTTAAAAAAGGAATTTAAGCAGAGAAGACATGGGTTATTAAATAAAAATCTTATGACAGGTGTGGGATACCTCCCTATGATTTATTGGTCAGGAGGCTACAAAGGTCACACAAAACAGCATAGGCCATTATTATTGTTTTTGTTTTCCCACCAGAATTAGATAGCAAAAGCTATTTCTGTAGATACCTCACATTTTGGCTTCAGGACATAAAGAAATCAAGCTGAAACTGACCTAGAAATTCTTTCCTGCTCCCTGGTTTTCATAGTACTGGAAGGTGTTATAAAGGTTCCTGGGAGAGAGAGGTCATCAACTGTTTTACCCAGTAGTGCACCCTGAGTCTCACAATACCAACCTGTCAGGCAAGATGTGCTCACTGGTACAATACTGGCATGACTATTATAGAAGTAACCAACCACTTTCTGACTAATTTGAGGCCTACTACACAATAGGGAATTAATGCCTGATAGAGTAAACCTGGTCAAAAGTCCATGGTTGGAGAGCTCATAGGTTATATGTAGTGATCTTCTTTTGTTGTTGTGCTAAAGAAATATACGTCAAACTACCATTTAAATATTATGTTTATGCCAGGAGTGGTGGCCCACGCCTGTAGTTCCAGCACTTGGGAGGCAGAGGCAAGTGGATCTATATGAGTTTGAGGCCAGCCGGGTCTCAATAGTGAGTTCAGGCCAGCTGGGGCTACAGGGAGACCCTGTCTCAAAAAGACAAATAAATAAGTAAATAAGTAAATAAATAAACATTTATGTTTATACTCATACATTAGTGCTGCTCTCAAACTTGGTCAAAGAATCTGCTTTTTCACCATAGACAGTGGTCAATGCAAAGACTCATAAATGGTCATAGTGTTTAGAATAAATGACTGTTGAGTACTCAGCACTAAAGGAAACATTTACATTAATTCTGATAAGGCTCAGGGAATATCTGAGAAGAGTGGGCATAAAGAATATAAGATCCAAAAGATGGTGAGAAGTGTAGGAAACCAGGATGCCAGGCCCTAGGGTGAGGTAAGCCTAAAATTTATAGGTCCAGGCTGCATTCTCTGCTAAAGGGAGGGGCACTGAAAACAGTGGCTCTAATAACCCCTGTCCTGCAGAACACTGCCAGACTGGCAGGAGGAAGCAGCCTGGTCATAAAAGTGCAGGCTCCCTGCTCTGTGGGAAAGCATCTTGGTCAACAATGCTTAGCTCTTCTCCTTGTCCTGAACAAATAACTCAGCTATCCCTGGGTAAGAGATTAGGCCAGGTTAAAGGTTTACTCCTGAGCTAAAAGCTAAAAGTTCACCATGCTTTTAGCTCTAAGAAAGAAAACATTGTGGCCAATAAATTACCGGATGGGCATTGATAACCTTGAGTAAAAGTTTAAGAATCCTTCTGGCGCCAACTAACAGACTAAATGTCCTGTTTCTTTGTACTCTAAATCGTTGTATGTGACTGCCATATCCCACATGACTGCTAGTTCCTTGGGATGTATAAAAACCATCTGAATTTTAAAATAAAGTGTCCTGTTGGGAAGACACATGTCCCAGAGTTTATGACTCTGTTGCCGATCAGACCCTCTGCCCTAAAGCCAGCAGGTCCCCCACTAAGCAAAGCAAACCTGAGTACCGACAGAGAAGTGCTGTGAAATGCTGGCTTCTGGGTAGGAAATGGCCATTGCATCCATGAATTTATAGCAGATATGGTTACATACATAAGACTCACTCAAGATCAAGCCAGTCAATAATTCCATCATGATTTGGGGAGGGGCTCATATATCTCCAACCATACCTGAAGAGTTATTGGCAACTGGGTCCTCCTGGTGGAAGGGATGTGATTTATCTTCAGGATTTATTTGGCCAGTGGTAGGTTGCTTATATTTATGCTGACAACAATAATTGAGCTCACTAGGTTAAAATAAAAGGTGTATGTGTTAAAGGGTCTGGACTGAGTGGGAAGGGGCAGATATGATCAAGATATAGTCCATAAAAGTATGAAACTGCAAAAAAAAACAGTATTTTTTAAATAAAAGTTCATTAGTGATGGAAGTTAAACTAGAGGACCTAGATGGATGATCAAGTAAAAAGGTCTATTAAATGGATTTCATATTAAATATAAGTAGCACAGGCAGGACAGGCCATCTTCCTGTAGAAACAAGGTAGACTATTAACTCTCATCAGTACAACAGTTCTAAGTATGAAGAAGGATTAAACTACTTGAAAATGACCAGGAAATCTGACAAAGCTTGCCAGGAGTGAACCTATAGAAGGAGAAGTATAGAAAGTATAGAAACCACATGTGGTTATTAGTGAATCCCGAGGACAAATATGGTTTAATCTTCACATCTGCTTGAAAAGGTCTGGGATAGCCTCAACTAGACATTTTTGTAAAGTGTTCCATAGATCTCATATAATGTTTTTATGACATCAGCCTAAAGATATCATCATATGTAAGGAAAGGAAAAGGCTGCCCTGATTTGAGAGGGAGTTGCACGATTAACAAGACACTCATCCTGAGATTAGGTGAGATCAGTTGGGGAGCAGAGCAAAAGGTTGCTAGTAAAACTTGAGAGATCAGTCAACAGTGTTAGTTTGGATATTTATATATCATCATTCATTAATTCAGTATTGTGAGCATACTACATGCCAGGCTCTATATTCTTTAAACCCTTTACATGTACCATCCACTTTGATGGCATTCTCTGAATTTCCCAGATGAGGAATCATGCCATTAGAGAGATAAAGTCTCTTGACCAAGGTCCATTAAAAAATAAATAGTGGAACTATGACTCACTTCCAGGTCTCTGAAGCTGCCAGGCTCCATCAGCTCTGTCTAATATTGTGTTCAACTGCTTCCAGGGTATCTAGTCTGTGTATACATGTTGATCTTTTGATGTCTTCCTGTTTTTCTCTCCTTGAAACAGAAAGAAAAGCTGTCCCATCACAGCAGGATGTATCCCTGAATGGTAAAGGTTGCTCACTGGCTTCCTCTAGGAAATAATAGCATGATACTTTTTTTATGTCATTTGCTTCTATGGAAACTATTGAGAGAAGAAATACAACATCATTAAGACAGATATTAGGACTTCCTTAATAACTACTTAGACTGCAAATGGCATTGTTCGAAAGCACTTTCTGTTACAAATTGGGGCATATACCAGAAAACATACTTTCTGGATGTGTTAAGCTAATCATTAACAAATATTTTTAATTAAAAAAATTTGAGTATATACCTCTGTATGTATATATGTGAGTGTAGGTTCATGTGAGGTAAGAAGAAAGTGTCAGATTCACTGGAGCTGGAGTTACAGGTGTTTGTAAACCATCAGATATGGCTTCTAGTAAAAGAACCCAAGTCCCCTGCAAGAGCAGTCCATACTATTAACCAATCACTCATCTCTACAAACCCTTAGTAATAAATATATTAAATGGATTCTTAATGCTGGTCAACCTGAGCAGGTGTATAGAGTTTTGTCTCCACAGGTGGTCATTAAAGTCATCTCTCATGGATCTGAGACTCCTGATCACCAGATTCCGTAAGTTTTGGTGGACAAAACACTAGAAAAACAGAAGCTAGGAGTGATATGATTCCTCAAGCTTGGGATGAAACAAGAATAGGTCAGATTTTTATATCTAAATTGAAATATTTCAAAAGACTATTTTCTTAGTATACTCATGCAGATGTACACTCAAAGCAGATGAGGACAGTGGGGAATCTGAGTAATATGAACTTAGTGTTACTCAGTGGACTGCAGGGTCCTGGTAGAGTCAGCCCACATATTATCTGGTACAACCTTCATCCAAGATGACACATGATAAATTATCTAACAGATCACATATCACCCATTAGAGAGTTCAAATAAATCTGGTAGAAATTGATTACTTCATTTTGGTAAATTGAAATCTTGTAGACTTGGTCTTTAAATGTTTATGATGCTAGAGAAACAACTCAGTGGTAGAGCAGTTGTTCAATATGCCTAAAGTTACAGGTTCACACACAGACACACAAACATACACACATACACACATGCACATAACACATGTGCACACATGCATATGCTTTGAGGTGAATGAATTCTTTTGCAAATTGGAGACCTTTACTTTTTCCCAATTATCATTTATTATTATTATTATTATTATTATTATTATTATTATTATTAATTTAATGTACTGGGGTGTATGGCTAACTACTGGAGCATGGGCACCCTACCAGAGGGCTCCTGGAAGAAAATGACTCTCTTCAGGAGCTACTGAATGCCTGGAGCAATTCAACTAAGGGTGGGGCTTTGTGAACCCTTCCCCCATCCATGATAGAATGTTGACTATTGTGGGTCTTGTGCAGGTCTTTTACAGGTAACCATAGCTATTCAGTGTTAATGGGTGCAGCATCTCTGTCATGCTCATGGAGGCTTTTTCTAAGGCAAATAAACTCTCTAATACACACTCTTTCTGAATTTAATGTGTTGATAGTAGTGACACAATTCACAAGTATGTGTTTAATTCTAAGCTTCTCTTTTAGGATAAAATTCACCTAAAAATTCACACCTTTAATCCCAGCACCTGGGGGGCAGAGGCAGGCTGATCTTTGTGAATTCAAGGCCAGCCTGGTCTACATAGTGAGTTCCAGGACAGCTGGGGCTACAAGGAGACCCTGTCTCAAAAAAGACAAAAAAAATTCATATCCCATTGAACCTCTTTATTATTAGTGAGACGCAGGTAATACTGACTTGACTTTAGAACCACTTAACCTTGTAACATCAAACTTTGGGAACTGTGCAAGATATTTTCAAAACAATGCTAAAAGTTAAGTAGAACCTCAATAAAGTAGAAGCCAGGTTTCAAGTATCAAGATAATAACATAAATATTTTTGTTTGGTTTTGCTTTTCTTTTAAAAATAAAATAATATAGTTGGCTTTCTGTTTTCCAAGTAGTGGAAAAAGGGTTTTCTCTTTTTCATCTTTTAAACTGAAGTTAGGGCACAGAAATCCTTTAAAAATTTTTTTTTTTTAAATTTTATGTCTATGAGTATATTGCTTGCATGTAGGTTGTGCACCCATGTTGTGCAGTGCCCACAGAGGTCAGAAGAAGGTGTTGGATACCCTGGAACTGGAGTTACAGATAGTTTCTAGCCACCATGTGGGTGCTGGGAATCCAACCCAGGACTGCTGCATGAGCAGCCAGTGCTCTTTACCTCTTAATCACTGAGCCATCTCTCCAGTCCCTGAGGCCACACACATCCTTAAAGAAAAATAATGGGAGGGGATGTAAATACCATAAAACGATATTGATGAAAATCAAAAAAATTCAATAAAAAGTCTGTTGAAATAAGAAAATTCTGTCATAAAAATGGGATGAGAGATATGTCACAGCCATTAAGAGTGTATGTTGCTCTTCCAGAGAGTTTGTTTGTTTCCAGCACCAACAACAGGTGACTCACAACCACCTGCCACTCCAGTTCCAAGGGATCCAGTGTCCTCTTCTGGCCTTCATGGATACCTACACACATGTGACATTCACTCACTCAGACAACTACACATAAATAAAAATGATATCTTTGTAAAAACCTAAAACTTCAAACCCAGTATTATATAATGTACAACGAATATTCAACAATTAAAGAAAAAAAAAGAGCAAACACAAACATGTAGGACTTACAAGATGGCTCAGCAGATAATAAGCCTTGATGACCTGAGTTCCATTATGGAAATCTTGGTTAAAGGAGAGAAGTGATCCCAATAGAGTTCTCCTCTGACCTCCACAGACACATCATAGCATGCATGCATCTGCAATCTCAAACACACACACACACACACACACACACACACACACACACTTAAAACAAACAAAACCCAGTATCTTAAGACTTCTTATGGCTTTAGGGGTCTCATTAGTTCCTACTTGGTTAACTTATGTGGGAGATTTCTTTGGTCCATTCTGGAGAAATGAGATATAAACAAGAGGTAGCGAAACCCTATGAAGATTTAGATTATACTTTTCTCAAAAAGAATATACCAATATTTAAATAACAGTGGAAGGATGATAAGCTATAACCCAAGTAATAGTCATTTTAACTGAATCAATATCTGTTTCCCTAATCACAAGTGATAGCAGAGCAAGAAAACCTTTATAAAGGGGCATTTCTCCTTGGGAAGATACATTACAAGGTTGGGGCCGATTATTCCCAGGACGTCTTTCTTAAATGACATGGCTTTCCATAAGTTAACTAGAAGTAACCAGAACATGATAGAGCAAAGCTCGGGAGTATTATGGAAGCCAATAAGGGAGAAGCAACAGTTTTGGAATGAATCGGTATCTGAATTAAGAAATTAGCCTCCAGAAAAGGGAATGGAAATGAAGTGGGTTATTGTGAGGGCACAGTGATAAACAATTATAGGCATTAAAGGTTTTTGTAAATTGAGTTGTGGGTATGAAATACCTATCTTGGTATATTGTGATAGTCTCCAGGTTCCTGAGATGAGTTTGAAGCCCAGAACATTGCAAAAACTCTCTGAAGTTTCCACATGCCTCATATCATCAAATGCTTGAAACAGAATATGCATACATCACATTTGGTCTTCTGTCCCCACAACCATACAATGTTTTATGCCAACCTGAATAGATACTACTCAATTTATTCCTCACACATTTAAACACACCTAGAAAGTAAGAGGGAACTATTTTTTAAGTATTTTATTTATTATTACTATTTTATGTATATGAGTGTATTGCCTGCATGTGTGTATGTGTACCCATAATGTGCAATGCCTGTGGAGGTCAGAAGAGGGCATAAGATACGCTGGAATTGGAGTTACAGATGGTTGTTAGTTGCCATGTGGGTGCTGAGAATTGAACCCGAGTCCTCTGCAAGAGCAATCAGTGCTCTTAACTGCTGAGGCATCTCTCCAGTCCTGGAGGGAACAATTTTGTTCAAATATCAAGTGCTCAGTAGTCTCTAGGAAGCCAAATTTAATGAGAGCCCTCAAAGGAGATGCCAGTAGGTAAACTTCTACAAAAGAGGTAGCTCTTATGCTCAATGTTCAGTACTTTCCTATATAAGAAACTGACAACAAATTTTGAAACAGAAATCAAACTGTAATCTTTCATTTAACCGAATAAATTGTGTATCTCTGTGGTTTTAAATAATTGTCCACTTCTTGATGATTGCTGCATCATCAAATTTCTTACATAAAATGGATGTGAAATTTTTTTATCTACTGCCTTAGTAATCTAGACTTATTCTTTAATTTTTTTGTGCCCATCTAGAGATGAGACAGCTTACTGGTAAATACAAGGAATACTAAAACATAAGATAGTGTGCCTAGAGTCTAACAGCATTTTGTTTGGGATAATTTGCTCATCATTTATTTATATAATTATGTGATGATAATAGCCTTGAAAACACATTTTATAATATGGGATTGAAAACTACTATCATCGCTGAGCCCTTCAAAAGTAATTGTAGGAATAAATTGTAGTTAATGCATAACTATTAGCTCTTAAAAGGAAAAATTACATGAAGCCAGAATTAGGCCAAAATTAGTGATAAGTGGTAGTTATAAAAATGATGTCTGAAACACCAGCCAGTTGAGAATAACCCAGAGACCTTAAGGACCAAACAAACTGCACTGGGGGTGTCCTGCAAACTGAAACTTTTCTCAATACAGAGTTAGGCTTGGGAAAAGGTCAAAGAGACCAATGAAGACCTAGAAATTAGATTTCTCAAATTAATGCCAGTCACCAGAAGACTGTCTCTCAGATAAATGGGAGTACAGGAAGATCTGGGTGGTTTCTACTCCATGTCTGACTGATTTTCTTTATGTTAATAACTTCTGTGGATATTTTTCAGTCTTCATTTCTTCCTTGCTCTCTATACCAGGAGATACAGTTGGTCACATCCCCCTTGAAGCGCTCTTTCCCAGTTCCAATTCTGGCTGATTCTTCTCAGTCTCCTGAGTGTACTCTCTTCTACCTGACTGTTGGAGTTGATCAGTTCTACATTTGATCTTCTTTTGTGCTCATTTTTCCACTCTGCCTAGGTGAATTGTTACCCCCTAGTTTGAATTCCCACCATTCTGGTGAACTGACAGCTACTGCAAGATTTCTACTTCTAGGTAGCCCCGTTCCTCTGAGTTCCAGATCTATTTATCAAACTGCCTTTTCCCCTGTCTCAAAGGCATTTTAGTTCAGTATGTGTCAAAATGAACTCAACATCTCCTTATCCTACTGCAAACCTGACCTTTATCCTGAGATTCCCATCTCACCTTCATAGTCCATGTCTAATATATCTTCATGCCATTCCAGTTACAGCTCTGATAATTTATCGTAAGCATCCTTTTACATTCTCTCTTATGATCCCCTAGTCCATGCTACTATCTTTTCTCATTGGACAATCACATCTGAACTTGTCTGAACTTCCTTCTTGTCTCTCTTCCTACTGTCCATTTTCCACATTGTGGTCAGGTCATTTTTTGAAAATGAAATCATGAAACTTACAAAAGAATGGATAGAATTGGAAAGTAGACTATTGAGATGACCCAAATTCAGAGAGACAAAAAAAACTAGATATGCTCTTAAGTGTGGCTTCTACCTTGTAATTCATACATGTGTATGTATAAACTGGTGTAAACGTGGGTAACACCTAAAAATCTAGAAAAGAGACAAAAGATGGCGAAAATAGATGATAGGGAATGATGTGGGTGGGAAAAGGACACATGGAACATGAAAGAGAAAAAGAGAATGTGGGATACTTTACAATGGAGAATTAGGTGCAGCAGAGGGCAGAGGAGAACAGGTGGATGGTGAATTTTTATGAAAACATAGTTTCTTTAAAAATGCATAATGGCATATAATACCTTGTATGCTGAATTTATTTTTTAACTTCATAAGCTTACTAAAATATGCATACATTACATGTGTGAGTGTATGTGTATAACTGAAGGCTATAGAACAAAAATCACAGTGTCAGGTAAGAGAAACTTTCCTTTGAGTTCTAGATCAGGGAATTCTAAGAGACTCCCAAAATAATACACTTTATTGACACAGCCCTTGTGTCCCTCCCATAACTTGAATATAAGACTCTATTGCTGAAAACACAGCATAGTTCACACATGGGACTTGGAGCAATTAAGACGGAACTGTCCTAGAAACCTCTGTCTTGAACACTAGGCTCTAGTATCAGAAAGTAGCAGGCAAACTGCCAAGGGCAAAAACCAATCAATGGTCCTACCCAGTTGTAAAGTCTATAAGCCACAACAATGACCAGACCAGCCAATTATCTCTATTTGTGCAATAGTGGCACTTTTACCTTGGGGGATAATCAACAGTTGTCTAATTGTATTTAAGGCCCACTCAGTGGAGGGGAATTTATGCATGGTACTGAAAACATAGCCAAGAACACAGTGTTGGAGAGGTCATAGACCCAAGATAAGAACCTACTACTGTCACTTTCCTAAACCAACATAATGTTATACTATATTCTAAATATATATCTTTATACTTACAAACAAGTGAGCCTCTCAGCACTCATCAAAAATGTTTATTGCTACAGATGGAGATTATTACAAAGTTCCACAACTGGTCAAATGTAGAGAATAAGTGGTACATCTACAATGCAACCTCTACACCCAAGTCTCAGGGAACCTCATGGAATAGGGTGTGCAAAGATTCTAAGAGCCAGAGGGACAGGACATTTGCTGCTAGTTAATGCATCCTAGACGTGATAGGGAGGCTACACCCATGAAATCTCCATCAATGGTAGCCTAACAAGATCTGCGTAATGACAAAAACTGTTGACATGCCAATTTGCATGGGGAAATTTCATAAGATCCCACCTCAAAATGAGAGCTACAGTCAATGAATGGATGCTGAGGGAGGGAGAATAAGCTTATAGCAGGAACTAGCTACCTGAAAGGTTATCTGATCCCAAGTAGGTATACCTAAACACAGGTACACAAGAGCACCACTAAATAAATTCAGTGCATTGCATATATTTATAAATGTGTGTCTATGTAACAACAGTAATCAAAGAAGAGGACTGGAAATTTTGAGGGAGTGGGGGGGCATGAGAAGAGTTGAAGGGGGTATTAGAGGAGTGGTAATAATGCAAATGCAATACTCAAGTATAAAATTATCAAAAAACAAAAGATTATAATAAAAAGAATAAAAGACTACACAGAAAAAAAAAACAAAGAAAACAGTCAAATTAGATCTCCTTGTTACTTAAAAATCCATCAACATATCTCCATTTTCCTAAAAGAAAGTCTGAACTTGTCAGGGAACATGGACCACTAAGCTTCTTCATTTTAGATCATTCTCCCACTTTCTCATTATTCCTTGTCCTAGTTTGCTAACAGAAGAATTCCTCAGTTGAGATTCTCTCTTCCAAGGTATGTCTGTATTTGCAGCAACTTGACAAAGGGTCAGTTGTTCTGGTTAGTTTTTGTCAAGGTGACACAAAATGGAGTCACCTGGGAATAGGAAATTTCAACTAGAGAATTTCCCAGCTTAGATTGGCCTTTTGCCATGTCTATGCGAGATTGTCTTAAATACGAGTTGATGTGGGAGGACCCAGTTCACTATGCTCAATGGCATCCCTGAACAGTTCAGCCTGGGCTGTGTAAGAAAGATATCTGAGCAAGCTAGCTCAGGGGGAGCAAGCCAATAGGCAGTATTTCTCTGAAATCTGCTTAAACTCTTGCTTCCATGTTCATGCCCTTCAGTTCCTACCTTGGTTTCCCACAATGATGGACTGTGGTTGGGTCCTTTAAGCCAAATAAATACTCCCTCAAGTTGCTTTTTCCAGTGTTTTACAACAGCAACATAAAGCAAACTAGGATACCTCAGACATACTAGCCTTCTCTCAATTCCTTAAACTTGATTCATGCTTTTCTTTCATGGTGTCTTCCCTCATCTTTCATTTTCCTTTAATGTTTTTCTCACTCACTCCCCTTCTTCCTACAGCCTTTGCCTACTGCTATGGTTTGGATATGTTTTGTTATCCCAAAAGTTCATGTGCTGGAAGCTTGGTCCCCAAGATGGTAATATAGAGATGGTAGGATCTTTAAGAGATCATTAGATCATGGGGCACCATCCTTGGAAGGAATCAATTTAATTCTTACAGGATGAGGTTATGCTGTATGTAAGTGGATTGTTAAAGAAAAGTAAATCTGGTCCTTTCTTCATCTCTTCCTTCCTTGCTTACTCACATGCTTTTTATACACATGGCAAATTTCCTTTCTGCTTCTCTGCCATATTGTAATGCAACCCGGAGGCCCTCACCGAACAATGCTATTTGAAATTTATAACCACCAGAATCATGAGCCAAATAAACTTCTTTCCTTTATAAAGTCTTTAAAATCAATATGCAGGACTGGATAGCACTGTGTGTACAGACTTCTCCGTTCTGTGAGACCTAGAGACCACCTGGGAACATGAGCATCTCAAGATCCTGTTTCTGTTCTCAAAAATGAGAACAGAAAGCCTGAGAGACTAGGCCTCCTGCTGCAGTGAGTCCAGAGAGCAATTCAAGACTAGAACCCTGGGTCCACATGGACCTGGGAGCATGGTGGTCTCTAGTTCTAGTGATCTTAAAGATCAGTGCAGGGCCCAACATTTGGCCCCATTGCCCACAGTCCCCTGAGAAACTGGGGCTTGACTATAGATGTCTGTAAGTGCGATGTGGGCTTAGGGTTTGGACTTGTGAGGTTTTAGTAGTTGTGGAAGGTCTGGAGGTTTATATTGTTTGTTCCCAGAGGTTATAACTGACTTGCAGTTCTAAACACAGCCACCAGATAGTACATAGACCTTAGTGGGTCTGATGTTTGGTGTCTTGCCCCAAGCAGGCTCACAGTATCCAAGGGGTGATGGGGATCTAATCCCATCTTGCTGTCTTAGGCTTGGTGTCGTGCTTCACCCTTGACCCTATTGGCACACAACCAAGACAGGGTCACTTCAGCAATTTCATTTGACATTCAACATCAAGTTTCACCAGTTCTAAGGGCTAAGCCTCTTACAGATAGCCCTCTATGAAAGATCACAGAAAACAGAACATCCAAATTGTCTTGGAAGACGGAGAAGTAAAATTTGAAAGACAAACCTACTCTAATACACGTGCAAAATACAACAAAGAAACAAAGAATATGACAGAACTGTCATCCATGATTCATCTCCAACTAACCAACTCCATTATAAGGGAATCAAAAACTAAAGAGAGAGCTGAAAGACCAGAGAAATAATTCCGCCTTAATTTTTAAAACAATTGATGATTATATAGAACAATCAAACAGATGCACAAATTAAGCAAATCTATCCAAGTCCTCAGGACAGTCTCCAGAATGAATGAAACAGTCAGTGAATTTGAGGCTGAAGTCCAAAATACGGAGGAAAGCTTCAGAACTAAATAAATACTTAAAACAATGAAGGAAATGGTCAATCAAATAAAACTCGCAACAGATACCTTCATTAACAGATATGAACATGCAGAAGAGCAATAGTCGTAGAGGACAAAACCGAGACAGTAATGCAGACATGTGTAACGAAAATGAAATTAAGGAACATGAACAAAATTTCCAAGAACTCTGGGATACATTTAAGAGACCAAATATGAGAATTCATGGTATAGTGTAAGGAGTAGAGATAAATCAAATGGACTAGACATACAACTTAAGGAAATTATAGCAGAAAATTTCCCAAACTTCAAAAAGAAATAGATACCAAAAGATAACAGATATATAGAACTCCAAACAAATATGACCAGAGAAGAAACTCTCCATGCATCACCATAGTCAGGATGTTAAAAGGACAAAGTAAAGAAATAATCCTAAAAGCAGCAGGAGAGAAATGTCAACACACATACAAAGGCAAAAATGTAAGAATTACCCCAGACTTTTTTTTATAAGCAATCATAAAATCCAGAAGAGCATGGAATGAAATATTTTAAGCTCTGAAAGTAAATAATTGAGAATCAACAATGCTATACCTGGGGTTAGAGAAATTGCTCAGCAATTAAGAGCACTGGCTGATCTTACAGAGGACTCTGGTTCAGTTGCAACCACCCATATGATGGCTAACAACTGTCTATAACTCCAGTTCCAGGGAATCCAACACCCTTTTATGGCATCCACAGTAATTCCAGGCATGTGGTGCACTTATATATGTATACTGAATATTCAACCCAGAAGATATGGAATATACATTATTCTCAGCATCACATAGAACCTTTCCCCAAATCTATCATATCATAGAAGAGAAAGCAAGTCTCAACAAATGCAAAGAAAAAATGAGGTAATACCTTGCATCCTATAAGGCCACAAAGGAACAAAAGTAGAAATTAACAACAGAAACCATAGAAACCACAAAAATACCTGGAGGTTACAGAATACATTTTTGGATGAACAGTGGATCCTCCAAGAAATTAAATAGAAAATTTAAAAATTTCTAGAGACAAATGATAATGAGAACCTCTGAGATGCAACCGAAGTAGTCCTAAGAGGGACATTTGTAGTGATAAGTGCTCATATTGAAACATCTGAGAGACAGAAAGTAAACAGCTTAATGATACAACTCAAGGATCTTGAAAAATAAGCAGATAAGGATGCTCGTTCTTCACTCTCTTATATAATGCACTCAAAGCCTTAGCTATAGCAATTAGACAAGAGAAAGCATAAAGGGGATAAAAATAGTAAAGGAAGAAGTCAAATTATCACTATTTGCAGATTACATGTTTCTATAATTAAATATCCTATAGAATCTATTAGAAAACCCCTAGGTCTAATAAAACTGTACATACAGTACAGAATTAATGTTGTAAAAATTGCACCAAAATCAATCTAAGGAGGTAATACAATATCTATCATAATGTCATATTCCACAGATCTAGAAAACATAATCCAAGAATTCTTATTTAAAATATTTTACTATTTTTACTTATGTGTATGAGTATATTGCCTGCATGTATGTAAATGCACCCATGTCCTGCAATGCCCATGGAGGTCAAAAGGTGTCATGTCTTCTGGAACTGGAGTCATGGACGATTGTTAGCCATCATATGGGTGCTGGGAACTGAACCTGGATCCTCTGAAAGAGAGCCAGTCCTCTTAATCTCCAAGCCATCTCTCCAGCCCCCAAGAATTTTATGGAACCACAAAAGACCATGAATAGCCAAAGCAATCCTATGAAGTAAGAATACAGCTGGAGGTATCACAATATCCACCGTCATATTACACTACAGAGGTATAGTGATAAAAACATCTTGATAATGGCATAAAAACGGACAGGTAAGCCAATGGAACAGTTAGGAATGCAGAAATAATCCTACAAAGCTATTTGCACCTAATTCTTAAAGCCACGGCTTTCAGCTTGCAGGCCTTTTTCTGAAAAGACTCCTTGAGTTTATCTATGACTTATCTTTGTCATAGTGTCACCCAGAGCAGCAGCACTGAGACAGGATCTCTATTTGTCAGGGCTCTCAAAATAGATACCTCACCAAAAAGAGCATTGGTGGTAAACACCTAACTGACACAGGTAATGGAGATAAGCAAAAAGAAGCATCAGGTAGGGATTGAAGGATAGCTTTTAGGAGCAGCAGAGGTGGGGACAGAAGAAAAATGACTATGACAGGGGATAAATATGTAGAGAATTAGGGATTTTTTTTAAATTTTCAAATTACAGTTTTAATTCTTTGAGAATTTCATACAATGTATTTTGATCATATTCATTACTCCTCCCCCATCTGTTCCCAGACACTTTCCCTACCTCCCTCCTCACCCAGCTTCATGTTCTCCTTTTTCAGTTTTAGTATTTTTATTGAGTTTTGCACATTTTATATAATACATCTTAATCAAATTTAGACCTCCTCCCCTCTCCCCATTCTCCATAAGCCCCCACCAGATTTCAGGTATTCTGTCATATATGTTAAGTCCTATATGGCCAAGTATTTCTATCAAGGTGTCCCTCCATGCAAGTTCATCCACTGGAGTCTAGTTAGTCTATCTAGCATCACTCCCTTAAAGAAGATCTACTCTCCCTCACCTGACAGTAATCATTTGCCAATAGCTCTTTGGCTAGGGTTGGGTACTGCTGCTCAGTTCCCCCATTCTATGCTGGGTTTTTGTCTGATTGAGTGGGCATGGGTATTGTGCATGCTGTCCCCATTGCTGCCAGTTCATATAAACATGTCACCTAAGCTTTATTTATCTCATCTCTTTCTTTCTTTCTCTCTCTCTCTCTCTCTCTCTCTCTCTCTCTCTCTCCTGGTCTAACCTCCCTCCTCCCTTGTAAACATTTCCTCCTTTATTCCTTGGAAAACTTGGAGAATATATGTATTATTATAAGTAAAAAATAAAGCAAAGCATATAGGAATTAGTAACTTTGTTAGGGTCTCGCAATTAATAAAGTCATAGAGTCATCTTGAGCTTCAGTGCAGAGATTTGCTCTCTGGATAGTAAAGAACATGGATATACTTAACCACATAACTTAAGACCATGGAATCTTATTATCTTCATGTGGAAATTGAGGAGACTATACTAAATTGGTATTAAGGATGTTTCTTACCTTTTTCAACTGACAATGACAACTTCCTTTCCTTGGAGAAGCAGCTGAGGCTACTTTCAGAGCCTGGCTATTATCTCCTGGCTCTTATTCTGTCCATCTGTACCAAGATAACTGCTTCAGGGTCTTCCAGCGAACCTCTGCTCTACATGTTCTGTGAGAAGAGACCTATTACCTGCTGCTGTTGCAGCACCTCACCCCATTCTCTTATACACCCAGAAACAAGCGGGTAGACTTCTCCATATTGTCCTTGTGGGGCACTTTTCATGCCTCCTTCTTGGGGCTGCAAGGGAAGTGGTGGACACACAAGGGTGCTGATTTTATGACAACTGGATACCTAGCTTCATGTTTCAGTCTTATTTTCTGTACTTAGATCTGTGCTTAATGTTTTATTTGTTATCACATTTGATCCTTACCACCGTCCTATAAAGATGAATCTAGTCATGCCCATTTAACATATGAACAAACCAAATACCAAAGTGGCCATAAGGGAAACCCAATGCCAGTTCTTTAAGTCCTATGCTGATTCCCTGCCAATTAATATTTATGTGGACTTTGACAAATGACTGAGTCTCTTTGAGTCTCATCTAAAAAAGGAGAAAGACAAAAGTGCCCACCTCCTAGTGTTCCTATGAGACTCACGAGGCATATGTATACAATTAACACATCATCGATGCTCTTGCACTGTACTGGTAATGGCTGTAGTGGCTGATGTTGCTACTGTTTTCATATCATTACCTCTCTAAGCTGCGTAATTGAACTCTTGCAACCATGAATTCACAGTAGAAAAAACAAAGGCTCCTTGTGACAAAGGAATATAGTGACATTTTGTCTCTCAACCTTCAACTGCTCTCTTTCCTGTCTTCTACAGGAAAACCGGCACCAGCTTGAGTTGCAACTCTACCCAGGTGACAATAATAATGAGATGATTTACATAATAGCCAACTGAGTTCTTCATGCCTAATAAAATGTGAAATTCCTGAAGCTAGTCAGTCAATGCCTTTAAATAAAACTGGAATGAAATTATACGAAAGAAGATACCTTTACAATTGTTTATATCACTGCCTCCTGCATCTGCAGAAGAGATTCTGTGGCACTCACATGTTGGAATCTAATATGCGGCTCTAATCGCTTAGAACTGATTACTTTAATGAATTTTAAAGGTAGAGCTTTAATTAAAACAGGTCTCTATGGACAAAGGCATGCTATTTTGTGAGCTCTGCAAATATTGTCTTTTAAACTAATAAGTTCAGTTACCAGAAATACTACTGTGTATAAACAGTCGGATTCTTCCCCCCACTCCCCCGTGCTGTGGAAACATAACTAGATATGTAAGAGAGGCAGACTGCATTTCAAATCCTGGCATCTGGCTTTCAAAATAATAGTGACTTAAATTTGCAAGATATTTTTTCTCCTCTGGAGCACAAAGAATTTTCCAGGCATGATCTCATCTTGTCTCTAGACATCCCCTGTAATGCTGAACTGAGGGAGTCAATGTCACTATGGCAGCATCTCCAGATCTTTATGACTCACATTAAACCTTCCATTATATCCCATCCCTGCCCTCTACAAAACAGACATATCTGAGGCCAGACAGAGACATTCCACAATTCTTTCTCCTCATCCAGCCCATACCACTTTCACATCTCCAAAAGAGGAATAACATGTACCAACACTGCTCATGATAGTGGTAGATTTGATGTACATGCCTCAGTCTGGGCTAAGTATCGACATATGTTATTTTACCTAATCTTCAAAACACACTTAGCACATAGGCACTAATATCTCCGCAAAGCATCCTGTTCTAGTTTGCTTTCTGTTGCTGTGATAAACATCATAACCTAAATCAACCTGGGAATGAAACAGTTTATTTGGCTTATACAGAAGTCAAGGCAGGAGCAGAGCTATGAACTGTGGAGGACACTGCTTTCTGCCTGGCTCTGTAGCGTCTCCTCAGCTAGTTTTCTAATACACCCAAGACCCAATGTCTAGGGGGAGCTGGGCCCTCCTATATCATTTAGCAATCAAGAATATGCCCCACAGAAATGTCCACATATGATGGAGGCAATCCCCAATTGAGAGTCCTCAATATAACTCTGGGCTGTGTCAAGTTGACAACTGAAGCTAAGTAGGAAACACCCTCCTCAGAATAATAGCCAAAGCCCTTTTGATTGCCTGGGGGTCCCTGTTAACTTTCTGATTTCATTTCTTTTTCTCTCCACTTTACTTTGTTGAACCTGAGAAATGTGGATTGGCTAGAGAAACAGGCCCTCAGTTACAAATTATGCTACCAATATGTTTAAAGAGGGACCATCCTTTGGGGATCTACTCTATGCTGTGTCCTAATCCATTTCTGTTGGTGTGATAAAATACCTTGACAAAAACAATTGAGGGAGAGAGGGTTTATTTCAGCTCATAATTTCATGATACAGTCCATCAGAACCAGGAGTAAATGCAGTAGGAACTTGAAACAGCTAGTACCATCCAGTCAAGAGCAGAGAGAAATGAATGCATTTATGCTTACTGCTCAGAGCACTTTTTCCACTCAGAAAGTTCAGGACCCAAATCCAGGGAATGGTACCACCCAGAGTTGGCTGGGGCTTCCCATACCAATTAATACAATCAAGACAATCCTCACAGACATGCCCATAAGACAACCTGATGTAGACAATCCTTTGCTAAACTCTCTTCTCAGGTGATTTAATTTATCTTAAGTTGAAGATTAAAACTAACAATCACCCCAAGTTTCATGTCAATTCCTTTCATACATTTTACCATTTCCAGTAATTCTTTGAGAATGATGTTACTAGATTCATCCTGTTGATCAGGAAACCAAGACTTAAAGATACTGAGTTATTTTCCCAAGGCCTCAGATCTAGCAACTGAGAATACCAGGAATTAGGACTAAACCGTTAATTCGAGTCTGTTCCCATTCCTTTCAACCCACTGCCTCCCAAAGCCTAGAAATCTGTCTGCAGACACATGAGAGATGATGATGCAACCTTTCTCGCTGCACAGCTCCCCTTGGTCTTACTTTATCCAACTTTTTTTCTAAGTAGCAGCATGATTTTATAGGCCAAGAGGCAGTGTGTATGGTTTATATCACCTGTCATAATTCACCTCTAATTATGTGACTCAGCTACTGAGTTCTTTACTGTCAGAAAGCTGCTCCTTTCTGTCAGTACAAAATTCTCTCTTCATTCAAATAACCTCTAATTTGGTGGGCTGAATCTTCACTGTGCATTATTTGGAGGAGTTGTTAGTCTTTACGGTCTGTTTCAGGATCTCTACTTGTTCAGATTTGTTACAATGACTTGGAGATTTCTCTTCCTGACTAAAAAGTAAAGAATGGAGACCCTTGACTTTGGAAGATATGGCAGATATGGCAGACACTCTTAGCACTCACCAACAATCGTATTCAACTTTTCTTAGAGCAACTATAGTCACAAGACTCTCTCCTGCAATAGGGTACAGCCATGTAACCATGCCATATAAAATATGTGTGGACATGGTGTGCACTATGTCCATATTTAGCCCATCACATGTTCCCCTGATCCTTTTTCTCTTTTCCTTCATATTAGGGTAATAGAGACAACATTGGGTACTTAGAGAAATCTAGGTTCCAGATGACAACGTTACAGATGCTCAACCAGGAAGACTTGCATTAGATTGTCTCATAAGTTAGAAATAACTTTATTCTGAGGCAGGTAATGAAATGTAAAGGAAGGGGGTTGAAGAAGCAAATATCAGAATCACTCGTAAGCCAAATGGCATATATAGTGGGAAGAAGAACCTTCTTGCTCCATTTTTGTATCTTTCTTTTTATATCTCTCATCTCCCACATGGAAAGGAAGCAACAAAAGGTTTACTGAGATAATTTCTTCTCTGTATACAGATGATGAGAGCCGCATACACCAATTGTTAATGCAGTCTATGCATATGCAAGTGCACTGATCAACCCCAATGTCAATTCGACAGGTGAAATATCTCAGAGACATTTTTGAAGCACAGTCTAATATGTCATGGTCATCACTGAAGAGGTGGGAATAATCTTACTTCCCATCACCAGTCTTCTTTGGTCTATCTTGAGATGAACCTATCCTCCCAACGCTTCTGCAGTCACTCTGACTTATAACTGTCAATATAAACAGAACTAACTTGTGGCGGGGAAGGGGATTTCTGTTTTTTTGTACAAGAAACCCAAGCAGATGGGACAGGAATGAACAGGTTGTTCTATGTTTATATCAGGTGACAATGAACTCAACTATTTGTGGAGTCATTACTCTTGGATGTGGAGGACATTTTGTTTAGATGAAGGCTTCAGTAGGCAGAATAGATACGGCCTGCTTAATACATCTCTTAGAAGGTTAGTTCCAGAGGGAGAATTAGACTACAGCTGACTGCTCCTGACCCTTTCAAAGCAAACAGTTTTTTTTTATCATTTCATAAACATGAGAAGTAATTTTAATGAATTATATATTTTAAATGCACTGGGCTTAGAGTCATTTTTTTTCCAAAACTCAGAAAATTGGGAAAATATAGCCAAGTGAGTAATCTTTGTGTATATATTTATTTGAATATATCAGAACATTGTAAATGAAGTGTTTCTTTCTGAAATATTAATTTGGAGGGTTGCCTGAAATCATGCTGGGTTTGCCTCTGCTGTGTTAAGAAATTTGTTTCTTAATGAGTAACTAAAAGCTATGTATCTGGTTATCATTATTCAGTCATTAAACATTTACAAAACATTCGGGGCACCATACTAGACATTGCTTGGGGAAATATGTGATCAGAACACTTTTCCTTGGGAACACTGATGCCTGTGTTCCCAGGACATATCCCTGTATTCCAGAGAAGAACCTTAGAGAAAGCCAGGGCAGTATTCACCAGAATATACCATTACATCTCCCCCTGGTTGAGACTGCTCAGTTTGATCAGGACACATCTTTATAGCTTCACGGATTCGTTTCCACAATTTTTACTGCTGTGTACCCTCTTCAACATTAATTGGTTTCTCTTGAATTTTTATAAACATTAAACTTTTAATTGGGAAACAGTGAATATTCTTTGTAGAAAGGTAATGAGGGAATAAAGGCAAAATATTGAATGTTTTCTCTCAAATGTAGAATCTAGGTTTTGGAGAGCATATATATATGACATGAAAGCAGAAGGTGTAATATTTCAGGGGAAAAGGGGACCAATGAGAAAGGGGGAAAACAGGGGGGAAGGGAGTGGGGTAAGCAAATATGAACAAAGCACAATAATATACATGCAGGAAATGTCACGAAACCCATTACTTTGTATGACTGAAAAGATTAGTAAAAAGAGAAATCATCATTGACTTAATATGTTGCATATTAAATTGCTGCCAATTTTAACTGTGATTGCTATGTATGTATTCATCCTTATTTACTAAGTTGCTTATTTATTTATTTTTATGTGTCTTATTTCCAAGGATAAGTTCCTGGAAGTTTAATTTCTACACCAAGGGGGCATGTCCCTTTTGAAGTTTTTAATCCTTATCTGTTTGGACACTGATCCTTTTCCTCCACATAATACTTCTCAGACTGGTTGAGTTTTTACTGCAGAATGTGCAGTCTACCAGTCAAGACCTCAGGTCACACAGTCAGCTGGCTGTTATCAGGGCTAAGGCTAAAACCTGTATTTCATGCTTTAAAAACGTTTGAATTACCACTAAGGGTTAACTAGACGCTTGCCAGTCTCCCCTTTCCTGCCCAAAGTGAGATGACTAGTGCCTGGAAGGAGGAAAATCTGGTCTGCAATAGGGCTCTGGTTTATCTTGGCATTTTTATTCATTGCAAATGGTAATCACATTACTTGAAATAAAATGTGATTTAATGATTTCAAAAATATTTAGCTGTCTCCAGTCTAACTGCCCATTAAGGTGGGGAGAATGCCTTTAGAATGGTCTGCAAAATTATATACAGATAAATGTGAAGCTGATAAAGGATGAAAGAGATGCAGCCTGTTCTAATAAAATAGAACAATAGACCGTGGTTCTAATTCCATTCTGCCAGTAACTCTAAGTGACCTTAAGATATTCTTTTAGAGCCTTAGTGTCCCAGTGTGTACCAGGACAGCTGGGTCTACAGGAAAAAAAAAAAAAAAAAAAAAAAAAAAAAAAAAAAAAAAGATTTGGACAGTGATCTCTAGGAGTTCATTCACTTTTAACCATCTAATGTTACAAACTAGCACATTGAAGTTTGCAATCAATCTCTACCTCTTTCTCATACAATGCATTTTATACCGAAGGGAGTGATTTGGATAGTCTAACGATTCCTAATGTTAAGTCAGGGATCTGCAGAAGATGTAGGATATTATCTGCCTGCCCCTGCCCATCAAAAAGCTTGAGTCAGCTTGCCAGGACTTAATTGGTCTGAAAGCCTTCTGGATAGGACTATCATAATAGGCCTCATAGAATACGTGACTTACAAAAGATGCTCTCTTTTAGTACATTCCACACAGAAAAAATTTAACACTAAAAATTAAGCTGTTTCATAATGCTGTCTTAATATGAATTATATCATTCACTCCAATATCAAAGATATTAAAATGGATAAAAGTATATCTTAGAATCAAAAGCATTTATACATTTTATGAAGTGTTATATATTTTTTATTATTTTTATGTGTATGCGTGTACTGCCTGTATGTAAGTAAGTGCACCCATGTCACGCAATGCCCGCAGAAGACAGAAGAGACTGTCGGATCCCCTGGAACTGGAGTTATGAACAGTTGTTACCTGCCATGTGGGTGCTGGGATTCAAACTTGGTTCTTCTGCATGAACAGTTAGTGTTCTTAACCGCTGAGCCATCTCTCCAACCCCTATCATGAAGTTATAAAACTGAAAAAACATATCTTAAAATCAATAGTGCTCATATATTTCATTATGAATAGTTACAGTACAGTGCATTCACATTCACTAAGAAAAAAATGGCCTTGAGATTATCTAGCCTTTGTACTTCCAGATGCCTCTATGTTGCAGAGGAAGAGAGCCCAGAAAAGTAACATAAATTGTCCAAGATTAGAGACAATGTGGATCGCGAACAAAAAAAGCCATAGAAAAGTGAAGGTGTTCACAGACCAGCAGAGTAAGAACATCCAAAAAAAAAAAATACACCTGAGTTTTCTTCTGTGGCCTTTGCCTCCTAACCTATAGCTACTGTGTGTGAGTGCATCTCCATCAATGTTGACCAGGCTGTTGTCCAGATCAGCAATGCTGGTTGGGTGCTCTACTGCCTGGAACATGGCATCCAGCCTGATGGCCAGATGCCAAGTGACAAGATCATTAGTGCGGGAATCAACTACTTCAATACCTTCTTCAGTGAGTCAGGCACTGACAAGCATATGTGCAGGGCAGTGTTTGTAGACCTGGAGCCCATGATTGTTGATGAAGTTTGCGCAGGTACCTACCGCCAGCTCTTACATCCTGAGCAACTCATCACAGGCAAGGAAGATGCTGCCAATAACTATGCCCACGGGCACTACACCATTGACAAGGAAATAGTTGACATTCTTTCGGGCTTAACTTGCAAGCTGGCTGGCTAGTGCCCATGTCTTCAGGGCTTCTTGGTTTCTTACAGCTCTGGTGGGAGAACTGGCTCTGGGTTCACCTCCCTACTGTTGGCATATCTCTCTCTGTTGATTATAGAAAGAAGTTCAAGCTGGAGTTCTCCATTGTCCCAGCCCCCCATGATTCCAACACTGCCATTGAGCTCTACAATTCAATCCTCACCGCTCACATCACACTGAGCACTCTGATTATGCCTTTGTGGTTGACAATGAGACCATCTATGACATCTATCATAGAAACCTGGAAATCAATCGACCAACTTAAGGTTATTTAAGAACTTCTTAGCTAGATTGTGTCTTCCTTCCCTGCTTCCCTGAAGTTTGACTGAGCTCTGAATACAGGTCTGACAGAATTCCAGACCAACCTGGTACCCTACTCCTATATCATTTCCCTCTATCCACATATGCCCCTGTCATCTGCTGAGAAAACCTACCACAAGCCACTTACTGTAGCAGAAATTGCCAAATCCCTGCCTACTTCAAGCAAGCCAACCTTGTTCTTGTAAATATATGGTTTGCTGTGTCCAAAGATGTCAATGGTGCCATGGCCACCATTAAGATCAAGCACAGCATCTAGTTTGTGGAACATGCCCCACTGACTTTAAGGTTGGCTCTCAGTACCAGCCTCCCACTGTGTTATTTCATGGAGCACTGAACAAGTACAGAGAGCTGTGCACATGCTGAGCAACATCACAGCCATTGCTGAGGCCTGGGCCCACCTAGCCCACAAGTTTGACCTGATGTATGCCATGTATGCCTTTGTGCACTGGTACATGGGTGAGAGCATGGAAGAATGGGAGTTCTCTGAGGCCCGTGAGGACATGGCTGCCCAGAGAAAGATTATGAGGAGATTGGTATGGATTCTGCTGAAGGAGAGGATGTCAACCTCCCAGAACTTCAGTTTCAACATTAATTGGCATGCATCAATGTTTTCTGATTAGGTCATCACTCTGTGATCATGTCTATGTTTTCCATGTGAACCTGTAAGATTTTTCCCTGATATATCAAAGTAAAGGCTTTAAGAAAAATATTTCCCCATAAAGCAAGGAACACATTGACAAACATCAAAATCAACATTTTCAGAACTTAGGAAATTAACCTATGTCATTTAAAAACCCACCATACACTTTATTCAAGAAAAGCACATGAATCACAGTAAAACAGAGAGCTTTGTGATAGTTTTACTTTACCTATTCTTATCCTACTCATCTCAACTCAACAGGAGTCATGAAATAGAGTAGCTTAGCAGTCACTGTAAGAATGAATTAGAACTCCCCAAAATCTCATAGCTAAAGATATTTCACCACTTGATCTGTATACTAACATGCAGAAATTTGTCATATCCAGAGCATACCTTGACCCAACTAAAGTCTTGCTCATTGCAAAGTATTCTTACCCAGAATCTGTTTGGTGAAAACACTCAGCAACTATTATTTAACCTTGTAACTGTATGAGTCATCAATACCAACTGGAGAAAAAAAGGGGGTGTATCCAAAGAGACTTTAGAAGAACCATAGAATGAGATGTCTACGTGATGTTTTGAACAATCCCAAGGCCTTAGGTATTCAAAAGGGTATATGTGGACATAGGAGTGTACATATGTCCAGGAATACATGCATGAATATAATAAACCAAGGGCTATAAATCACCAACTATAAATTCAATTTCCCAAATTAAGGATATTACAGACCAATATCCTTTATTAATATAGATACTAAAATCCTCAGTAACAAAACACTAACAAACCAAATCCACCAGCAAGATAAAAGGATGACACACCATGAAAAACTGAGATTTCTCTAAGGAATTGACCATAAAAAAAAAATCAGTGTGTACTAATCTTCTAGGGATGCCCTAACAGTACCACAGACTGGGTAGCACAAACAAAAGAAATGTATTTTCTCTCAGTTCTGAAGACTAAAAAGTCCAAGATTAGGGCACTGGCTGGGTAGATTTCTGGTGAGGTTGTTGTCCTCAGCTTATAGACAGGCACATTCTTGCTATATCCTAAGATGAACTCTTCTCTCTGGAAGTGTATTAATTGTATCTTTTCTTCCAATAAAGACATCAGTCCTATTGCATTACACCTCCACTCTGTTGAGTTTATCTAGCCTTTGTTACATCCTTAAAGATACTGTTTTCGCTTCCAGCCTATAATGAGCCTATGCTCACATGTATCAGAATACCAGGGCGATTGCTTCTGTCTATTGTGTAAGTATGGAGCAGGAAAGGAATCCCAAAGCCTCCTAGAATGGAAGATGGAGTTTTACTCATTGCTGTCCACTGCAGAGGTCCAAGTGGGCAATTGTTGTGTTGGGTCCCTTGGTCACCAGGTACTGCATGGCCTGCTGGAGCTAGTGCCTGAGGTGACTAGGAATGGGCAGAGAGTGGCTACTGCTGGACGTCAGGCATGAGGTGACTATAGGATGAGAATTTGATGTAACATACCAACTGGTATCAAAATGTCCTATGATGATTTCTCAAAACTACTGTGTTTTGAAGCAGAGCACCGAGACAGGTCAGTTACGGACAACAAGGTAAGAGATCACAGATGACTAAGACTTCTAGTGAGTTTTTATGTACTTTGAGTGATCTTTTCTTACACAGATAATTTATGGCATACAATTTAAAAGTTTATCTTCTTCCCCCTTGCCACCCTGATACCATTCCCTTTTCAAGTTGCTACTACTTGTGTATGCTGCTGAAGCTTAGATTCTGCAAGGTGATTTCTAATGACCAGGGATGAAGGTTGTTACCATGAAGGGAATATCTGAATTGGAGATGTGGGTCCTTTACCAAAACCTAGACCAATTTTCTGGAGAACATTAGTCCTTTCGTATTGTGAATGTCCAAAGACCCTGGGAGTCTGCTACAGCTTTGTAAGACATCTGTGGAAAGCAGCATAGGGAAAAGGTGACTGCACTTGGCTCCTTTCCTCTCTTCACTCTTTTCCTTCAGAACAGCCCTCCTTCTTTTATTTGAAAAAATAAACCTGTTGTACATGTTGGTGTTTGAAAAATATTCTATTTTCAAATACAGTTACATTTATAGGTTAAAGCCTGAACATAAGGATTTGGAGGGGACACAATTCTGTCTGTAACACAATGTAACATACTACATTAATAGAATGTAAAAACCAACATGATTATGTCAACTGATATGGGAAAAGAATTAGATAAAATCAAACATCTTTTTACAAAAAAAAATGCTAAGCAAATGAGGAATAAAAGGGAATTTCCTCAAGATATAAAGGACATTTATGAAACATCCATAGTAAACATTACACTTAGTGGTAAATGTCTGAAAGTTTTCCACCTGACAACCTGAGATCAGATTCCAGAATCCACAGGGTGAAAGGAGGGAACCAACTCCCACAAGTTGTCTTCTGACCTCCACAGGCGAGTTGTGACACACACACACACACACACACACACACACACACACACACAAATACATGTAAAAATTAGTGAAATATTTTTAAAAGAACACCCTTGTTCATAAGAGGTATATATTAAAATACTAAGTGTTTGAATGACAGAGTGTCTCAACTTTCAATGATTCATAAGAAAAAAATATGTGTATGTACAAACATATTTGCATACTCTGGACGAGAATCAATGGTGAAACTATAAAACAAATGGAAGTCAGTGTACACATTGGTAAATCCAGAAAAAAATTACACTGAAGTTCCTTCTACTATTCTTACAAAGTTCCTATATATTAAAAATCATATCAAATCTTGTCTACATAGTGAGTTCCAGGCCAACTGGGGCTACAGGGATACTCTGTCTCAAAAATATCAAAAAAAAAATCATATCAAATCTAAATGAGTTTGTACAAATACTTGTTGCCATTTCCAAAGCAGAGTTCCATTTTTTATCTTTACAACAATCCTGTGATTTTTGTAAAGCATTATCAGAAACTGAAGACAAAGGCAAAGTCATTTCTCCATGTTCATATATAGAGAAAATGGAAGAGTTATACCTAGACAGTGGGAAAGCAAAGCTCTTTAAGGAGAATATTAGTCTATCTAGTTGGGGAATATTTTCCCCATTGCTAAATTCCAGGTATCATTCATGTGTTTACTACATACTTTTCACTAACTTTGAACTTAAAATGATGGAGAGTGTCTTTTTAAAAATGACAACATGAAAGGATCTGGTTTTGAAGCAGGACTTACTCTTACTCTAATAGATTTGACCAGACCTGTTTCACTGAATCACTGAAATTAGTTTGAGTCTCGCAACAATATTTTCAAATAGGTACAACAACTCCCATTTGCTAGTAAGGAAAATAAGCCTAAGCCTTGAGGTATTGAATTAATGTCTTTGTAGTCACTCAGATGGCATGTGGCAGAAGAATCAGGATTTGATTCCTGGTCATCCTGACTTCTGGGCCTATACTTTTTCAATCACCTGACAGGCTACTTTTGTAATGATAATCACACATCCTTGGTGTTGTAGCTAGCTACTCAAGAAATACTCCTTGACTTAGCTTTATTTTGATGATCCAAGCCATGGGATTGAGCTTTACATTTACTATTTATGTCAGTGCCTTCATAGTTTCAATTCACAGTATACTCTGCTTTAACCCCACCAACTACTGATTCTCATATCCTCGTTAGCAAACTCTGACTATGGCCTTCTTTTCAAGGGACATTTTCACAGAGAATTTAGAATTTACTGGTGTGGATGTGGGTGCGTGGTAATGAAGTGATAGTGGAAGCTGGCAAACACATACACACATTAACTATATTTGAAGATTTCAAATTTGACAAGCCATCATGTTATGTCTATGTTCCTTGCTAAAATTTTCTTGAATTTTTTTTGAAAATTTCATATATGAGTATTGTGTTTACATTATCTCCCCCTTCAACTCTTTCCATGTCCCCCATTCCCTCCCAAATACTTATCCTCTTCCCTGATTATTATTATTACACCTGAATACACACACACTCACACACACACACACACACACACACACACACTCACACACACACGTAATGCACTGAGACTGTTTAGTAGTGTTCCTGGGTACCTGTGTTTAGGGCTCCCCACTTGGGAACATATAATCTCCCAGGGAGCTAATACGTGCAGAAAACTGATTCTCCCTCTTTCAGTATTCATCAGTTCCCTTCAGTTCTTCATTTTGATGTGGAGCTCGTTGAAATACACTTTAGTATGCCAATTGGTTTTGTAATTATACACAGATTTTGGCACTACCATACTGTGGAGATTTTATTGGTGTATCTTCAGTATAATAACTAGAATCCATCATCTAACAGCAGGTGTCTTGTCCCTCTGGCTTGTACATTCGTTCCACCTCTTTTTCCGCAGTGCTCACTGAAGCTTAGGTGTAGAGGTTGTATTATAGATGTACCACTTAGTGCGGGGCACCTCTGTTGCCAGAATTCTCTCAGGGTCTCTTACGCTATCAGACAAACCATATAATATATTTTATGTGAATTTATTATAGTTTATATTTTGGGGAGCAATGGAGAAACTTACAGTGACTAACGCCCAACACTAGCACCCAGCTCTGTGTGGCGGGCCGCCTGCATTCCAGATCGCTTCTAGCCTTCAGTCTCTATTAACTTTTGCCCATGCATCTTAGGCCCGCAGTCTTGTTCCAGGTGTTATAGATTTTCTTAACAGTTGTATAGTTTGGGAGTCTCTATCTTCATCTTACCCAACCATAAAACTCCCAAGAATCTTACAACTATAGCTGACCTTTGCTTCTTCAGGTATCTTTCAAATGGGTTTTACATCTGTAAAACACTTGAAGGAAGGTTAACATTATATATCAAATCAATCATAGACAAGGTCTCACATAGCATGGAAAGGTTTTGTCCATTCATATTAACTTTTTTCTCCATAGCTCGTTAGGTACCATAGCATGGGTACAAGGCATTAATTTGGTTAGCTCTTTACCATTTTTAGTTATCTCTTTGGAGTCATTTTGCACTTGGGGGATTTTGCATGGAGTTTTTTTGTATTCTTTTATTCTTAATACACTTACAGGTGTTGGCTCCAGTTGCCTGACCCTGCACTGGGCTAAGGAGGCAGGGGGTTTCTCCTGTCTCTGCTGCACTTGTTGGTTCCCTGAGTCAGGCAGGCCCCGGGTCTGTCTCCTGACTGTAGCCATATCTGTCATTTCTCCATTGACCACACTTGGCTGCTGGGGGGGGAACTTGGTGGGAAAAACTGCTTCCACCCCTAATATAGCCTTTATAAGAAGAGAAATGCATCTTATTTAATCCTTTGGGATTCTTAACCACCCCGGGACAGTTTTTATTTTTAGAATGCCTTTTGTAAAGTGTTCTTCTGGTTTTAAAGCCTTCAAGAAACTCCTTAGTACCGAATTTGATTTTCTACCACTCTTTGGGAATCTGGGCTCAACATAAGTCTTGACACATTTGTCTTCAAGTAACCCAAATGGGCCATTTCTTCTGTCTGGTCTATTTTATATCTCTCATAGGGTGTTCTGTTATTTTATAGACTCGTTTTACACGCTGGTCAGAATCATTTAGATTCGCCAGTGTCTCACTTTACAAAGATCCTGTCCCATTAAAGGGCTTAGTAAAACCAGTAAAGCCCCACACTATTCTTGAGGTCCCAGTTGAATTAAGCTTTCCTTATATCTCTGGTGAACACAGTCTTATCTGGCCCAGTGAACTGGACATCATATATTACTTTTCTCATACCTAGTTCTCTCAGTAATGCCTGCCCCTCCTTTTGTTAGGGTTCCAAATAGCAGCAGCTGCCCCCCTCCCCAACAGGGACCTACAGACTTTGGAGCCTGGAAAAGGGAACTTAGCTGATAATCACCTTGACCTTTGAGGTCAAGAAGAACAAACTCTGCTGAAAATAAGCAGATTCTACCTGATAACCAGAGATTTTAGAAGCTGTTTTTCTCTTATCTTAAGAGGGAAAAAGTAAACACTTCCACACCCTAATCCTACCTGCTTCCCCCTCCCTGTTCTCCCCCAAACATTCCCCCCTTCCACACCCTAAAGCCCCCATATATATAAAGTCCCAGCTCACATCCCGTGAGCTGACATTTTTCCCTTCCCCGAGGGAAACGTGTCCCATGCGAAATAAAGCTGTATCCTGCTGAGAATTCCATCTGTGCCTCGGTGCCTTCCTCCATCCGCGCCGCTCACTCCCGCCCGCTCTCTACCTATCACCTTTATAGTCTTCTAGCCCCCACTAATCATATTAGTCTCCCTTGGTGATGACAAGGTATCTTTAATGCCTTCAACCAGCCATCCCATTAAGGACTGCTCCCCCCTGCATTGGCCTAGGTTGAACAGCCTATATCACAAGGATGGATGGGCGGTTATATAACTCAGCTGTGAAGCTTCTGAAGGACTTAGACTGACATCATTTGCTCCCATGTGCCATACTCTCACAAGCCATGTGGCTAGGGGCTTTCTGATTGTTTGCTTGTAAGTTTTTCCTAGTTTTAACAGTTCTAGTATGTAATATTGCCTAGATACAGCACTGTTAGCTTTTTTTTTTTTTCCTTTTTTATCAACAGTTGAATCTGAGGGGCAACTTTAGCTACTTTTACTTTTAGGTCATTTTCCTTTTTACTATTATCTGTCTCTTCCTCTGAGTCCTTGGACCTTAAACAAGTTAAAGTGTCCTGCTTTTTTTCCCCTCAAGCTTTGCAACTGTTTCTGCCAGGACTTCCCTAGCCTTTTCAGGTTCTCCTGCCTGGGGCACATCTTTTATTATGCAAAGTGGCCATGCCCCCTCTCTGTTTGGGGGTAAAAGTTTTTCTAGCCTCTGAATAACCTTTAGCAAATCTGCCCATACCCACAACATACCCCCACATTTACAACATAGCTGTGCCCCCCCCTTCTGTGTCACTGGTCTCTTTTTAGTAATCCATTGTAAAAACCACATCAATGCCACCATCAGCACTCTAGCTCTTTCCAAACTTCTGTGGTTTGTCATTAATGCCATCCTGCTGGCTGCACCAATTTTGTCACCAGAGTTTTCTCAGGGTCTCTTGCACTATCAGACAAACCATATAATATATTCTTATGTGAATTTATTATAGTTTATATCTTGGGGAGATGGAGAAACTCACAGAGACTAACACCAGGCACCAGCACCCAGCTCTTCTCGGTGGACCACCACCATTCCAGATGGCTTCCTGCCCACAGTCTCTGTTAACTTTCGCCCACGCATCTTGGGCCTGCAGTCTCATTCCAAGTCAGTAAATACCCCCTCTCGCAATGCGGGTGAGATGCCAGGGCCATCACATTCTCCATGCCCATCGGCGTTCCAGGTGGCTCTCAGCTCTGTCCCAAGATGGCTCCCAGAAGCCCCTCCACAGTCCATTCTCTGTGGCAGGCCCTGCCCCTTGAAGGAACCAGGTCTCTGGGATACACTCTCACAAACACTTATTCTCTATATTTTCACCAGTTCTAGAACTTTGTCTTATTCTCCATCAGTTGCAAAAAGAAGCTTCTTTGTTGAGTGGTGAGAGGTACCCTTATTTGTAAATATAAAGGTATGTATTTAGAATACAGTAGGAAATTATTTTGGTCTAGGGGAGTGACAGAGGTAGGTTCATCTCTGGGGTCAATGATGTCTCCAACAACGTGTACTTGGTTATATTTACAGTACCGTGTATGAATTCCCTCCCACTGACAAGGCCTTAAGTCCAATTAAACAGCTGTTGATTAACCCCAAGATAAAATTGCCACTATTGCATCAATAGAGTTTACTGGGTTAGTCATCATGGTTCATAGGATTTATAGCTGGGTAAGATCATTAATTGCTTTTATCCCTTGGCAGGTTTCATAGTCTGTATCTTCTGATACTGAGAGCTAGTCTTTGGGAAAAAGGCTTCTGGGTCCATTCCAGCTAAATTACTCCAAGTCCTGTGTCTGAAGTATGTTTGTCTTCAGTAACAGAGTCTTAATTTCAAATTCTGGGAGGCAGTCAAAAGTGGTGGAAAGAGCATATATTCTTTTGGGAGTCTCTGGGACGGCCATGATCAATATCTTAAAGGAAATTTCCCTTGCCTGACTCTGATTTTCTTATATAGCCTTCAGTTATACATATGCACTGATATTTGCATATGTATATATGTATGTTTTTAAGTAGGCTTATTAAATAATATATTTCCCTTTATCTTTTCATACCACCTAAGCATTATTTGTCTCTCCTTCCTCCTCCCACCCCCTATATGACTCCTGCCCTCCCTAGTTAAAGCATCCCTTCAACTTTACCCATTTACTCCTTGATAACATCTGTCTCCTACTAGCCCTCCCTCTCAAACTCCTTCTTCCCCTCTACCCCATGGCTCCATTTCACTTTCCTGGCTCCTGTGGTTACCTTACAATATATACTCATACCTAAGGATTGGGAGCTAGTAGTTGGGACCAATTGTACCTGTTGAGAATCACAGTGAAATATGAAAATTCAAAACTATTAAATGCTCCAAACCCAAAATTGATGTAATAGATAATGAGTGGGGCTTTTACTCATGTTTGAGCAAGCTGCTATTATTAGGTTCCATAAATTACTACCAAGTTAGGGGTGAATTTAGTAATTGAGTAAAATGAGATACCATATACACACAAAATATAGGGAATACTAAAACATACATATATGCACATATCCCCAAATAAGGAATGGTCATATTTTGGTTCAGACTTTTTCATAAATTATCTCTCAGACACTTCTAGTTTTCTAACAGTATAGTATATTATTTCAGAATCGGAATAAATGCACTCTTGGAAATAGACACTATGTGTATGTTCATATTCTCCTTTTACATAGTCACTACTGAAACTGATCTGTTGAGAATAGCTCAGGAGGGCTGCATAGCAATATTTTACTTTTAGCCATCATAACTGTTGAGCTAAATATTTAATTCAAGTTTACTGACTTGAATTACATAGTAGCAAATAATACATTATTTAATCTAGAAGAAAAATGTAGTAGAGAGGCACATGTTCATGGGAAATTTTTAACTAATTTTGGTTTACATGTATATTTGGATATAGGGTAATTATAAATATACAAGTATAGCTATACTACAATTTAAAATTTTTCAGGAGGAAATAATACGGTGGTATGAAGTCAAAGAAAAACATTGAGATGAAATCAAATGAAAAGCATTGAAATTAGATGTTTATGAGTAAAGAAAGATTTTACCATTTTGCTAAAATATGTGGGAAATTATTTGTGATCATTCATACATATGAGAAAATGTCAACTTGAAATTGTGGAAAATTGCACTCTGTTCTTTAATATTCTTTTAGGAAATGAGAATAGATCTGGAAGATGACTGAAGTAGAGTTCTTTGTTTCTTCTTAGAATTATCTCAAATAACCACTGGAAAAAGCAATCAGGACTAAATACGCTTTCCATCGATTTAGAAGACATCTCCTACCTAGAACGGAAATGGATGAAGAAGTTCTGCCAAATGCAATGTCTGTGGGGCCACATGTAGGTATAGGGAAGAACCAGCAAGATACCTTGGCCACATATTAGAAATATAGCACCTTCAGCATGTCTGATCGAAATGGACTGCAACTAGAAAATTAGATACCAACAACATGGAAATGTGTCACTTGAAAAAAAAATGCTCTATGAATTTTAAAGTCATTTGGTCAAATTTCATGAGAATTGTACTGGAGTACTGCTTGGCTCATAATGTATCTAAACATTACTTTTTAGAGAGCAGACATTGTTATGGGATTTTTGTCTTTCCACCCACAAGCGTAATATTTAGTTTAGACTCTCTTTTATGTTTATACATAACATTTTATAATACTTTTTTCAGGGCTGGACTTTGTACACAGAACTTTACACATGATAGGCAAATATTCTACCTCTGTGTTTTATCCCTAGCCCTAGGCATCTTTTTTAGTAATTCGTTCATTGGTATATTCCCTGTCTTTTGTGTGGTTTATGGATAATCTTATTTTTTATGGAAATACCTTGAGTCTTGGCTCTTGTTGGATTTCAAATCATTTTTAAATTTCCTTAGATTATATAAAATAATTAAAAAATGTTCTGTGATTTTTTTTCTTTTTGATTAATCAGAGTTAGCATACATACAAATAAATCAGTTTCATTATGGAATTTTCACATATACTTTGCTCTTTATTCATCCAGCTCCCAAACTGCCTTCCCCATTCCTCTGGGGCCTCACTCTTTCTATTCTTTATCTTCTCACCCAACAGCCCCCTTTCTTCTTTTATGTCATAAGTATTCAATTTCCCACTCTTTTAAAGAAAATATTACTTAATTTTGAGCATGTACATGTGATCATCTATGCATGTGTATACATGCCCATATCAGGGCTAGAAGTAAGTTGACATCAGGCATTTTTACCAATCACTTCACTGCTTATATTTTTTATTGCATTTTTCTGATTTTCTTGCAATATAATTTGATAGTATTTAGGCTGCCTCTCATTCCCACCTCCCATTATTATACCTGCCCAATTTAATGCACTCTATTGTGTGTGTGTGTGTGTGTGTGTGTGTGTGTGTGTGTGTGCATTAAGGCCTTATAGAATCTATTTGTATCTCCAAATGTCCTTCAGTGTGGGTCCATCCACTAGAACTCAGTCAACCTATGAGTCCCCATCCTTCAAAAAGACTTTTTCTCCCCCTTGTCAATGATTGTGAAAAATTCTTTAGGTTGGTTTATAGTTTCTTATCTACTTCCCCACATCTATGTTGGGATTTTGTCTGGCTTGAGTTTGCATGGGACTTATGCATGCTGTCACCACTGTTGTGAGTTCATGAGTAACTGACCAGTTTTAGGGAAAACTCTTTCCTCCCACCTCCATCTTCCACAATGATCCCTAAGCCTTAGGAGGTAGAGATTTGATATAGGTGCACTATTGAGGCATAAGCACTCCCCAAACTCTTCTTTTTTCTGCACCTTGAGCAATTGTGGGTTTCTATGTTAATCACCATATGCTGCATAAGGAAACTTCTCTGTTGCCCATTGAGAACTGTATTAATCTATAGGCATAAAATAATTCATAGGAGTAAGTTTAATACTATAATTACTTAGTAGAAAACTGGTATTAGGTTCTCCCCTACACCATGTGACTGGCCTAGCTTCAGGTTCCTAAGCATGATATCAGTGTCAGGTATGAGTTCCATCTTATGAAGTGGGCCTTAAATCCAATTAGAGAGTGGTTGGTTACTTCCATAATATTTTTGACATTATTGCATCTTTGAACATATCTTGCCAGACCAATTGTTGTAGTTCAAAAGATTCACAGCTGCGTAAGGTTAATAATTATTTTTCCTTCTGTTTACCTTATGTTTTAAGACGGAATCTCTCCCTGAACCTAGAGTTCACCAATTCAGTATGACTGGCTGGCCAGCAAGCCCCAGGGATTTTCATGTCTTCCTCTCCCCAGCACCATGATTTTAGGCACAGGCCACAGCACAGAACTTTCCGTGCTTGCTGATGATCTGAAATCAGGTCACATGTTTATATGGTAAGCACTTTATCCACTAAGACATTGCCTCAGTTCTCTTTTGTTACTTTTTTCTGGCCTACTCTTCCCTAAAGATCCCCTCTTTCTCCCTCATGCTCTCATTTTGAATTTTATGACCTATAGTACTCCATCGTACATATATGCATATATAAAATTATCATGTAGGATCTTTACACGAGAGAAAACATGAAGGTTGACCTTTTAAATTTTTAAATAGTAATTCTTTTCTAACTTTTTTATTATTTTCTATTTCATGTGTATGAAGGTATTGCATGCACGTGTTTAAGTGCACCTGTGTGTGCAATGCCCGTGGTCAGAAGAAGGAGTTGGATCCTCTAGAGTTGTAGTTATGGATGGTTGTTAGCCACCATGTGATTGCTGGGATTAAAACCTGGGTTTTCTGCAAGAACAACCAGTTCTCTTAACTGCTGAGGCATTCTCCAGCCCCCCTTTTTAAATTTTTTTAAATTCTATTTTAAATAATAATTCTTATATATATAATGTTCTTTAATCAAAGCCCCCTCTATTATCCTCTTTTATCCCCTTCCCCCTCCTACCATCAAATCCCTACTTTTTTTCATGGCCTCCACTTGCTTTCAATATTTTTTTAATGATTCACTGAATTTAATTGGGGTTGTTTGAATGGTCATGGGTAGAAGGTTTTTTCTTAGGTGGGAGCAATATACCAGTGGCTGTGCACCATAGACTATGACTCTTGCCTCCTCCTGTAATCTTTATCTAAAGCTCTTCAGGGAAAGGTGGGTGTTTATGTGCCTCTCCCACATTCATGATGGGATTTTAGTGATCCAAGTCTTGTGCAGGTCTTGTGCCATTAGTTACTGCTGCTGTGCATTCAAGGCCCATATCATATTCACAAGACAACATTTCAAAGAACTACTTCCCATTCTCCAGTTCTCATATTCTTTCTCCATCCTTTTCCATGATGTTTTCTGAATCTTCATAGGAATCTCATTTTTGCCTAAGTACTCAAAAATCACTTGTTCCCAGTACACTGGGAAGTCATTAGTCTCTCCATCAACCATCATCCACCACAAACAGAAGCTTCTCTGACCAAGACAGAGTGAAGCACTTATCTATGGTATAAACATAAATATAGAAAGGGCTATTTGATATCACATACATTTAGCAAAAAAGACAGTAGTAGGTCCCCCATCCCTGGGGCCTAAGACTTCTCAAATCATGGCCTCCGACATATTTACAGTATGAGGCATGAGTTCCTCCTGTGAAGTGAACCTGAAATCCAATTAGCAATTGGTTGCCTTCATAACTATCATTCCAGAATTGTGCTAGTGGGCACAAAGGTTGATCTTTTATTTCAAAATATTCACAGCCTTTTCTTCACCAGCCTGTTCTCCCCTAGCAGTATGCATAGCACCTTCCAGCACTATGAAAGCTGGTCACTATGGAAGAAAATTCCAGGTCAGTTCCAGGTTGATTTCTTTCTATTTTGTAACCAAAATGTGTGGTAACTTCAGCAATAGGATCTTGTCATTTAGTTCTGGAGGGAAACCAAGAGCAACTGCAAAAGACTGTATTGTTTGAGAGATTTCAGGGACACCTCTAACCAATAACTTAATGAGAAGTATCTCACAGCTGACACTGGGATTTGTGTTTAATATGCTTTACTTTCTAGAAGCAGCATTACCAGGCATGCAAGATATTTGACTTGAAATCCTTTATCTTTTTGAGTCTGTCTTGTTTTACTTAACATAGTGGTTTCCAATTCCATACATCTGCCACAAAATAGCATTTCATTTTTCTTTGCAACTGAATAAAATTTCATTGTGTGAAATATACTACATTGTCTTTATCCATTCATCAGTTGATGGACATCTACACTGACTACCTTTCTCAGCTATTGGAATAGTGCCACAGTAATTATGTCTGTGCAAATATCTCCATAGCATGTTATAGAGGCTTTTGGGTATTTGCCCAGGAGTATTAGAGCTGGGTCATATGGTAATTCTATTTTTAGGATTTTTAGGAACCTCCATAGTGATTTTCACCATGGCTGTAATAGTTTATGTTATTACCAGCAGTGATCAAGTGTTCCCCTTTCCGACATCCTTTTCCATATCCACTGTCATTTGTTTCTTGATGATAAATTATTCTGACTTGGGTGAGATGGAATCTTAAAGTAGTTGTGAATTGCATTTCTCTGATGGCTAAGTTTTTGGAACATCCTTTGGAAATATTTATTAGCCATTTGTGCTTCATCTTTTTAGAATTGTCCATTTATTTTAGTGCATTTATTGACCAACATTTTTGCTTTATTGTGTTAAATTTTGTAGTTCTTTATATATTATCTATATTAGTTTCCTGTCTGAAGTATAGCTGGCAAATATTTCCTCACATTATATAGGTTGACTCTTAATATATGTGATAGTTTCCTTTGCTATGTAAAACCTTTTAAACTCCCTTAAATACCATTTGTCAGTTCTTGGGATTATTTCCTATGCTAAAGGAATATGTATAGAATTTTCTTGCCTGTGCCTATGTCTCAAGGGGCTTTCCTCTAACCTAAAGTTAAGATTCCTTCAGTTTCCTCTAGTGTTTCATATTTTAATTAAGATCTTTGATACATTTTTAAATTTTTTTATTATTTATTTAATAACCACATGATTAGAAGAAGCATATCATTACATCATTAACATATACAACAAAAATTTCCAGAGCAAAAATGCATCTCTTTCAAAATTGGCTGTAAATTTTTAGATTCACAGTTGAATTAATACAGATACACAATATTGAACTCAGTATAAACCTTATAAGACACAAAATTGAATGAGGTTTTAACCTTTAAAAAAGATTTCCATTTGCTCTGCTTCCTTGGCCTGCAGGACCACAGGCCTCTTTCCTGGGTAAGTTGATCAATTGCGACCTCCATTCCTTGACTCCCCCAGTCTCATTCACCCTCCCATCTCCCCTGCCCATCTCTCCTCCTAGCCTGGGACCTGTCCCATTCTTGTCTTGGCACCCCAGACACTGGGGGGAACCACCACTGCTTCCTGATCCTTTGCATCCAAACCAACCCAGTTTCTTCTTGGGTCCCCAGGAGCCCTCTGGGCCTGGCCGTGCCCTCACCTCACTCTGCTTCCCTAGGCCTGCACAACCCAAAGGCCTCTCTCTCCAGGGTAAGTCTATTACGCCCTAGGCACCTTAACTCCCCCAGCCTCATTCACCCTCCCATCTCCCCAGCCCATCTCTCCTCCTAGCCTGGGTCCTGTCCCATTCCTTGTCTTGGATCCCCAGACACTAGGGGAACCACAACTGCTTCCTGATCCTTTGCATCCAAACCAGTTCCTTCTTGGGTCCCCAGGAGACCTCTGGGCCTGGCCCACCCTCACCTACTTCTGCTTTCCTGGTCTGCACAACCCACCAGCCTCTCTCCCGGGAGCCCTTGGGGCCTGGTTCCACACTTACCTCCCTCTGCTTCCTTGGCCTGCACAACCCACCAGGCTCTTTCCTTGATGCTGGGGCTGACCTTTCTGCTTCCTGAACCTCTGCATCCAGAGCAACCCAGTTCTTCAGTACAGTACCCAGGAGCCCTTGGGGGCTCTTCCCAGCCCCATCTCCCTTTGCATCTCTGGGTGGCATAGGCACCAGCTGCCCTAGACAAGCATCTTCCCTGGGCCCTACTCCCAGGCCAGTCCAACCCCCAAATTCCTGAGGCCAAAATCTTTCCTGGAGGGATCCAGACCTTAGAAGAAAGCCTGAGAGCAACTGATCCTCATCTGACTCGGGCCTCTGTGGGAATTCCTGAGGACAAAAGTCATCTGGCACTCCAATATAAAATCAAAAGAGAGAGACCTGGAAGCTTAGAGGAACCAGCTTTTCATGCCCAAAAAGTAAACCACAAAGACACAAAAAGTTTACAAAAAGGAGCAGACCTAAACTTGAAGACTTGAGTCTCACACAAGAATAAGTAACTACAAAAGAAATTCACATGCCAAAATCACAGAGAAAAAATAACATGAAAAATCAAAATAACATATCCCTACCAAATACCAATAGTCCTCTAGAGGAGTACAATGAGAACCCTGTAGAGATAATGCAAGACATGGAACTCAAAAGAACAATTATAAACATGGTAAAAGAATTCAGTGAATTTAAAGAACACACAAAGAAATAAAAGAACTGAAGGAGGATAGGGATAAACATCTGAAGAAATCACCAGAATGGAATATTCAGGATGTGTGTGACACCATAAAAAGACCAAACTTACGAATCATAGGAATATAGGAAGGAGAAGAATCCCAAGATAGTGGCAGGGACTAGATCTACAACAGAATCATGGAAGAAAATTTCCCAAAATTAAAGAAAGACACGCCCATACAAATACAAGAAGTTTATAGAACACCAAACAGACAGGACCAGAAAAGAAAGTCTTCATGGCACATCATAGTATAAAAAGACCAAACTTACGAATCATAGGAATATAGGAAGGAGAAGAATCCCAAGATAGTGGCAGGGACTAGATCTACAACAGAATCATGGAAGAAAATTTCCCAAAATTAAAGAAAGACACGCCCATACAAATACAAGAAGTTTATAGAACACCAAACAGACAGGACCAGAAAAGAAAGTCTTCATGGCACATCATAGTAAGAACATTAAAATGGAAAACAAAGAGACAATAGTGAAAGGTGCAAAAGAAAAACAAGTCACATATAAAGGAAAACCCATTAGGACTACAGCTGACTTTTCAGTGCAAACTACAAAAGCTAGAAGAGCCTGGAACAAAGTATTTCCAGTTTTAAATGATCACAGATGCCAACCCAGATTACTATATCCAGCCAAAATGTCTTATAGTCAAATGGGAAAGAAAAATCTTCCATGACATAAATAGGCTGAAGGAATTCATGTGCACAAAACCAGCCCTTCAGAGAGTTCTGGAAGCAATACAAAGAGCTGAAGAAAGAAATGACTATACCCAAGGAGTTGCAGAAAGAAATTCAATGAAGGTAGAACTGTGGAAAAGCAGAGTTATATCAAGAATGTAAACAGAAATAAAAATGACAGGATTCAATAATCATCTTTCATTAATAGCTTTAAATATTAATGGACTGAACTCCCCAGTCAAAAGACACAGACTAGGTGAATGGATTAAGAAACAAAACCCATCTTTTTGTTGTCTGCAAGGAACTCATCTCACTTTCAAGGACAGGTACTATCTTAAGGTGATAGGATGGGAAAAAATGTACAAAACAAACGGTACTAAGAAAAAAGCTGGCATTGCAATTCTAACATCTGACAAAATGGACTTTAAAACTAATTAGAAGAGATAAAGAGGGTCACTTCATTCTGATCAAATGAACAATAAATCAAGAAGGTATTACAATCACAAACATATATTCACCAAACTCTGGTGCACCCAACTTCATCAAAACAATACTACAGGACGTGAAGACCCAGATTAGTCCCAACTCATTAATAGTAGGGGACTTCAATACCCCACTGTCTCCATTAGATAGGTCAATGGGCAGAGAGTTAACAGAGAGACATCTGAAATCGACCGAATAGTCCACTCAAGCACCAAAGAATATACTTTCTACTCAGCACCCCATGGAACTTTTTCCAAAATCGACCACATACTGGGCCACAAAACAAGTCTCAACAAATACAAAAAGATTGAAATAATTCCATACATTCTCTCAGACCACAATGCAATGAAGCTTATAACCAACATCGGAAAAAGCCCTAGTCACCACATGAACATATGGAAATTAAACAACTCACTCCTGAATGATGAATGGGTCAAAAGAGAAATTAAGAGAAATAAAAGTATTCCTGGAACTAAATGTAAAAGACAATACAACACAACAAAACCTCTGGGACACGCTGAAAGCTGTCCTTATAGGGAAGTTTATAGCTGTAAGTGCTACATCAAAATCTTGGAAAGCACACAAAAAAACGACTTGACATTGCAACTGAAGATACTTGAAAAGCTACAACAAATGAAACCTAAAACCAGCAGACAAGAAGAAATAACAGAAATCAGGGCAGAAATTAATGAAATAGAAACAAAGAAAACAATACAAAGAATCAACAAATCCAAGAGCTGGTTCTTTGAAAAGATAAACAAGATCGACAGACCACTAGCCCAGTTAACCAAAACAAAGAAAGAGTACCTCCAAATCAACAAAATCAGAGATGAAAGGGGAAACATCACAACAGACACCAGAAAGATACAGAACATTATAAGAGAATACACTAAAAACCTATATGCCACGCAATTTGAAAACCTAAAAGAAATGGACAGATATCTAAAGGCATGAGAACCACCAAAACTAAACCAAGAAGAGATTAACAGCTTAAACAGACCCATATCACAAAGAGAAATTGAAACAGTAATACAAAACCTCCCAACTAAAAAAAGCCCAGGACCAGATGGATTTACAGCAGAATTCTATCAGGCATTTAAAGAAGATCTACATCCAATACTACTTAATTTATTCAAAAAGATAGAAATGGAGAAAGAACTTCCAAATTCCTTCTATCTCTAATACCAAAACCAGGAAAAGATACAATACCACTCTAATACCAAAGCCAGGTAAAGATACAACCAAAAAAAGAAAACTATAGACCCATATCTTTAATGGACATAGATGCAAAAATTCTCAACAAGATACTTGCAAACCGCATACAGACACACATCAAAAGACCATCCACCATGATCAAGTCGGCTTTATCCCAGAGATACAGGGATGGTTCATTATATGTAAGTCAATAAATGTCATAAATCATATAAATGGACAGAAGGACAAGAAACACATGGTCATCTCAATAGATACAGAGAAGAGCTTTGACAAAATTCAACACACATTTATGCTCAAAGTCCTAGAGGGAATTGTACTGGAGGGAACTTACCTCAACATAATTAAAGCCATATATAACAAACCCACAGCCAACATCATTCTAAATGGAGAAAAACTGGAAGCATTCCCATTGAAATCAGGAACCATACAAGGCTGTCCACTATCTCCAATTCTCTTTAACATAGCACTTGAAACTCTTGCAAGAGCAATAAGAGAAGAGCAGGAAATCAAAGGGGGTAATAATTGGAAAAGAAGAGATCATATTATCCCTTTTTGAATATGATATGATATTATATCTAAGAGACACAAAAAATTCCACCAGAAAACTCCTAATTTTTTTTGCATTATCAGTAAAATGTCAGGTTACAAAATTAACCTACAAAAGTCTGTAGCCTTTCTATATACCAATAACAAGCAATCAGAAAAAGAGCACATGGAAAGACTCCCCTTCATAATAGCTGCAAAAACAAAAAATAAAATGTCTTAGATAAACCTGTCCAAAGTCATTAAAGACCTCTACAATGAAAATTTAAAATCTTTAAATAAAGAGATTGAGGAAGACATCAGAAGATGGAAGGGCCTCCCATGCTCATGGATTGGAAGAATTAATATTGTGAAAATGACCATCCTACCAAAAGCCATTTAAAGATTCAATGCAATGCCAATCAAAATCCACATGACATTTTTCACAAAATTGCAGATGATCATCCTAAGATTCATATGGAAGCGCAAAAGACCTCAGATAGCCAAAGCAACCCTGAGCACTAAGAGCAATGCTGGGGAGATTACTGTACCAGATTTTAAGATTATTACAAAGCTATAGTCATAAAAGCAACATGGTACTGTCACAAAAAATAGACCCATATATCAATGGAACAAAATTGAAGACCCAAATATGAGTCAATGTAATTTCAGCCACATGATATTTGACAAAGGGGCCAAGAATATTCACTAGAAAAAAGACAGCATGTTCAGCAAATGGTGCTGGCAAAACTGGATCTCCATCTGTAGAAGAATGAAACTAAACCCCTATATTTCACCTTTAACAAAATTCAATTCCAAATGGATCAAAGACCTCAATGTAAAGCCTGAAACTCTGAAACTGTTAGAAGAAAACTTTGGCAATAACCTACAAGATATAGGTGTAGGAAAGGATTTTCTAAACCGGACATAAATTATTCAGGAAACAAGGTCAAGAATTAACAAAGGGGACCTCATTAAACTAAAATTCTTCTGTACATCAAAGGAAGCAACCAGGGAAATGGAGAGAAAAACCCACAGAATGGGAGACAATCTTCACCAGCGACTCATCTGACAGAGATTTAATATCCAGAATATATAACAAACTAAAAAAACAGAGAACTGCCGGGCGTGGTCTTGCACAACTTTAATCCCAGCACTTGGGAGGCAGAGGCAAGCAGATCTCTGTGAGTTCAAGGCCAGCCTGTTCTACATACTTAGTTCCAGGACAGCTGGGGCTACAGGGAGACTCTGTCTCTAAAAGACCAGAAAAAACAACCCCAGAGAATCAGAACAAGCAGTAACCCATTTAAAAGATGGGCTAAGGAGCTGAACAGAGAGTTCTCAAAATAAGAAGGAAAGATGGCTATGAAGCATCTTAGAAGATGTTCAACATCACTAATAATTAGGGAAATGCAAATTAAAAACACTTTAAGTCTTCCCCCAGTCAGACTGGCTAAGATCAACAGAACAAATGATACCAAATGCTGGAGAGGATATGCGGAATGGGGAACACTCATCCACTGCTGGTTGGGCTGCAAACTTGTTCAACCCCTATGGAATGCAGTGTGGAGAACTCTTAAAAAACTACAAATGAACCTACCATTCAACTCAGTTATACCACTCCCTGGTATATACCCAAAGAACTCGTTCTATTGCAGAGACACTTGTACATCCATGTTTGTTGCTGCTCTTTTCACAATAGCTAAGAGATGGAAGCAACCTAGGTGTCCCTCAATTGATGAGCGGATAATGAAAATGTGGTTCATATATACGACGGAGTTTTACTCAGCAGTAAAGAAAGATGAAATCATGAAATTTGCAGGTAAATGGATGGAACTAGAAACTGTTATACTAAGTGAAGTAACACAGACTCAGAAAAAAATCGACATATGTTCTCCCTCATATGTGGATCCTACAACCAAACCCTGATAAGTGAGTATATATCCAGACAGAACTACAGGAACAAGGATAATGGAAAAGAACCATGGAGGTAAAGGAAAAGAAAGAACCTGAAAGAGAACAGTAGGAAACAGGCCTTAATAAGGGAGATATGGATAAAGATTGGGTTAGTTTAAAGGAGGTGGGAGGGAAGGGTATACAAGGAACCTAGGGGATAAAGGGAAAGAAGGAGATCAAGCAAGGTAGGACCGTAGGAGAAAGGTATTATTAAAGGAGAGAGGGGGAAAATGGGGGAACCTTCATTGGGGAAACCATGATGGAGGGGTAAGACAATGCTGGAGATAAATAACACCTAGCTAGTTTTGAAAACCAGAGGGAACCATATTACTCCAAAAACTAACTGAAAATTATACATACCAGACCAAGAAATATATGTCTAGGTAAGGTTTATCTGAGAACAATTGGTCTTTGCCCAAGATTTACCTACATGACAATCAGTAATTAAAAGCACCAGACTGGTGGAACTAAACTTCTTGGATGTTTAACAGACATACTTTGAGGCCTATACTAATGTGGTCAGAGGGACATAAAGGACGGTTTTTGCTCCTTGCCCGCCTAGGTCGACTAGTTGCAGGGGACTATGAGCATCTCTCAAAAGGTCCTAAAATGGTGGTGGGTCATCTGTGCTCTTGATCAAGGAGGCTGAGGAGACCCCACCAGATGGACTAGAACCAGTGTCCAGTCTATAAAGAGGAGGGTCAACACAGAGGAATCATTTCCTCCATGATCTAAGCAAAGCCAGCCTTGGTCGAGCAGGACCTTTGACTTATCTTCACATAGAAGGAACTGGTAAAAGAAAGGAGCCAGGGGCTCCTCTCAAGCCCACGTGACCCCTGAGGAACAGATCCTCAAACGACCTTAAAAGTAAACATATATTGGTTTATCTGGACCAACTGTATGGCCTTAAACACCCAAAAGGAAAGTATAACCAAAAATGAAAGGGGCCAATATAATTTTTAAGAGTCCATATGTATAACTAACGGCTACATAACAAGCAATAATGCCAGATAGGAGATACTTTCTTTTGAGTTGTTGGCCAGGGTGGCCCAAGGGACTCCCAGATAGTAACCC
>NW_008358534.1:4656724-4670297 GCF_000622305.1 Nannospalax galili | reverse complement strand
GCTGCTACATGTGGAACAGCTGACCTTCCTAAAACAAAGACCACTAGATAGGCTGACTAGATTCACCAGATGGACAAGTAATGGGGAATGGCTGGGGATGCCAACAACACAGCAGACAGTCGCAGGGATATCAGAGTATAAGGACTCTAGTGGGGGGAGGGAGGCTATGGTAGGTTGGCATCTGGGAAGTGGGTGTATAGTTGAATAAGATGGTTTGGGGTGTTCTGTGTGATACACACACACACACACACACACAAATTAACAAATTTTTAAAAATGTACTATATGTGAGGAGGAAGCATGGAAATTTATGTCATGTTAACTAGTAGAGGTGATTAACACTACCATTCAAATCTACCTGGTGACTTTTTTAGATATACATAGGTGCCAAGTATCCAAGTGCAAGTGATTATGACTAGTAATAATCAGTTACATACAGATTAGAGATGCATGCGCCAACATCTCAGTGTTAGTAGCAATAACAATGAGTCTTTCTGCAAGGAACAATATATTCTAAAACGAAATGCAGATCTTTTTTAAAGTTTAAAAACTCATTCAATTTTATGTCTTACAGGGCTTATACTGAGTTCAATATTGTATAACTGTATTAATTCAACTGTGAACCTAGAAACTTACAGCTACTTGTGAAAGAGATGTACTCTTGCTCTGGAGTGTGTTACTGAGTATGTTAAAGTGGTAATGAAATGCTTCTTCTAATCATGTGGTTATTAAAAAAAATTATTTTAAATTTACTTCATGTTAAATAGTAGAGGCGATAAGCATTACCAGTGAAACCTACCTGATGAGTTTATATCCATACTCAGGTACTAAGGATCTGAGTGTAACCGACTGTGACTAGTAATAATCAGATACATAGAGATTAAAGTCACATGTGCAAACATGTAAGCATTAGTAGCATTAAAAATGTAGGACGCAGCATATCTTAAAATGAAATCGAGATCTTCTTTAAAGGGTAAAAATTCAATCAATTTATGTCTTACAGGGTTTATACTGAGTTCAATAGTGTATGACTGTATTAATTCAACTGTGAACCTAAAAATTTACAGCAACCTTTGAAAGAGATGTCCTTGCTCTGGAATGTGTTACTGAATATGTTAAAGCTGTAATAAAGTGCTTCTTCTAATCATGTCATTATTAAATTTTAAAGAAATTTAAAAAATAAGATGTCTTCAGATACATAGCCTGATTCTGACATTTTAAGATTAAACATTTGCTAACCTACCCCCATTCATTTCAGAAACTCCATTTGCTTAAAATGTAAGTCTACATCCATGCAGTCACAAAGTCTGGCTTACATTGGACCTTCTCACCTTCCTTGTAGCTAGACACCAAAACAGTAGGCAAACTAGCATACTATTTACTCACATTATAATTAAATTTGAATTTTTAGCCCATAATAAAGAATTGTAGGTTAAAATTCTTATAGTGTTTTGCTAGAAAAATAATGATCTGGGTTTGATGAGATGATTCAGTGGTTTAAGGCACTAGCCATCAAGCCTGATAATCTGTGCTCTATCCCCAGGACCCACATGGTGAACGGAGATCACTAACTCCCACAAGCTGTCATCTGACCTTCACACATATGTGCATGTGCACAGACACAACAAATGCAAATGAATAAATAAATGTAATTTTAAAATAAAAATAAGAAGATTTAGCTTCAGGGATTACACATTTCTTACAAGCTAAGACGTTTTCTAGGATGCAAGATTACCAGGTAGAATTCCGGGGAGTAAAACTCTACCTAGAAGGGATTTGAGAGACCTGGTGGCTTGATGTGGGTAATCATTCCTCAAGAGTTGGACACAGAGACAGAGCAAAGAAAGTGCCATCCTCAGCTTGGGAGGCAAATGGTGCCACTTGCATAGAACCAGAGCAATACCCTAAAGTTTCATGTGGTATTCCTGTCTTTACAATCAATATTTTCATCTGATTTCAACCTTATAAAGTTAATTTGGTCATAATTAAGGTATTTCTACTCTTTATATATGATGTGATTCTACAATGGAGTGTTCTAAGTTCTTAACGTTTACATTCTTAGCATTTGTTAAATGTTATACAAGACAAGAATGACACTCATCCACCTGAGTTACAACAAAGAACACTTGGAACAGGTATTGGGCAATATCACTCAAGAGGACAGGTGCCATCCTTAGGTCACCTAGAAGGGTGAGCACATCCACACAGAGACTCAGCAACTCTGTTCTCATTCTGTAGGAGGCTATACCATAAAGACCATTCCATAATAAACTGAAATGTTTATCAGAAAAAAAGATCTCCATTTCATTTTAAAATATACTGTTTCATAAAGAAAAACTCATTTTTAATTCTACTAACGCTTAGATGTTTGCACATGTGTTACTAATCTCTATTTTCCTGATTATTGCTAGTCACAGTTGGCTACTTTCTGAGATCCTTGGCACCTGATCATGGATGTAAAGTCATCAGGTAGATTTCAGTGGTAACTTTTTCACCTCTACTAATAAACATGAAGAACATTTTAATGCTTCTTCCTCAAATATAACTCATTTTTTTATTTGTTGATTTGTGTGTGTGTGTGTGTGTGTGTGTGTGTATTTCATACAACACATCCCAAACAATCTTATTCATCTACAAACCCACATCCCAAATGGCACCATCCCATAGCCTCCCCTGTCCCCACTGGAGCCTATATACTCTGTCCTCCCTGTTACCGTCCACTGTGTTGTTGGTGCCCCCAGCCATTTCCCAGTGCCTGTCCATCCACTGAGTCTAGTCAGCTTATCTAGAGTTCCTTGTTTTAGGAAGATCAGCTCTTCCTCATGTAGCAGCAATCAGTTGCCAATATTCCTTTAGATAAGATTGGGGTCTGCTGTTCATTTTCCAAGTTCTATGCTGGGTTACTGTCCGGGAGTCTCTTGGGCCACCCTGGCCATCGACTCAAAGGAAAATGTCTCCTGTCTGCCATTGTTTCTTGTTATGTAGCCTTTAGCTATACACATGGACTCTTAAAGAATTATATTGATTCCTTTAATCTTTGATTATATTTTCCTTTCGGGTGTTTAAGACCATACAGTTGGTCCAGATAAACCAATTTATCTTTACTCTTAAGGTCGTTTGAGGATCTGTTCCTCAGGGGTTACATGGGCTTCAGAGGATCCCCTGGCTCCTTTCTTTTACCAGTTCCATCTATGTGAAGATAAATCAAATGTCCTGCTCGACCACAGCTGGCTACACTTGGAAGCATGGAGGAAATGTTTCCTCTGCGTTGACCCTGCTCTTTGTAGACTGGACACTGGTTCAAGTCCATCTGGTGGGGTCTCCTCGGCACCCTTGATCAAGAGGACAGGTGACACACCACAGTTACAGGACATTTTGATAAATGCTTATAGTCCCCTGGAACTTAGTCAACCTAGGAGGGCAAGGAGCAAAAACTGTCCTTTATGTCCCTATGACCAAATTAGTACAGACCTCAAAGTATGGCAATTAAACATCCAAGAAGTTTAGCTCCACCAGTCTGGTACTGTTAGTTACCATGTGCTATGTAGATAAAGCTTTTTGAATTCACTTTTGTTCAAGATGAGAGATATGGATATAGTTTCATCCTTTTGACATCTTCCAGTTTTCCAACACCAGTTGTTGAATAGGTTGCCTTTTCCTGTATATGCTTTTAAACACTTGGTCAAATATTAGGTGGTTATTATTGGTGTGAGTGTAATTATGGATCCTGTATTCCACTACATTGGTCTACAAGTCTGTTTTTTCCTAGCATCATGATGTCTTTATCACTATGACTTTGTAGTGTAATTTGAGGTCATATATTTTGATACATCCACCTGTGTTCTTTCTACTTTATTGCTTTGGCTATTTCTATTTCATGTTTCCATGTGAATTTTAGTAATTTTTCTTGTTCTGTGAAGAATGTGATTGAAATTTTGAAGAGAATTGCAGTGAATCTGTAGATCATTTTTATGAACATGGCCATTTGTACAACATTAATTCTGCCAATCCACAAGCAGAAAACTACTTGCTGTTTTTTAGTGCATTCATCAGTGTATCTACTGTCAGCTTTCATTGTAAGATCTTTCACTTAGTTGGCTAGGTTTACTCTTAGTCATTTTAAAATAATTAATATTTTTTATTTCTTGGGAATTCCATACATTTGTACAATGATCATATTCATCCACCACTACCCACCACTTATAATTCCCCCATTTGCCTCCTAGTTTTATTTCCTCTTTTTTATTAGTAACAAATCATTGAGTATAATTATTGTTATCCATATGCATACGGCTGTGTGGCTATCTATTGGGGCATAAGCAACCTACCAGATATCACATTCCTAAAGTAGAATGATTCTCTCACTCTCAGCAGCCATAAACTATTAGTTGCTCTCCGATAGGCATAGGACCTCAGGTCTTCTCCCTCATCCATGCTAGAATTGCCATTGGCTTGACCTTCTGCAGGTGTTGCACAGTTAATTGCAGCTGGGGGAGTTGATGCACACAACAGTCATATCATTCCCAGAACTCAGCATTTCATAGCTCTCCTCTCCAATCTCTGGCTCATAAAATCTTTCCACTGCAATCTTTCCACTCACCCTTCCATGAAGTTCCATGAGCCTTGAATGATGAGAAATTGGTGTAGATAGCCCATCTGCAGCTAAGCACTCATAGTTATTTAGATTCAGTACTTTGACCTGTTATGAGTTTCTTCATTAACCGCTAACCACTTAAAGTAGCTTTTCTGACCAAATTGAGAGCAACACAAATTTATTGGTATAAACATAAATATTTAAAGTACAACTTAGTAGCATGAGCATTTTTCAAAACAACAGCAAGTTCCCCTCTGGACCTGTAAGCTCTACAGTCATGGCTTTATGACCTGGTTTACAGTATCAGTCATGAAATCGCTCCTGTGGAGCACCTCTGACACTATATAAGCTAGCCACCAGGGAGAGTTTCCTGATCAGTTCAAGCTTTATCTCTATGTCCTGCATCCAAAGTGAGTTGTGTCTTTAGCAATAGGGTCTTACCTTCTAGTTATGGGCAACCATAAGCAATGGAAATACCCTGTGTGGTTTTGGGTGTTTCTGGGGCCTCTCTGACCAAAGATTAAGGAGGTATCTTATGTCTAGAACTTGTATTTTCATTTAATATCCTATGTCTGATGGTAACATTATCTGCCATCCAGCTCACCATGGAGTTTGAACAGAAGTATATAAGAATACAAAGACTTATAAATTAGTGGATTGTTGCTAACCCATCCCTAACTTTCTCCTCTCCCCAAACTCCTTATCCTCATTCAACCTTTAATCCCAAGTATATCTCTCCTGCTTTCATGTTACCTATGCTCTACTATCTCCTCTAATTGAATTTTTCTTGAGTTTTAAAACTGTTTGTTTCCATATAGCTTTTCCACGCACCCTTCATTTTGGTTATGCTCTCTGCCAGGCATAATTTCCACATCCCCCACCCACTCCATGCTTGAACCTTTCTATCCTTAGTATTATCCCTCTACTTTAGTTTTACCTATATCTTTCTATCCCCTCTCCCTAAGGCACCCACCTCCAATGACCTATTTCTAGTTTCCTTGCTTCCGCATATACTCAAGGTTAAACATACAACACAAAATTTCAATGCTAGGATCCACATTTGAAAGAGAACATGTGGCACTTTTCTTTCAAGTCCTGGGTAACATCACTCAGTATAATTTTTTCCAATTCCATTCATAGATATCATTTTTAAACTACTGTGAATGGCTATTTTTCTAAGTTCTTAGCTATTTTATTATTGGTATATAGAAAGCTTCTAAATTTTTTGGTCCTTTTGAAACAGGGTTTCCCTGTAGCCACAGCTGACCTGAAACTCACTATACAGACCAAGCTGGCCTCAATCTCACAGATCTCACAGAGATCCACCTGCCTCTGCCTCCTGAGTATTGATGTTAAAAGCATGTGCCTCTATACCTGGCAAGCTTCTGATCTTTGTATATTGGTTTTGTATTTTCTTACTTTGCTTATTTATACTGTTATTTTGCTGAAAGTATTTAGAGTTTCTTTTTTGATACAGCGTTTCATGTAACCCAAGCTGGCCTTGAATTTATGATGTATATGAGGAAAATCTTGGACTCCTGTTCCTCCAAACTCTACCTCACAAGATGTAGATTTTTGAGCGAAATATTTAGTCTCTTTCCTATAGGATCAAGTTTCTTCAATACTTTTATGATGAAGGGATATTGAAGTTTGTCAGTGGCCTTTTCTGCATCTATTAGCATAATTTTTAAGTCTATGTTTTGTTATATTAAATTAATTAATATCCTTATATTAAGCCAAACTTGTTTCCCTGAGAGAAAGCCAACTTTTCATGATGTATGGTCTTAATGTGCCCTTGATTTTGGTTTGCCAAGTACTTGATTGAGAATATTTGGCTCTATGTTTGCTAATCAGGCAAATTGGTCTACAGCTTTCTTTTTTAGTTATGCCCTTATTGGGTTTTGTTATCAGGATAATACTGACATTGTAAAATGAGTTTGGCAATGTTCATTTCCTTTTGATTTTGTGGAACAGTTGAAAAGTATTGGTATTAGCTCTTTCTTAAAAGTTTGGTAGAGTTTGGCAATGAACTTATGTGCTCCTGAGCTCTTCTTTTAAGATAATTACAATTATTTGATTACTGCTTCAATCTTATTGTTTATTATTGGTATGTTTTCTGTTTAAGTTGTTTCCATGTTCTTGATTTAATTTTGATAGGTCACATTGTTCAAGAATTTCTTCATTTCTTCTATATTTTTCCATCTCTTTGGAATGTAAGTCTTCAATATATTCTCCAATGTCAGTGACAGGTGTTTCTTAGAGATAACAGGTAGATGAAATTGTTTATTTAAACTAGTCCACTGGTCTTCATCCTTTGAATTGTGAGTTGAGGAAATTTTCATTTAGAGCTATTATTGAGAGGGCATTTTCTAATTCCTATGGTTTTGTTGTTGTTCTGTTTGGATTCTTTTAAGTAATTTTTCCCTCCACTATTGATATTACAGATTTTGTTAGTTTATTCTGACGGCTATGATACATTTCTTTTGAAGTCTTATTTGTTCATCTATTGCTTTCCTGATATTTATTCTTTCCTGTGCTCTCACAAATGAGACTTTCTTCTTCACCTGTTTATTATTTCTTTAAATATTTTCTGAAGTGCTGACTTGTCATTAATTACCTTTGTTTTTACACTCTTGAAATGTTCTTATTTACTCATAAATTTACTGTACTTATAACAATCTTGATTGGCAATTAATCATTGAAAATATATCATTCTGCATTTTTCAGGCTTTTAGGGTGCTTATGAGATATTTTATCTTTGTAGATGAGTTGGCATTTTTCTCTTGTAACTTTTATTATTACTTTGCTTTATATCTCTGACATATTAAATATAACATGCCATTGATAGACTTCTGGTTATGCATTTTGGACATCTAAATGTCCCTTGTGCTTATTTGGATGTTTATTACTGTCTGTATGTTATGGAAGAATTCTGCTATAATTTCATTGAGAAAATTGTATATGGTTTTAAACTTTATCTCAACTATGTCCTCTACCACATGGAGTCTTCAATTTGTTCTCTTGAAGGTATCCCAGAGTTCTTTTAAGTTTTAGTCATGCTCATTATTTATTTATTTATATATATGAATTTATATTTGTATCAAATTTGTCCTTCCTCCATCCCTGAAATTTGTTATTCTGCTTGATCTTGCTGGTTGATGGTGCTTTCCACTGTGTCTTTTGTTTGAATAATTGATTTGTTCACTTTGAGTATTACTAGATGGCAGCTATCACTGTGTTCATTGTTGATGAAAGCTCCAGCAAGTACAAAGCCCGCTTCGTTGGTGAGGATGCTCCCCAGGACATCTCAATTGTGGGTCACCCAAGGCACCAGGTGTGATCGTGGGCATGGGCCAGAAGGACTCCTACATGAGTGATGAGGCCCAGAGAAAAAGAGGCACCCTGACCCTGAAGTACCCCCATCAAACATGGCATTGTCACCAACTGGGACAACATGGAGAAGATCTAGCACCACATCTTCTACAATGAACTGTGTGGGGCACACAAGGAGCTCTCCATGCTGCTCACCAAGTTTCCTCTGAACCCCAAGGCCAACCATGAAAGGATGGCCCAGATCATGTTTAAGATCATCAGTATCACATGTATGAAGCCATCCAGGCCATGGTGTTCCTGTATGCTTCTGGCTGCACCACTGGCATCCTGGTGGACTGCTGTGACAGGGTCACGCACACTGTGCCTGTCTGTGAGGGCTTTACTCTTCCCCATGCCATCTGGCATCTGGACCTGGCTGGCCGGGACCTGACAGACTACCTCAAGAAGATCCTTACTGAGTCTGGCTACATATTCATCCCCACAGTCAAGAGGGAAATCTTGTATAACATCAAGGAGAAGCTGTGGTACATTGCCCTGGACTTTGAGCAAGAGACAGCCACTGCTGCATCTTCGTTCTCACTGGAGAAGAACTATGAGCTGCCCCATGGCCAGGTTATCACAACTGGCAACAAGGGCTTCTACTATTCTGAGGCACTCTTCCAGCTGTGCAAGGAATTCTACTGTTTCCAGGAAACTGCTTTCAATTGCATCATGGTCCACCATCTCTGGCTGATACAGTTTTTGTGCCCCTTCTGTGTTGATCCCTGAGACTTGGGGTAAAGGGTTTCATATAGATGTCCCATGTAGGGATGAATACTCTGAAGTCTCTCCTCTCCACATTGACCAGTTGGAATTCTCTGTGTAGCTTCTCTGATGAGGGTTGAAAGATTCACTTATTTAAATATATAACAATAAGCCATTAGGAGTCAGTTTAATATTATGTCTATGTTGGTTAGGTGTGTCCTCCAAGGGAACTAGACCTGAACCCCAAGAGACTCAGAGACTCTAGGGGTTCAGTTCGTCTATGGATGTCCACTGAAGATGCTGGGAAATACTGAGCACCCTGTGGAAAAAGGGAGGGGAGTTTCCATCCTGTCAAACCAGGCGCAAGGACAGCTGGTGAGCCACTGGTGGGTGGCAGATCTCAAAGCTTAGTGGAGACGTAAAAGCAGGGTGCAGGCAATCATGCCTTTGTAAGTCACACCCTCCAAGACGTCATAAACTATGTAAAAACCCAAATAGAAGATATCCTGTTGGTTTTGTCAGCCCTGGGATACCAGAAAGTGTACGTGGGTCTCTCAGGGGAAAATTTAGCAGGACAGTCTCTTAAGCAGAATAATAGTAATAGATTTTCCCACAACATCACAGACCTATCTAGCCACAGGTTCTTGACCCTGCTTACAGTATGAAACATGGGTTCCATCTTTTTTTTGTGGCCCTTAAATCAAGTCAGAAAATATTTGGTTACTACAAAATATTTGTGCCACTATTTCAACACTAGGTATATCTTGCCAGGCCCATCATTACTGTAGCTCAAAGGGTTCATAGCTGGACAAGACTGATGATTGCTTTTCTCTCTTTGAATAGCATGCAACACACCTTCCAGCACTATGAAAGCTAGCCAGTAGGGATGAAACTTTCATGTCGCTTGATTTATTGTTGTTCTATGACTCAAGTCCTCAACAACAGAGTATTACCATGAAGCTCAAGAGGGTGAAGAAGAGCAATGACAACAGTTTGTGATGTTTGCAGGGTCTATGGGATCCCACTGACCAGCAACAGTAAAAGCGCCGACCTATTTTTGTCACTGTGTTTATTTGCCACTGTGTAGTGCCTACTAGGGGCATTGTTTGCCATTATCCATATTTGTATATGTATATATTTCAGAAAGTTTCTACTGAAGTATGCTTTCATATGGCATTCTCAAAAGGCCTTTAATATTAGTTATCCCTATTCATACTCTCTTCTCTACCTTGCCCATCCATCTCATAACCCATTTACCATTCATGTTCCATTATCCCTGTGTCTTCCTTTATGTCTCTGCATTCTGTCTCTCCTATTTGAAAACCCTTTTCTATATCCCTTTGCTACTTTCCTGACCTCTGCATTTTCAAAATGAAAAACACATATCTAAAGATTCCTAGCTACATATGAGAGAAAAAATGCAATGTTTGTCTTTCTGGGTTTGGGTTACTTAAATCGGAATGATTATATCCAATTCCAACAATTTACCTTCAAATTTCCTAATTTTATTTTTCTTAACAGCTGAATAATACTCCCTTTTTAAAATGTAGCACATTTTTATTATCCATTCATCACTTGGGGGATATCTAGGTTGTCTGTTCCCTGGCTATTATGAATAGAGCAGCAATGAACATAGATTAGTAGGTATCTCTGTAGGATTATATAGAATCCTTTTGGTATATGACCAACAGTGACATAGCTGGGCCATGTGGTAGATGTATTCCTAGCTTTTTAATTAACTCAACACCAATTTCCATAGTGGCGACACTAATTTTCATTGCCATCAGTAATGAATAAGTGTTCCCCTTTCTCCACATCCACACCAGCATTTGTTGTCATTTGTTTATTTCATCTTAGTCTTTTTGACTAGGTTGAGATGAATTCGCAAAGTAGTTTTAATTTGCATTTCCCTGATAGCTAGATACTGAACATTTAAAAACTATTTCTTATCCATTTGTGTTTCATTTTTTGCAATCTCTTGGTGTAGTCCGCAGGCCCAAATTTTCATTATGTCGTTTGTTCTCATGATATTTTGTTTGTTCAGTTATTTGTATATACACTATATGAAGCCTTTGTCAGAGGTGTAGATATTTTCCACTGAAATAATTTCCTTTTTAGTTTTATGTGGTCCCATTTGCAATTTTCTGTCTTGGTGCCTGTGTCATCAGCATCCAGTTCAGAAAGCCCTTTCTTGTACCTATAAATTCAAATGTATTCATTAATTTCTCCTCTATCAGATTCAGGAGTCCACATTTTACGGTGAGGTACTTGATCCACTTGGAATTAAGTTTTGTGCAAGGGGAGAGATAAGAATCTAGTTTCATACTTCTATGTGTAATTATCCAGTTTGACAAGCATCATTTATTTAAGATGCTGTCTTTTTTCTCCAGTGTGTATTTTTATTGAATTTTTGAGATTTTCATAGAATATAATTTGATAGTATTTAGTACCCTCCCCTATTCTTTATCTGCACCTGCCTTCAATTACTCTGCCCAATTATGATTTGTAATTTTTGTGTCCCCAAATGTCCTTCCATGTGGGTCCATCCACTGGAGACTGGTTAAACTACCAAGAGTCTCATGCTCGAAGGAGACTGTCTTTGCCCCTCCCAGCAGCCATCTGTCGCCATAATTTCCATGGATGGAGTTGGAGTTTCTTGCCCACTTCCTTATGTCTATGTCCAGTGTGTATTTTTTGTCTCCTTGTTAAAACTTAGGTGGATGTATATGTGTGGACTTATATACAGTTCTCCATTTATATTCTATTGATCAGTATGCCTGCTTTTATGTCAGAATCATGATGCTCTTATTCCTATGGGAAAAATGGGGACTTTAAATGGGGAGAGCAGGGAGGGAGAATAAGACAGGGAGAGAAAGGGGGAGATAAATAGTGCCTAGCTAGTATAAAAAAAACCAAAGGGAATTGTGTTAGTCCAGAAACCTACTGAAAAATTACACATACAATATCCCTACATGAGTCTGTAAGTATATCTGAAGACTATGTAACAAGAAACAGTGACAGACAAGAGAAACCTTCCTTTGAGTTGTTGGTCAGAGTAGTCCAAGAGACTCTCAAAATTACACATACTATTGCCACAATCCTTGATTGCCTCCAAGAACGTGATGCTGAACACACGACGTACTTTGGATACAGGATCTGGAGCAATGGAGAGAGTATATATCTTTGCCTTGTTCCTGATTCTTGTGGAAATGTTTTGTGCTTTCCTCTATGTAGCATGATATTGGCTGTGGGCTTGTTGTATATTACCTTTATTATATTGAGATTTGTTCCTTGTAACTTTAAGATTCTCCACGACTTTTATCATAAACAGATGCTGGATTTTGTCAAAGGCATTTTCTGCTTCTAATTAAATGATCACATGCTTTCTGTCCATCAGTCTGTTTATATGGTACATTACATTTATTGATTTACATATATTGAACAATCCCTGCATCTCTGGGATGAAGCTGACTTGATCATGCTAGGTAATCTTTTTGATGTTCTTTTGTCTTCAGTTGGAAAATATTTGATCATTTTTGCATCTATTTTCATCAGAGAGATTGGCCTATGATTTCCTTTTTGTTGATATCTTGTCTGCTTTTAGTAAGAGGGCAACACTAGCGTCATAAAAAGAACTTGGAAGTGTTCCTCCTTTTCTACTTTATGAAATATTTTGAGGAGAATATTGTGTTCTTTAAAGGTCTAGTGGAATGCTGTGCTGTAGCTATCTGACTCTGGACTTTTTTAGTTAGGAGATTTTTAATGAATGTTTTTATCTCATTGATTGTTATTGGTCTATTTAAATAATTTACTCTATCTTGTTTTAGCATTGGTCATATATATCTACAAATTTTTCCATTTCTTTTGTATGTTCCAGTTTAGTGGATATAGATTTTTAAAATTTATTTATTTTGTTCATTTCATACAATAGATTTTTATCATAATTAAAGTCCCTTTCCTCTATGCACACCCTATAATTTCCCCAAGATTTCATACATTTTGTCTGATATGTTAGAGCCTATCGATTCATGTTTGTGTCTCCAAATATCTCTCAGTGTAAGTCTGTCCACTTGAGCCTCTTCAACCTATCTAGTATCACTTCCCTTAAAGAACATCGACTCTTCCTCAACCAGCAGTGTTCAGCTGCCTATGGTTCCTTAGCTAAGGTTGGGGCTTCTTATTCGTTTTCACACTTCAGTGTTGGACTTTTGTCCCGTTTGAGTTTGTTTGGGTCTTGTGTATGTTGTCACCATATGAATAAGTCCCTCGCTGCCTGGAAAACTCTGTTTCCTTGTGGTCATCCACCAACCCTGGTTCTTGTAGTCTTTCCACCCCCTCTTCCACAACAGTTATGGCTTTTTGTATTGCATGAGGAAGCTTCACTGGTGAGAGTTAGTAGATACATTAATATTCTATCTGCATCCAGTTCTACTGTGTTCTGAGAGCTTTAAGTGTACAGGTAGCATTGTAGATGTGTCACTTAGAACTAGGCATCTTGGGACTGGAGAGATGGCTCAGCAGTTAAGAACATTGGTTGTTCTTGCAGAAGACCAAGGTTCGAATCCCAGCACCCACATGGCAGCTAAAACTGTCAGTAACTTCTGTCCCAGGGGATCCAACAGCATCTTCTGACCTCTGTGGGTATTGCATGACACGGGTGCACTTACCTACATGCAGGGAACACACAAAATAAAGATAATAAATAAAATATTTTTAGAAAAAGAACAATCATAAATATGATCAAGGAACTCAACAAATTTAAAGAACACATGAACAAACAAATCAAAGAACTAAAAGAAAATAGGGATAAATTTCTGAATGAATTCACAAAAGAGATAGAAACATTGAAGAAAACTCAGGCAGAAAAGAAGAAGGAAGTGCAAAACTCAATAAGTCAACTTGA
>NW_008358534.1:4647221-4656709 GCF_000622305.1 Nannospalax galili | reverse complement strand
AATATGAGGATACATATTTAACATACAGTAAGAAATTACATTTATCCATATATATTTTTATGTAACCTGTTTCAAGATATTTCTGAAAAAAATGTGTTAAAATTGCCTCCCTTTGGAATAAGTGTAACTTCAGTTCTAGGAGATCTGATGCCCTTTTCTGGCCTTCCCAGGCATTGCATGCACATGGTGCAGTTATATACATCCAGGGAAAACACTCATGAACAAAAAATAAACATAAATAAATAAATAAGAAATTACATTTGTCTACAGATGTGACAGACATAGGTTTTTCTCCATTCATGTGTGTTTGGCTATATTTACAGCATCACACAAGTTCTCTCCCATTGATTACACCCCAAGATAAAAGTTTTACTACTGAACAAATAGTGATAGTTTGCTGTGTTGGAAATTGTTATGGTTATTAGGCTTTACAGCTGGGTTGCGGCATTGATTGGTTTTCTTCCTTAGCTGCTTGCATAGTAACCTCTGATACTACGAGAAACAGATTTCACAATGGAGGCTTCCAGGTCAGTTCCAGTTCCGTTGCTCCAAGGAATATAGACTTTTATAGTATGTCATTATGATTTCCTGGCTTTCCTCAATATCTCTTGTTATGTTTCTTTTTTCATCTCTGATTTGATTAATTTGGGTCCTCTATCTTTCTTTTTGTTAATTTGGTAAAGGTTTGTCAATTGTGTTAATCTTTTTTTATTTTATTTATTATTTTTATTTTATGTGTATGAATATATTACTTGCACATATGTGAGTGCATCCGTGTCCTGCAATGCCATGGAGGTCAGAAAAGCACTTCGGATTCCACCTGGAACTGGAGTTAAGGATGGTTCGTAGCCACCATGTGGGTGCTGGGAATCGAACCCAGGTCCTCTGCAAGAGCAGTCAGTGCTCTTAACTTCTGAGCCATCTCTCCAGCCCCAATTGTGTTAATCTTTTAGAAGGACCAGCTCTTCATTTCATCAATTCTTTGTATTGTTTTTATTGTGTCTATTTCATTAATTTCAGTTCAGACTTTGTTTATGTCTTTCCATCTACTCTTTTTAAATATTGCTTGTTTGGGATTGTCTCAAGGCCTTCAGGTACATCATTAACCTATTAGTATGATGTGTCTCTAATTTTCGGATGTAGGCACTTAGTGCTATAAACTTTCCTCTTAGGACTGCCTTCATTGTGTCCCATAGATTCTGATATACTGTATTTTTATTTTCATTCAATTCTAAGAATTTTTAAATTTCTTTTTTTATTTCTCCCTAAGTTCATCTTTCACTCAGGAGTGTGTTGTTTAGTTTCCATGAGCTCGTGTACTTTCTGTAGTTTCCGTTGATAACCAACTTCATTCCCTTGTGGTTGACTAGAATGCAAGGTGTTATTTAAATTTTCCTATATTTACTGAGAGTTGCTTTGTGTCCTAATATGCGTTCAGTCTTGGAGACCACATAAGTATTATTCTGGATTAGGGGCAAGGAAGGTTCAGTATGGATTAAATCTATATGGTCCGGTTACATGAGAAGCCTATGGTCTAGTAAGCAAGATTCCAATTGTCCAGAAAAGTGATTCCCAATTTTCCCCCTCATTTGTTTTATAAAAGAAGTATGTCCATGAGCCTTACCAAATGGCGATTTTCTGTTATTCATTCTACATTTGTTAGTTAATGATTTGTAAGGAAGCGTTTTCACTCCTGTGTTTATTTATTATATTTATATAGAGTGGTTTATATGGATTTGTATGTATGAATTGTTTATATATTTGTATGGACTTACTTGCATAGACTTTAAAATTATCATAATCATAAATATTCATGTATTATGATATATTAATTCAGATCCTCTATGTAAATGCAATGATCACATCAAGATACTTACTTTTTCACTTTTTGTGTTAGTCAACTTTCCATTAATGTAACAAAATTCCCAAGATAATTAACTTCTAAGTTTTGGAGGGTTTTTCTTGTTTCTTTTTGAGACAAAGTTCCCTTATGCTTCCTTGACTGACCTGGAACTTGCTATGCTGCCCACACTGGCCTTGAAATTATGGTTCTTCTCTTGAGTGCTGGGACTACATGTGCGTATAATCATGTCAAGCTAGGATAATTTTAAAGTGGGAATCATTTGTTTAAGCCCACAGTTTCAGAGATTTCAGTTCATGTTTGGTTAGCCCTAATGATTTGGGCCCTTTAGTGAGGCATATATTACAGAAAATATGTGGGGAAACAATGCTCACTCCATTGCTAGAATGTGAAATACAAATGAAGAGGATAGGTTCCCACTATCACCCTTCAAGGACATGTCCCAATGATCAGAAGAAATCCCATTATATCTGAATTGTAAAAGGTTCCACAACTACCTGATAGGGCCATAGGTTGTGAAATCAGTCCTTTAATATGTGGGCTTTGAGGAAATGCATTCAAAATATAAAATTTTCCTTAAACATTCAAGAATTTATTAATCTCTAACAATTTTATCTCTTCATTGGGACCAAAAATATTTCAATACATTTATATACTAGGTACTAATACAAATAGGATAATCAGTGTTTCTATATCCTTTTCAGTACTTTGTATTTGTAGGACTTGAGGTCCTGTCTTATAGGTACCAAAACACTGTTACATACCAGTAATGAGTTCTAGTGTTCTACAGGACAGTAGAGTAGCAATAATCTGCTATAACCTATTATACATTTTTGGACTCAGGAATATTTAACAGGATGTACTGTAGCCAATTAGGAAAATATGGTGCAAACTATAAAGAACAACTTTCTCAGTGTTGTACAATTAATTTCATAAAAATGACATGGTGGCATGCCCCCAGATCTGAGAGTTTCCCAGGCCTGCGAGTGATCTCCTTTTCCCAAATCTCCCTGCACCCCACCATCTTAGCTTTGCTGGAACCCTTTTGTGCCCTCAGATTTGCAAGTTTCCCATACCTACTGTGGTGACATACCTTTCCTACACCTCTCTGTTCCCCACCATCTCAGCTTGGCTAGGTCTCTTCTTACCCACAGAACTGAAAACTTTCTAAGACCTGCCACATTGAGGAACATTTTTTCAAATTTCTCTGCCCCCTTGACCACCATCTTATCTCTGTTAGGACCCTTATATTCCTCCATATCTACAAGATTTCCCAGAATTTCCATGGTGAGTTCCTTTTGCCACACATCCACGTACTACTTGATCTCAGACATCAGGCTTCCTTGGGTTGCTAAGATCCTTGTCCCTCCAGACCTACGAGCTCACTCAGTCTGATATATACATCAGCCTGTACACCTACTAACCACCCAGCCCCTGCTGTTCCAGGACCATGAGGAACTGGAACTGCATCCTGGAACTGCAATTCAAAAGTGGTACCTATCCTTACCCTAACTGAGTTAAATTTTTACACAATAATTGGACATTACCATAAAATGACCCCAAAGCTGAACACCAAACACTACTCACCTAGGCCATAACCTGACAAGTTGGGGAAATAGCAAACAATGATTCAAACACACATTCATCAAATACAAGATCATCTACCCCTACCAAGAAATACCAGAATGACAAAAGTCCAGATACCTAGATCTCATTAAAAAAAAAAACCCACAAACAAGAATGACAAAGATAATATGTCTACTATAGAAATAAGCAACCCCACTGTAAAGTATCCTAGGAATAACAACCTAGTGGCTGCATGAGACAATGATTTCAAAACAGCAATTATAAACATGCTCAAGGAACTGGAAGAGGATACGAATTAAAGACTGAAGGAAGATTGTTAAAACACAGAGTTGAATTTAATAACTAAAAGAATTCAAAACATGGGGGCTGGAGTAATTGCTCAGTGGTTAAGAGCACTTCTTGCTCCCAGTACCCATATGGTGGCTAACAACTATCCATAACTCCAGTTCCAGGAGATCTGACACCACCCAATGCTGGCATTACAAAATTTGGGTGGACTTACATATATGAGGCAATACACTCATACACATAAACTAAAATAAAAATAATAAATAAAAAATTTGAAAATAATTCAAAACATGAACTTATAATTCAAAAAGAGATAAAATCTCTGAAGAAAAGCCAAACCAAAATAAAAGTTGAAATGAAAATATCAGGATCTCAAACAAAAACTTTAAAGGCAAGGGATACAAAGGAAGTGGAGGAAATGACAATATCAGATCATGAGGACAAGCTTGGAGAAATAGAATGCACAGTTGATGAAAATGCCAAATCTAAAATAACCTAGGAACAGAATATGAAAGATCTATGGGATACTGTAAAAAGACCAAACCTACTAATCACAGGCATAGAAGGAAAAGAAACAGGTTAAAGGCACAGAATGTATTTTAAATAAAATCATAGAAGAAAAATTTCCAAATGTGTGGAAAGATACACCTATTAAAGTACAAGAAGCATACAGAACACCAAGAAGACAGGACCAGAAAAAAACCTCCCCATGCTATATAATAGTCAAAACACTAAATGAACAGAACAATGAAAACATATTGAAAGCTGTGAGAAGGATCAAGTCACATATAAAGGTAGGCCCGTCATAATAATAGCTGATTTTTCAGTGGAGACTAAGACAGTCAGAAGGGTTTGGACCAATGTCCTACAAGTCATGAAAGAACAAAGAATCCAACTCACACCACTATAAACAGCAAAACTATCTGTTGTAATGAAAGGAGAAAGAAAAAAAAAACATTCCATGACAAAAACAGATATATGAAATTTAGGTACAGGAAACCGGAGAATACTTAATCAAATAATTTGTTTTGAAGAGAAGATAAAACATGCTCAAAAGAGCACAAAGAACAAATAAATGATCTCAGAACAGTCAACCAAAAGAGGTCTATGAAAATAGCACTGAAACTTCAATCTAGTAGGAATTAATAAACATTGGTCAGTAATTATTCTCAATAGTAATGGTCTCAACATCCCAGTAAAAAGACACAGACTGATTGGATTAGAAAACAGAATGAATCTATTTGCTGCCTCCAAGAAATGCCTCAACAAAAATGACTAACATCACTTTAGGGAAAAAGGATGGAAAAATATATCTCAAGCAAACAGAACTAAGAAACATGCAGGTGTATATATTCTAATATCTGACAAAACATACTAAAAATTAAAACTAGTCAGAAGAGATAGGGGAAATAATTTCATACTACTAAAATAAAAATACACCCCCCAAAATTACAGTCTTAAACATCTGCACTATACACTTAATTTCATAAAAGAAACTTTACTGGATCTAAAATCACACAACGACTCCAAGACAGTGAGTGAATTCAATATCTCCCTTGTCACCAATAGACAGGTCAACCAGACAAAAACAAAATATATAAACCTGGAGTTAAATAATGTGATAAATCAAATGCACTTAAATATCTACATAACATTCCCCCAAAACCCCAAACAATACACTTCTCCAGAGCCCATGAAATTTTCTCCAGATTGACCATATATTAGGACACAAAGCAAGTCTTCAAAAATTTAGTAAAATTGTAATAACATTCTCTATTCTGTGTGACTGCAAATGAATAAAGCTAGATATTAACGCAAGTACAAATGGGAAAAGTACACAAACTAATAGAAGCTAAAGAACACACAACTAAATGAAAATTGAATCAAGGAAGAAATTAAGACACAAATTTAAAAGTTCCTAGAATTAAATGAAAATGAAAACACAACAGACCAAAAGTCCATGGGACACAATGAGGGCAGTCCTAATAGGAAAACTTGTATCACTAAATGCCTACATCAGAAAATTCAAGATACCACATACTGAAAACATAATGATGTGCCAAAGGTCTTGAAAAAACCCAAAACAAACAATACCTAAAAAGAGCAGATTGGAAGACATAAACAGAATCAGAGCTGAAATTAATGAAATAGAAACAACAAAGACGATGCAAAGAATCAAGGAAATGAAGTTGGTTCTTTGAAAAGATTACCACAATTGACAAACCTTTAGCCAAATTAACTGAAAGAAAAATAGAGGACCCAAATTAACAAGCTCAGAGATGAAAAGGGAAGCATTACAGAATATCCTGAGGAATTTCAGAAAACACTAAGGACATACTTAAAATTTTATATTCAACTGAACTAGAAAATCTTACTTAAAAGATAAATTTCTGGATGTGTATGGCCTACCAAATTTAAATCAAATTGACATAAAAATATCAGCTCAAAGTTCTACCGAAAAATACAATATTATATATATGTATATATATATATACATATATATATATATACAGAGAGAGAAAGAGAGAGAGAGAGCTGAAGGGCTATGTAACAATAAAAGAGTACCTTTTACATTGTTGCTCTGTGTATTTCAAAAGACTCCTAGAATAACACAGTAACACATGCTATGGCCACAGCCTTTGATTGCTTCTCAGAATCTGAAGGTAAGACCCTCATGCTGAAGGCAGTCTATACTTCAAACACAGGATTTGGAACAATCAAGCTGGAAGTGATCTGAAAGCCTCCTCCCTGAAGACTAGCTCTCATGTTATCAGAGGATACTATGCAAGTTGCCAAGGGAGAAGACCAATAAATGGTCCTACCCAGATGTAAAGTCTAATAAACAACAGTAGTTGTCTCAGGAAACTATTGGTACAGTAGTGGCACTTTCATTTTGGCGGTGATCAATAGCTGTCTAATTGGTCCTAAGGCCTGCTCAGTGGGAGGGCATTTATTTCTAGTACTGTAAAAATATCCAAATACACAAGGCCGGAGGGATCACAAAGCCTAGAGAAAAACCTACTTTTACCATATTCCTAAACCATTGTACTTTCTTACTATATTCTAAATATGCATCCCCATATTTACAGACACGTATAACTCTCATCACTCATCAAATAATCTTCTCTTTGCAACAGATGAAGACTAACACAGAGTTCCATAACTGGTTAAATGTGGAAAATAGTGAGATGCTTAGCCCTAAGTGACACATTTTCAATGCAAACTCTACACAAAAGGTGAATATATCCTTCAACTCTCAACAGAGAGGTTTACTTATGCAATAGATAGTGGTTAACATAGAAACTCACAATGGACCAACGTTTAGAGAATAAGAGCTATAGAGTGCTCATCCCTGATTAGGACACTTATTTCAATATTTACCTCCCAATGCTGAGGGACCCTCAAAGAAGGTAGGGTGGAAAGATTATAAGATACAGATGTGGCAAATGACAAGGAAACTAAGGTTTTCAGATAACTGGTCAGTTACACATATGAACTCACAACAATGGTGACAGCATGAACAAGTTCTGTGCAAGCCCAAACCAGACAAAAATCACAGAATAGACATGGGGAAGTGAGTAAGAAATCCCAATGCAATCTAAGGAACTTTTGGTAAATGTTGACTGCTGGGGGGGGTAGTATATTACAGGTATAGGACTCTTTGCATGTTGACTAGGTTCCAGTGGATGGACCCACACTGAGGGATATGTTGGGACAGAAATCATACACTATATGCCATATTGTGGAGATAAATTTAATTGGGCAAGGGGCAGTAGGGGGAGGTATACATGGGGGAGCATATCTAAATATCATCAAATTATATTGTGTGAAAATTGCAAAAATTCAATAAAAATTTTTAAATGATACAAATAATTGAAATAACCAACAACATAGATTCACAATTAATACTCTCCCAACTAGGGTCAGGCATGGTGGTGCACACCTTTGGGAGCAAAGGCAAGTGGAGCCCTGTGAGATCAAGACCAGCCTGGTCTGCATAGCAAGTTCCAGGCCATTTGGGGCTACGGGAGACCCTGTCTCACAAAAACATAAATAAACAAACAAAAATAAAAATCTCCCAACTAAAAGGAGCCCAGGACAAATGGATACAACACAGAATTCTACCAAACCCTCCAAGAAGAACTAATACCAATATTCCTCAAATTATTCTGTAAATTAGAAAATGAATGAATACTCTTAAATTCTTTCTTGAAGTCCATACTACTTTAATATCAAAACCAAGCAAAGACATAACAATAAAAAGAAAATTTGAGACCACTCTCTCATGAGCATAGATGCAAAATTTCTCAATAAAATACTACCCAGGAGAGGGTAAGACCATGTCAAAAAGATTATTGGGGGGGTGGAGAGATGGCTAACTGGTTAAGAATGCTGGCTGCTCTTGCAAAGGACCCAGGTTCAATTCTGAGCACCCACATGGCAGCAAACAAGTGTCCATAACTCCATTTCCAGGGGAATCCAACACCCTCTTCTGATCTCTGCAGGTATTGCATGACACTGGTGCACTTACATACATGCCGGCACTCATACACATAAAATAAAATTAATAAATAAAATATTAAAAAAGATTATCCAGAAAAATCAAGTTGGCTTCATCTTAGAAATGCAGGGATTATTTGAACTATGTAAATCAATAAATTTAATCCACCATGCAAGCAGATTCAAGGACAGAAATCATATGCTTATCTCATTAGACACAGAAAATGCCTTCGACAAAACCCAACATTCCTTCATGATAAAAGTCTTGGAGAATCTAGTGGTACAGGGAGCATATATAAATATAATAAGGCAACGTACAACAAGCCCATATCCAACATCATACTAAATGGGGAAAAACTCAAAGCATTCCCACTAAAATCAGGGATAAATCAAAATGTCCTCTCTCTCAATTCCTGTTCAATTAGGAATTTCAATAGTACTTGAAATCTTAACTAAGTGCAATAAGAGAAACAATGGAGATAAAGGGGCTACAAGTTGGAAAGACAGGATACAGCAAAGTATACTTATTTATAGATGTTATGATTCTAATGAAAAGATCTTAAAGAATTCACCAGAAAACTATTAGAGCTCATAAAAACATTCAACAAAGTATCAGGATACAAAATTAACACCCCCTAAATCAATAGCCTTCCTATATACCAACAACAAACCGAGAAAGAAATAAGGGAAGTGATCCCATTCAAAATAGCCCAAATCATAAAATATCCTGTAATAAATATACTCAAGGAAGTAAAGGACTTACATAATAAAAACTTTATGATATCACAGAAAGAAACTGAAGAAGATGCCAGAAGATGCAAAGACCTCACATGCTCTTGGATTGGTGGGACTAGTATTGTGAAAAATGGCATCTGAGCAAAAGTAAACTGCAAATTCAATACAATACACAAAATAATTCCAACAGAATACTTACAGAAATTGAAAAATTAATCTCAAATTTCATATGGAAATACAAGAAACTCAAGATAAACAACATAATCCTGAACAATAAAAGAACTGTTGGAGGGATTACCATCCTTGGTCTCAAATTATACTACAGAGTAATCGTAATAAAAAACAGTATGGTCCTGGCATAAACAGATACACTGAGTAACGGAAAGGAGTCACAAATGTGCATTGGACAAAAGAGTATGTTCAACAAATGGTGTTATTCAAGCAGGATAGCTGCATGTAGAAGAACGCAGCTAGATCCCTATCTCTTTTTTAAATTTTTTATCTATTTATTTATTTT
>NW_008358534.1:4646558-4646848 GCF_000622305.1 Nannospalax galili | reverse complement strand
TTTTTTTATAGACCCACTTCCCAGGTAGCACCCTCCCGTAGCCTCCCTCCCCCCACTAGAGCCCTTATACTCTGATATCCCTGCTACTGTCTGCTGTGTTGTTGGCACCCCCAGCCATTCCCCACTACTTGTCCTTCTGGTGAATCTAGTCAGCCTATCTAGAGGGCTTTGTTTTAGAAGGGTCAGCTGTTCCTCATCTAGTGGTAACCAGTAGTCAATATTCCTTTGGATAAGATTGGGGTCTCTGTTCAATTTCCCAGTTCTATGCTGGGTTACTATCTGGGAATCCC
>NW_008358534.1:4643797-4646541 GCF_000622305.1 Nannospalax galili | reverse complement strand
CAACTCAAAAGAAGGTATCGCCTGTCTGGCATTGTTGCTTGCTATGTAGCCTTTAGCTATACATATAAACTTATGAAATTACATTGGCCCCTTTAATCTTTGGTTATACTTTCCTTTTGGGTGTTTAAGGCCACACAGTCGGTCCTGATAAACTGATTTATTTTTACTCTTAAGGTCATTTGAAGATCTGTTCCTCAGGGCTGTCACATGGGCTTGGGAGGAGCCCCTGGCTCCTTTCTTTTACCGGTTCTGCCTATGTGAAGATAAGTCAAAGGTCCTGCTCGACCATGATTGGCTTCGCTTGGAACCATGGAGGTAATAATTCCTCTGTGTTGACCCTCCTCTTTATAGACTGGACACTGGTTCAAGTCCATCTGGTGGAGTCTCCTTGGCCTCCTTGATCAAGAGGACAGGTGACCCACCACAATTATAGGACATTTGGAGAGATGCTCATAGTCCCCTGGAACTAGTCGACTAGGAGGGCAAGGAGCAAAAACTGTCCTTTGTGTCCCTCTGACCAAATTATTATAGACCTCAAAGTATGTCTGTTAAACACCCAAGAAGGTTAGTTCTACCAGTCTGGTATTTTTAATTACTGTGAGTCATGTAGATAAATCTTAGGCAAAGACCAGTTGTTCTCAGATAAACCTTACCTAGGCATATATTTCTTGATCTGCTATGTATAATTTGTAAGTAGGTTGTAGGAGTAATAAGGTTCTCTCTGGTTTTCAAAACTACCTAGGCCTTGTTTAACTCAGATTGTCTCACCCCTCCATCAAGGTTTTCCCTCTTAAGGTGCCTCCGTTTCCTCCCTTTCTCCCTTACTAATACCCTTCTCCTACTGTCCTACCTCTCTTGAGCTCCTTCTTTCCCTTTATCCCCTCGGTTCCTTGTATACCCTTCCCTCCCCCCACCCTTAAACTAACCCAATTTTTATCCGTATCTCCCTTATTAAGGCCTGTTTCCTACTGTTCTTCTCTTTCAGGTTCTTTCTTTTCCCTTACCTCCCTGGTTCATTTCCATTATCCCGGTTCCTGTAGTTCTGTCTGGATACATACTCGCTCATCAGGGTTTGGTTGTAGGATCCACATATGAGGGAGAACATATGTCGATTTTTTTCTGAGTCTGTGTTACTTCACTTAGTATAACAGTTTCTAGTTCCATCCATTTACCTGCAAATTTCATGATTTCATCTTTCTTTACGGCTGAGTAAAGCTCCAACAACTCAATGAACCACATTTTCATTATCCACTCATCAATTGAGGGACACCTAGGTTGCTTCCATCTCTTAGCTATTGTGAAAAGAGCAGCAACAAACATGGATGTACAAGTGTCTCTGTGATAGGATGAGTTCTTTGGATATATGCCAAGGAGTGGTATAACTGGGTCAAATGGTAGGTTCATCTGTAGTTTTTTTAAGAGTTCTCTACATTGCTTTACATAGGGGTTGAACCAGATTGCAGCCCCACCAGCAGTAGATGAGTGTTCCCCTTTCCGGATATCCTCTCCAACATTTGGTATCATTTGTTTTCTTGATCTTAGCCAGTCTGACTGGGGTGAGATGGAATCTTCAAGTGGTTTTAATTTGCAATTCCCTAATTATTAGGGATGTTGAACATCTTTTAAGGTGTTTCATAGCCATCTTTACTTCTCCTTTTGAGAACTCTCTGTTCAGCTCCTAAGCCCATCTTTTAATTGGGTTCCTTCTTGTCTTGGTTCTCTGTTTTTTGAGTTCGTTAAAAATTCTGCTTATTAAACCTCTGTCGGATGTGTCGCTGTTGAAGATTTACTCCCATTCTGTGGGTTTTCTGTTTGCTTCCTTGGTTGTCTCCTTTGATGTACAGAAACTTTTTAGTTTAATGAGGTCCCATTTGTTAATTTTTGCCCTTGTTTCCTGAGAAATTGATCTCCAGTTTAGAAAATCCTTTCCTACACCTGTATCTTGTTGGTTTTCCCAATGTTTTCTTCTAATAGTTTCAGAGTTTCAGGCTTTACATTGAGGCCTTTGACCCATTTGGAAATGACTTTTGTGCAGGGTGAAAGATAGGAGTTTAGTTTCCTTCTTCTACAACTGGAAATCCAGTTTTGCCAGCACCATTTGCTGAACATGCTGTCTTTCCTCCAGTTAATGTTCTTGGACTCTTTGTCCAAGAAATTGCATGTATTCATGTTTGAGTCTTCAATTTTGTTCCATTGATATGTGTGTCTATTTTTGTGCCAGTAGCATGTTGTTTTTGTGACTATAGCTCTGTAATACAGCTTGAAATCTGGTATAGTAATCCCCCCAGCATTGCTCTTAGTGCTCAGGGTTGTTTTGGTTATCTGAGGTCTTTTGTGCTTCCATATGAATCTTAGGATAGATTTTTCCAATTCTGTGAAAAAATGTCATGGGGATTTTGATTGGCATTGCGTTGAATCTTATATGACTTTTGGTAGAATGGTCATTTTTACAATATTAATTCTTCCAGTCCCCGAGCATGGGGGGGTCCTTCCATCTTCTGAAGTCTTCTTCAGTTTCTTTCTTTAGAGATTTAAATTTTTCATTGTAGAGTTCTTTAATGTCTTTGGTCAAGTTTGCTCTGAGATATTTTATTTTATTTTTGCAGCTATTGTGAATGGGAGTGTTTCCATGTGCTCTTTCTCTGATTGCTTCTTGTTGGTATATAGAAAGGCTATAGACTTTTGTAGTTTGATTTTGTAGCCTGCCACTTTACTGAACATGTTCATAATTTCTCGGAGTTTTC
>NW_008358534.1:4641833-4643697 GCF_000622305.1 Nannospalax galili | reverse complement strand
CCTACAAATTTGAGCTGGCAGCCGGCACTACTAGAGCGTGAACTGAGTGCCAGACTGCTGGCATGAATTGGACCTGCTGTTGGTTTCCTGATTTCCAGAAGTTCCCACAACATTTCTGGAGGCCCCCAGGGAGGTCAGACCATATTCCTATTGGTCATAAGGGTTACTGCTCCTGTACCTGCAGAGGGCCTGGGATAGAGAAGTGTACATCCCCAAAATATTTCTGGGGTCTCCTTCCATGAGACCAAAGAGGACTGTGAGGCCCTGGACCAGAGTACCTACTGGGTGCAGCAAGTCAGAGAACAAGAGTGGATATCCAGACTAGGTAGGTAAGGGTCCCTAGGAGTAGACAGTGAGGAGCCAGTATGGGCTGATCCCCTCCTCAGCCAGGAGCTTACATTCATGCCTCGAGGGGATTCCTAGGTGGCACTGACCTCTAACCAGCCAGGAAAAGGGGCCAAAATTAAACCTGGAAGGGATTCTGAGGTAATATTGGGAATAACTAGGGATCAACTGTCTTAAACTTTGAATCATTGTGAGTGAATGAAGCATGAAAGTGATCATTTCATGCCTATGTGGCTCTGGAATCTGAGAGGGCCCAACTTGTGTTTCTGTTGAGGTCACTATACCTAAATGGGCACTCACCTCCCATAATAGAAAGTGACCAAGCACGGGGTTTATTGTGAGGGAGAGAGAGACTAGCACTATCCACTCCCTCCTATGCACACACACTACATACATCCTAGGCACATATAAAATTTCAAATAGGTGTCTGTTGTGATGTTTCCCCTTTCATCTCTCTCTGATTTTGTTGATTTGGAGATGCTCTTTCTTTCTTTTGGTTAACTGGGCTAGCCATCTGTCGATCTTGTTTATCTTTTCAAAGAACCAGCTCTTGGAGTTGATTCTTTGTATTGTTTTCTTTTTTCCAATTTCATTAATTTCTGCCCTGATTGTTGTTATTTCTTCTTGTCTGCTGGGTTTGGGTTTCATTTGCTGTTGCTTCTCAAGTGTGTTGAGTTGCAATGTTAAGTTATTTATTTGTGTTCTTTCTGATTTTTTGATGTAGGCACTTAGAACTATAAACTTCCCTCTAAGGACCACTTTCAGTATGTCCCAGAGGTTTTATTGTGTTGTATTGTCCTTTGCATTTAATTCTAGGAAAACTTTTATTTCTTAATTTCTCTTTTGACCCATTCATCATTCAGGAGTGTGTTGTTTAATCTCCATGTGTTCATGTGGTGATTAGGGCTTCTATTAAGGCTTTATTGCATTGTGGTCTGATAGAATGCATGGGATTATTTCAGTCTTTTCGTATTTGTTGAAGTTTGTTTTGTGCCCCAGTATATGGTCGATTTTGGAGAAGGCTCCATGGGGTGCTGAGTAGAAAGTATGTCCTTTGGTGCTTGGGTGGAATACTCGGTAGATGTCTGTTAAGTCCATTTCATATATGTTATTGTTTAATTCAGGCGTGTCTCTGTTAATGCTCTGCCGTGTTGACCTATCTAATGGAGACATTGGGGTATTGAAGGTGCCTACTATTAATGAGTTGGGGTTAATCTGGGTCTTAAAGTCCTGGAGTATTGTTTTCATGAAGTTGGGTCTACCAGAGTTTTGTGAATATATGTGCATGATTGTAATATCATCTTGATTCATTGTTCCTTTGATCAAAATGATGTGGCCCTCTTTGTCTCTTCTGATTAGTTTTCATTTAAAGTCTATTTTGTCAGATATTCGAATTGCTATGCCTGCTTTTTTCTTAGTGCTATTTGCCTGGTATATTTTTTTTCCATCCTTTCACTTTGAGATAGTGTCTGTCCTTGAAAGTGAGATGAGTTTCTTTCAGACAACAAAAAGATGAATT
>NW_008358534.1:4641166-4641806 GCF_000622305.1 Nannospalax galili | reverse complement strand
ATAGTCTGTGTCTTTTGACTGGGGAGTTCAGTCCATTAATGTTTAAAGTTATTAATGAAAGATGAGTATTGAATCCTGTCATTTTTGTTTCTGTTTACATTCTTGATATAGCTTTACTTTTCCACAGTTATACCTTCATTGGATTTCTTTCCACAATCCCTTGGGTATAGTCATTCCTTTCTTCAGCTCTTTGTATTGTTTCCAGAACTCTCTGAAGGGCTGGTTTTGTGGACACGAATTCTTCCAGCCTTTTTTTGTCATGAAAGATTTTTCTTTTCCGTTTGACTATAATAGATATTTTGGCTGGATATAGTAATCTGGATTGGCACCTGTGGTCACTTAAAACTGGGAATACTTTGGTCCAGGCTCTTCTGGCTTTCATAGTTTTCACTGAAAATTCAGCTGTAATCCTAATGGGTTTTCCTTTATATGTGACTTGTTTCTCTTTTGCAGGTTTCAGAATTGTCTCTTTGTTTTGTAGGTATAGTGTTTTTACTATGATGTGCTGTAGAGAGTTTCTTTTCTGGTCCTGTCTGTTTGGCGTTCTATATGCTTCTTGTATTAGTATGGGCATGTCTTTCTTTAGTTTTGGGAAATTTTCTTCTATGATTTTGTTGAAGATCTGGTCCATGTTACTATC
>NW_008358534.1:4637017-4641009 GCF_000622305.1 Nannospalax galili | reverse complement strand
TCGTTCATCCTATTGGTGAGGCTTTCTCCTGTCGTTTCTAATTGGCTTATTATTTCACTTCCTTCTTCATTTCAGCCTGAGTATTCTTCATTATTTCGAACTCTTTTCTGAATTCATTCAGAAGTTTATCCCTATCTTCCTTCAGTTCTTTGATTTCTTTTTGTGTGTGTGTGTGTGTTCTTTAAATTCACTGAATTCTTTTATCATGTTAATACTTGTTCTTTTGTGTTCCATGTCCTGGATTATCTCTAGGGGGTTCTCATTGTACTCCTCTAGAGGACTATTGGTATTTGGTGGGGATAAGTTATTTTGGTTTTTCATGTTATTATTTTTCTCTGTAATTTTGACATGTGAATTTCTTTTGTGATTTCTGACTCTTGTGTGATACTCGGGCCTTCAAGTTTCATTCTGCTTCTTTTTTTGAACTTTATGTGTCTTTGTGGTTTACTTTTTGGGTATGAAGATTTTTGGGCATGAAAAGCTGGTTCGTTTAAGCTTCCGGTTCTCTCTTTTGACTTTATATTGGAGTGGTTGGACTGATTTTGTCTTCAGGAGTTCCCACAGAGGCCCAATTCCAATGAGGATCAGATGTTTTCAGGCTTTCTCCTAAGGTCTGGATCCCTCCAGGAACTATTTTGGCCTCAGGAATTTGGGGGTTGGACTGGCCTGGGAGCCTGGCCCAGAAAAGATGCTGGTCTAGGGCAGCTGGTGGATATACCACCCAGAGATTCAAAGGCAGATGGGGCGGGAAGAGTCCCCAAGGACTCCTGGGGACTACGCTGAGGAGCTGGGTTGGTCCTGGAGAGAGGCCTGTGGGTAGGGGAGAGGCCTGTGGCGGGTGGTGCAGGCCCTGGGAAGTAGAAGGAGGTCTGATTTTTTAAAGTGTATGAGTGTTATGCCTGCATGTATGTAAGTGCACCCATATTATGCAATGCCCATGAAGGACATAAGAGGGTGTTGGATCCACTAGAACTGAGGTCACAGACAGTGGTTAGCCACAACATGGGTGCTGGGATTCAAACCCGGGTCCTCTGCAAAGGCTGCCAGTGCTCTTAACTGCTGAGCCATCTCTCCAGCCCCAAGATCCCAATCTCTTACAATGCAAAAAACACAACTCCAAATAGATCAAGTACCTGAAGATTTTTCCAGACACCTGGTCTGTTTCTCAAAAGAACTCACAGCAATAGAGACAGCATGCACAAGTCCCATGCAAGCTCAAACCAGACAAATAGCCAGCATAAATGTGTGGAAGATGATAAGAAGCCTCAATTCTACCTAAGGAACTATTGCAAATGATGGCTACTAGGATGGGGAGACTAAGTCTCCCTCGAGGATTTGATTCTAAGTATGTTTACCAGGCTCCAGTCAATAAGTCTACTCTGAAGGACATTTGGGGACACAAATTAGACTCTTTAGGTATTATTATATAAAATAAGGTATATTAAACTATGTGGGGGAAGTAATGGGAGGTGTGGATATGGGTAATCTAAATAGAATCAAATTGTATTATATGAAAATTGCAAAAATTCAACAAAATAAGTAAATAAAACCAGATTCAACTAGATAGACTCCAACCCCTGACCAACCTATAGCTCATTATACTCATATATTGTGTCCTTTCTTTCAATAGTTTCACTTCTTCTAAAAATATATATATAGCCTGTATGATAACAGGAAGAAGTGGGGAATACACTGGAACTTGTTGGTATAGGAATGGACTTTCTGAACAGGACTTCTGTAGTGCAACCATTAAATCCAACTATTGAAAAATGGGACCTCGTGAAACGAAAAGTATTCTGTATAGAAAAGGACATCATCATTTGATTGAAGAGGCAACCTAGAGAATAGGAAAATATCACTAACAGCTATACCTCTGACAGAGGGTTAGTATCTAGAATGTACAAAGAACTCAAACAATTAAACAAAATGCCAATTAAAAATTGTGGTAAGGAGCTGATGTGGGAGTTCTCTAAAGATGAAATGCAAGTGACTTAGAAGTGTTAAAATGTTCAACATCCTTAGCCATGAGGGAAATGCAAATTAAAACCACTTTGACATTTCATCTTATCTCACTCAAAATGGCTAAGATCAAAACACCAAACAATGCCAAATGTTGGCAAGGATTTGGAAAAAGGAGACCACTTAGCCAATGCTGGTGGGAGTACAAACTGGTGCAGTCCCTTTGGAAATCAGTGTGGAGTTTCCTCAGAAAGCTAGAATTGATTTACCACATGGTTAGGCCATAGCATTTTTGGGCAAGTACCCAAAAGACTCTATATCCTACTACACAGATACCTGTTCATTTATGTTCATTGCTGGCCTTTACACAATAGCCAGGAATTGGGAAGAACCTAGGTGTCCATCAACTGATGAATTGACAATGAAAGTACAGTATATACACACAACAGATTATTGTATTTTGTTGTTACAAAAGCTAAATTAAAAAATTTGCACATGAATAGATGGAACTGAAGACAATCATCCTGAATGAGGTAATTTGGACACAGACAAATCTTGCCTGTCGTCTCTCATAACTGGATGCTAGCTTTGAAATAGTAGATATGCATGCTTCAGTTGGAAAATCCATAGAGGAAATTATTAATTGTTCTTGAAATGATGGTTTCATGGGAGGGACGATAGAATACCATAATATAAAGGGAGAAAGAGGAATGATAGAGTAGGAATGGTTAAATGGGTTGGGGAATAGGAGGGTACTGTAAAGGAGGAAGTATGGGGATGGATAAATAACACTAAGGCCCTTTAGGAAAATCTTTATGAAAACCTACCATTATAAAAGCTTCTTGAAGTATGTACATATACATTATAAAAAGTGATTAAAACAAGTTACATTATAACAGGAGGATAGTGCCTCTATTCAACACTATAAGCTAGCAAAGAAAAATCCTATTCCTGGGAAATGATTCCCTCTTTTGAAGCTGTGACTCTTTTGAGGCTGTGGATCCTCAAATACTACTGCATATACAGAGCTGTAAAGCAAACAAAGGAACAGTCATGCTGGTATTGACTTCAAGGCCTCATACCTAACTGGCTAACTTTCACAGTACTGGAAGGTGCAATGTATACTACTAGAAGCAAAAAATAATCATCAACCTTCCACAGCTGTGAATCTTGCAACCTACAACAACTGGCATGGCAAGTTATGCCTACTGCTGGTGCTGGTGCTGGTGCTGTTGCTGCTGCTGCTGCTGCTGCTGGTGATGCTACTGCTGCTGCTGCTACAATAATGACACGAATATTATGGGAATAACCAATCACTTTCTGATTGGATTTAAGGTCCACTTCATAAGATGGAGCCCATTCCTGACAATGATGTCAGGCCTAAAAACCTGAGGCCATACAGGTCACAGACCTTAGCGGAGCACCTAATACTATTACTCGGCTAAGTAGACACAATATTAAAATAACTGCTAATGATTTATTGTTATACCCATAGATTAATGCATCTTTCAATTCTCACCAGAGAAGCTTTCTTATGCAGAAGTTTGTGATTAACACAGAGACCTACAACTAAGAACATGCAGATAATAAGAGAATTCAGAGTACTTATCCTTGAATGGGACACCTATATCAAACTTCTGTCTCCAAGGCTCAGGGATCATGGTGAAAGAGGGGGTGGAAAGACTGTAAGAGCCCGACATGGTGTATAACCACAAAGAAACTGTTTTCCAGACACTTGGCAGTTACTTGTATGAACTCGCAGCAATGGTGATAGCATAAACAAATTCCATGTAAGTGCAAATCCAACCTAATCCCCCCATTAATGTTGGAAACTGAGTAAGTAACCCCAACCTACATTACCCAAGGAACTACTGGCAATTGATGGCAGCTTGGAGGGAGAGAGTCAGTCTCATTTCAGTGTCAGATTCTTGGTAAGTTGATTAGGCTCCAGTGGATAGACCCACTCCAAAGGGTGTTTGGGTACACAAATTTGATTCTATAGGATATAATATATATTGTATAAATAAATTTAT
>NW_008358534.1:4617939-4636882 GCF_000622305.1 Nannospalax galili | reverse complement strand
GAATTGTGTGGGAGGTAGTAACTGGGCAAGGATCTTAATACATCCAAAACCATATTGTACGAAATTAAAAAACGCAATTAAAAAACTTTTTAAAAGAGAATGATATATGGTCCCCAAAAGACTAACAGTAGAAATGTTCCAACTATTCCATTCCTCCATATATATCCAGAAGAAATGAAATCAATGTATTAAAGAGATACCTGACTGCCCACGTTTATTGTGGTGCTATTCACTACAACAAAAATGATTAATATGATTTTATGAAATGTACATTCAATAAAAATATACATTAAAAATCTGAAAAAAAGTGGAATCAGCCCTCAACAGAAGAAAGGATAATGAAAATGTGTTATATACATATTGAAGTATTATTGAACGATAAATAAAATGGAATTACATCATTTAAAGCAACATTTGTAAAACTGGAAGAAACATAAGCCAGACACATAAAGTTAAGGACTGCATGCTTTCTTTCATGGATCAAAGCTGAGGAAAGTCAACCTAAATATAGCTAACGGTTGCTAGAGACTGAGAAAGGGAGTTGGATAGAAAAAGGATAATTGAATTGGGTAACTGCATTCTGTATGCATGTGTAGAACTATCACATCAAATCCATTAACATGAAAAATTAATCCATGTTAACATCCCTTTTTAAACAAAAAGTTATGTCTATGAATCTTTGACCTTCTTTTTGTTTCTGCTCCTACTTGTATCCCTTCCCAACAAACACTTTTGCTATTGTCTCTAGTCAGCTATAAAGGTACCTTTTGTAAAACTAGGATCATTTTGAAGTTTTTGATGACTGATAATTTTGAGAAAAAAGTATATCCTTTCACTTAACAGACAAGTTGGCTTAGATCATGAGGCTATATATGTGTCTTCTTAACTCCATAGACCCATATGTCTCTCAAGAGACATATTGTGATCTCTCTGCATGAGTCAAGATGAAAAATTCTACACTTTTACTTCATTCTTTAAGCATTTACTTCATCATGATCCATCTTCATATATGGAATAATTTAGCCAGGTTATCCCCAGCGACTTAAATCATTGGCTATCAGTGAATATTATTAGACAAGAAGTTAGCAGTACTTGCCCTACTCATATTAGGGTTTTTCTTTTCTGGATCTGATCTATAGAGAGGCTTCTTTTTTACAGAAGATCACTTATGTCATTTGGTTTGTATCTTCTATTAATACTACTATTTGTAGTGAAAGAGTTATTAAACTATATATTACCTCAAAGTTTGTGCCATTGCTCTTATTTTTCATCCAGATAAATTTAAGCAGTGATAGAGATATATCCTAAATGATTGATCTATCATGTTAATTATGACTTTAAGGCCTCCTAAAAATGTGTGTGCACTGTATTTTATTTATGTCTTTTAAATATAGCTGATAATGTATTCTAAGCCTTAGATTCAAGGAAACAGAGCTAGGGAATTAAATGTGAATAAGAGGAAGAAGAGTGTCATAAGATACCTTTATTACCATTGTGAGGTAAAGAAGAAGTAACATCAATTAACCCTTCTAGATATTTCCTATTTAGCTTTTAGTATTTACAGTAAATACCTGAGAGCAAGGGGTTGTTTTTATTTTATGTATACATGTGACTATTGCTTCATTTAAAATTTATGATAATGGACCTGCTTTGAGAGGCGAGGATAATTGTCCATTTATCCAGACTGTAGCCAGCATTCCTACAAAATTAAATATGGTACATATACAGTATGTTTACCAATCAGCTAATAACTCATTTTAAGAAAAGACTAGAGGTTGGCATTTTAAACCTCTAGGATTATTTTGTTGGGTATTAAATATTGAAATTAAAAGCCCATCTGATGTTATCAATTTCTAAGTTTATTCTCTCTAGAGCCTGATTTATGTATCAAATAGCTGACATAGATTTGTAGTAGAAATGTTCAACTTTACCTATCCAAACAAGTGACTAAATACCCTGGAGAGCAATTACATGAACAGACCATCTCACTTTAATTAAATATGAGGCTTGATATCTATTAACGTCAGTTCAGAAAATATAATGAAAATGATTAAAATGTAAGTCTTTTAGAATCATAGAAAGAAATTTGTAAACATGAAACTCAGTTTTTTTATGTTTTCATTTTCATACATTTTCAAAACTTCTTGCTTTATCTCAAAATCTTTCATTTCAACAGGTACAGAATAGAAAGGTTTTTTGAATACATTAAATCAAAACTACTGAATATTTGAAGAATGATAAATATAGTTATTATAAAATTCAATGTATCTGTAGCATAGCAAAAGCTGTAGTACTAATACACTGTACACGATACATGCATTTCTTCTATAGATGACTTTTGCATTTAATGACAATCTTGCCAATAGATTTTTGCTTGAAAAACATGTCAAAATACATTGTATTGAATTCTCAAAAATTCAAGGAAAAATTGAAAGGTATCCAAGCAAAGAGAGGTTACTATGTTACAGTTATAAGGATGCAGGAAGAAGGATACATTAAGAAAAAAAAAAACCCTTCAATACACTAAATCTGCTGGAGTCTTGATATTAGACTTATCAGAGTTCAGAGCTATGAAAATTTTGGTTATTTGTAAATTACCCAGCCTATGGAGTTCTGTTAGAGCAACATAAACAAAACATCCCCTATATGATTGTCAGAGGTGAGCCACCAGGCAAAGCATTTCTCTTATTTTGTCTTGTTTGCATCTCACAGCATCCCTGGGAGGTATGTGTATTCTATTGTCATATTCACTCTACATCTGAGAAAGCTTGTGGTCAAGGAAGGAGAGAATGACTGACATATAATGACACACCTAATCTCTGCTATGGCTTAGTAACTGTCTTCATATTCAAGACTCAGGTCTGTGCCCATTTTTCTATGCTTGGACATATGAAATCACCCATTTCTGCCATTCAATTCATCCTTGCATTTCATTGCCTGAGAATCTACATAAAATATGGCTACTATTATATCTGTTTGTTCTAGAAATTTAGCTAACTCTTTGTTCTTAATAAGATAGAGTCCCAGAAGCATTGTCAAATAAGCCCAGTGAGCCTTTCTGACACTACTGTAAATGCTCACTTCCAAACACACTTCTATCCATGGTCCTAAGCCAGTCTCTATGCTTGGCTAGCCTGTGTTCTCTCATTCACAGAGTAGAAATAATGATGCTGTTGGGGGCTGGAGAGATTGCTCAGTGGTTAAGAACACTGACTGTTCTTGCAGAAGACCATGGTTCAATTCCCAGTACCCACGTGGCAGCTAACAACTTTCTGAAACTGCAGTTCCAGGGGATCTGACAGCCTCAGACACAGGTGCACTTACATACATCCAGGCATAACGCTCATACACATAAAATAAAAAAAAATATAAAAAATAATGATGCTGTTGTAAGCCATAATTATAAAGAGTGCAATGTTTGCCATAAAGCAGACTCTAGATACAAAGAAGCTATATATACTCTATCCTTGCCCTTACCTTAGTTGCATACAAATTATCTTCTCTTCCATGGGGCTATTCAGGGACATCTCTATAGGAAGTGGTATCTCACTTCTAATTCATCCTCTGTTTGTTCTCCTTTTCCTCCCTCTTCCCTTTCTCCTTCTCCTCCTCTTTCATTTTCTGTCCTCCTATCTTCCTCCTCACTCCTTTTTTATTGGTCATATGGCACTTATTACATTGGCCTCATTTTACAATAATTCATATCCACAGTCTATTCCCCACTGACTAGAACACAATTTTTTAATGGACAAGGGACCTATTTTCCTTCTGTCTATAACCTTCTTAATTTCTGCTTTTGCACAATCAGGCCAAAAAAACTGAGTTTGAATTTCAGCTCCACCTCACATATGTTAGATATCCTTGGGGAAGTTTTCTTGTACCTCAGTCCCCTTAACTGTATGGTAGTTATGATAGCAGTCCACACCCACTGAGACTTCAGCGACACTATTCTTGTCATGAAATGTCTCACACAAAAGTGGACGCAGTGCTCTAATGACTAAACTTAAATTTTTCTATGTTAATCTGGTATCCAAATAATGCATGTGTCTTGACTGACGTATAATTGAGATGAAAGGTTATAAGCACAGACTCTTTTTCCGATGTGGATGGCCTTCATTTTATTTCTATGGGCAAATTGCTCTTGCTATTACTTTGAATACTTTTTTATTAAATAAGAGTGGTGAAAATGAATATCTTTATTTCAGATCTTAGAGAAAATTCTTTTCCCTATTCCTTATTTGATATGTATTGACTATGGTTTTTCATATATAACCTTTGGAATTTTGACATATGTTGCTATTATACTGAATTACTTAAGAGACTTTTATCAAAAGGGGATGCTGAATTTTATCAACTGCCATTTAAAAATCTATTGAGATTATTTTCTAGTGCTTGTTCTTTATTTTGTTGATGTGATGTTTATTGAAGCATAAATATTAAACTACCTGCTAATTCCTAATCCCTTTTATTAATATTACTTGCTCATGGTGCATGATATTTTTGATAGATTGTTGGATTCAGTTCGTTATTTGGGTGAGAAATTGTATCTATGTTTCTCAGCAATTTATGTGGATTTTCTTTTTTGTTGTATATTTATCTGGATTTTGTTATCAATGTAATTATGGCTTCATAAAAAGAGTTTAAGAAAGTTGTGTGCTTTCAGGGCTTTTGTTTTGTTTTGTTGCAATCACATAAGAATTGAATTGACTTTTGTAAATGTTTTGAAGAGTTCAGCAATAAAACCATTATATCCTGGACATGTTTGTGGGAAACTTTCCATTACTGCTCCCATCTCATTTTTCACTGTGAGTCTCTTTAGATTTTTTATTTCTTCTAGATTCAGTCTTGGTAAGTTGCATGTGACTAGGAACATATTCATATTTTCTTTTTGAAATATAAACACATGACAATTACCAGAATATTCTTTACACTGCTGCATTATGAGCCCCTGCATTTTGTGGCATCGGTTATAATGTGCTCTTGTGCATCATTAATATTATTAATTTGAATATTTTCTCCTTTATTCTTGGTTACTTGAATTAAAAGTGGTAGATGATGCAATTTTTTGCCTAAAGAAAACTAAATATTCTCTAAAAAGCTTTTGGAATTGACAAATTAATTCAGTAAAGTTGCAGGACAAAAAGCAACATTTAAGAAACATTGGTGCTTTTAATTTGCCAATAATGACCTTGCTGAATAATAATCAAGGAAACAATCTGACGACAGCTACCAAAAATGTAAGAATATATTTAAGTGGGGAATTTAAAGATCTCTAAAAGAAGTTATTCAGGAACTAAAGCCATTGACAGTCATCACATGTTTATGGAGGTTCAGAATTAATATTGCTAGAGTGGACATACTAACCAAATTTTCTGTTTATTCAGTGTAATCACCATCAAAATACCAAATACATTATTCACAGAAATTAAAAAAAAATCTTATTGTTCACATGGAATCACAAAATACCAGAAAAGATAAAGTGCTATTTATCAAAAAGAACAAAGCTGGAGGCATCACAATAGTGGACTTTAAAATCTACAACAGGTCAGTTCCAGCTCAAATGCTCTAAGTACTATGTTCAGTATATGTGTTGTCTTCAGCAATAGAGTCTTACTTTCAAGATTTTGGATACACTCAAGGGCTATGGCAATAGTCTATATTATTTTGGGAGTCTCTTGGACTATTCTGACCAACAACTGAAGGGCAGTTACTCTTGCCTAGCACTGTGAGTTTTGTTACATAGCTTTCAGCTACAACAGGCATGTACTGTATGTTTATATTTCAGTGAGTTTATGAACTAATAAATTTTCTTTCAGTTTTTTTAACACCACTAATGTGTTATTTATTTCTCTTCTGTCCCCTGAATACCCCTCCCCCTCCTATCCCAGTTAGAGAAAACACCATTTTTCGAATTTCCTCCTTGATAATATCTGTGTTGTACTGTCCCTTCTCTCAAGCTCCTTCTTACCCTCTCACCACCATGGTTCACTTTTTATTTTCCTGACTCCTGAGGATACTTCAGGATATATACTCATGTCTAAGTATTTGGAGCTAAGATCAACAAATAAAAGAGAACATGCTTCACTTGTTTTTCAGAGTCCAGGTGTAACAGTTTCTAGTTCCATCCATTTATCTGCAAATTTCATGATTTCATTTTTCTTTACAGCTGAACGGAACTCTGTTGCATAAATGTGTCACATTTTCATTCTACATTCATTGCTTGAGGGACATTTAAGTTGTTCCATTTCCTAGCTGTTGTGAAAAGAGTAGCAATAAGCATGTTCAAGAAGTATCTCTGTAGTAGGAGGATATCAGGTCCTTTGGGTATATGCTGAGTATTGGCATAGTTGCACCATATGGTATGTCTATTTTTTAGTTTTAAAACATTCTCCACGGTGATTCCTATAGTGGCTGCAACAGTTTGCAATCCCATCAGCAGTGAATGAGAGTTCCCCTTTCCCCACACCCTTACCAGCATTTGTTATTACTTGTTTTCTTGATCTTCGCCATTATGACTAGGGGAAGATGAAATATTAAAGTACTTTTAGTTTGCATTTCCCTAATTACTAAGGATGTTGAACACTTTTCAAAGTACTTTAAAGTCATTTTTATTTCATCTTTTGATAACTTTCTGTTCATATCTGTAACCAATTTTTAATTGGGTCATTGTTTTCTTGATTCTTTGTTCTTTTGAACTATTTATATATTATGGATGTTAATCATCTGTCAGTCGTATGGGTGGTGAAGATTTTCTTCCATTCTGTGGACTTCCTCTTTTCTCAACTGATCAGTTCTTTCACTGTGCAGAAGCTTTTTGGTTTAATGTGATTCCATCTGTCAATAGTTGGCCTTGATTCCCGAGCAAATGAAGTCCAATTTATAAAGTCCTTTCCTGCACCTTTATCTTACAGGGTACTCCCTATGTTTTCTTCTAACAGTTTCAGCATTTCAGGTTTCACACTGAGGCCTTTGATCCATTTGAAGCTGACTTTTGTGCAGGGTGATAGACATTAGTCTAATTCTATTCTTCTAAAGGTAGAGACCCAGTTTTCTCAGCACCATTTGTTGAAGATGCTGTGTTTCTTCCAGTGTGTATTTTTTTTCTTTGCATAATTGTCAAATAGCAGGTGGCTGTAATGGTGTACACTCATGTTTATGTCTTTTTAGTTCTATTGATCTATGTGTCTGTTTTTGTTCCAGTACCATACTGTTTTTATTGCTATAGCTCTGCAATATAGTTTGAAAGCTGATATGATAATCCCCCCAATAGTGTTGCTTTGCTTGGGATTACCTTGGCTCTCTGGGATCTTTTGTGGTGCCACAGAAATTTAGGATTTTTTTCTATTTCTATGGAAAATTCAATGGGAATTTTGATTGAGACGAATCTTACCAAAATTGCTTTTGGTAGGACTGCCTTTTTCACTATATTTTTACAAAAAGGCTAATGATTTTTGCAATTTGATTTTGTATCTTGCTATTTTGCTGAAAGTGATTATTTCTAGAAGTTTTCTGGTGGAACTTCTGGGATTTCATGTACAATATCATATCATCTGCAAAAAGGAATAATTTGAGTTATTCTATTCCTATTAGTATCTCTGTTGCTAAACTAGTGGCACTTTTCTTGGCCTTAATAAGTAGGTATCTAATTGAACTTAAAGTCCATTCAATAGGGAAGGCATTTAGGCATGGTACTGTAAATATAGCCACACATGGATGGAGTTGGCATGGGCCCTAAAGAAGAGTCTACTACTGTCACTTTTCTAGACCTATGTAATTTCTCATTATATTCTTAGTATCATCTATCTATCTTTCTATCTGTCTGTCTATCTGTCTATCTATCTATCTATCTATCTATCTATCATCTATCTATCTATCTACCTATATTTATATTCACAGACCAGTATCTCTCCTTACTCATCAAAGAAGCTGTTTCTTTCAACAGAGACAACTACAAAGTTCCACAATTGACTAAATACAGAGACTAAGTGACTGTGAAGTGTCATCTATAAGTTATATATCTATGCCTAAGTTATATACCTCTACACCAAAGGCTCAAGAAACCTCGTGGAAGAGGTGGCAGAAAGATTGTGAGAGACAGAGGGACAAGACACCTGCTGCTAGTTAATGCATTTTAAACATGATAAGGAAGCTATACCCATGAAATCCACAGCATGGGAGCTTTACAAGATCTGCATCAAGACAAAACGCCAATTTAGATGAGGGAAATTATATGGGGTCCGATTTCAAGATAAAGAGCTACAAACAACCAATGGATACTAAGGGAGGGACAATCAGTTTTCTCCAGGGTCTAGCTCCCTAAGAGGTTATCTAATCCAAAATACTGCTTAGAAGGGGATAGACGGGCTGGAGAGATGTCTCAGCAGTTAAGAGTACTTGCTGCTCTTCCAGTGGACTCAAGTTTGGTTCCCAGGTCCCATGTTAGACAGCTCACAACCACCTGTAACTCAAGTTCTGGGTGATCTGTCACCCTCTTCTGGCCTCCACAAGCACACACACACACACACACACACACACACACACACACAGCATATACTCCCATAGAAACATAATACATGCCTATAAATAAAATATATAAAAATGAATCTGTTTTAAAGGAGACATACAGTTAATAAGACTATGCAAAAATGTTAAAACCCCATTAGCTATCAGTAAAATGCAAATCAAAACCATAATGAGATAATCATCTCACCACAGATAGAAGGGCTATTATCAAAAGTTAAAAAAAAATGAGAGGATGCAGAGAAACAAAGTACAAAGTACCCCTTAAACATAATTCATAGATACATGAATCTATGTCATTTTGTACAGCCATTATGGAAAATGGTAATAGATAATCCTTAAATATCTTAAACAAGAACTACTCTTTGATCCACCCATCTGTTTACTGAATATATATTTAAAGGAAGTGAAATTATTATATCAAAGAGAAACCTGCATCCCCATGCTTATTGCTATCCTGTTCACAGTAGCTAAACTATGTAATCAATCAAAATCTCTATCAGCAGAGAATGGAAAGGCCAAATGTCATATACATACACAATGTCACATTATTAATCTGTCGAAACCCTGTCATAATTAGTAGCAATATGGATCGAACTGGAGATCGTTATGCTTAATGAAACATGCTTGTCACAATGAGACAAATAATACATGTTCTCACTCATTTGTGAAAATTATAAAGTTGTCTTGACAGAAGGATGGAGAGAAATAGTGATCACTAGTGCCTGGAAGGAACAGAGAGGTGGGGTCAGAAAAAGTTCAATAAAAGGCACAAAACTTTACTAAATAGAAAGAATTAATTTCAGTTTTGTATATCAAAGTGGGATAACTATTATTTACAATTGCTAATGATATATATAAAACTATGTCTTAAAATAATTCAAAGTTCAAAGGTTTCTAACACAGAGAAAGGATTAATGTTTAAAGATAAGAAAATACTTATTACAGTGATTTAGTGATTAAACATTGTAGATATATATCAAATTATTTTTCTATACTCAATAAATATGCCTACATATTATTTCTCAATAAAATATTTTTAAAAACACTTCAAATACAAAATAGAAAAATAAATTCACAATAAAAAGCACAGACTGAAATTAAGCTGTTTCAGTTCAATTTCAGCTTTACCTCCTTTCTGTTTGGTCTTGGGAATAATATCTACTCCAAGCATCAGTTTCTTTATCTGTAAAATGGCAATGATAACTGTCATAATAGGGATGGCAGTCCCTTTCAAACATGACTGCATTGGCTTGGGTGCTACAATTAGTAAATAAAGCTATTAAAACATTTCAGGACACTGTAGGTTTTTGATCTTTTCACATAACTGTTGCTCAGTGTTTCATCAATTTTCAAAATTTTTACATTGCGATTGATACACACATATACACACACACACACACACTAATAGCATTGATAGTTCAGTGTTTGTCATACATTTTTGCTGGATATAAGGGTAACTGCTGTCCATGAGCATGTTAATATATACTACTCAGTGATCAAGGATGGGAGGGCAACAAAAGCTTTCTTTGTTTACTCTGCTGCACTGAAAAAAATAATTGCCACCCCCTCCCCATTTCCCAGTGAGAAGAGTATCATACATAGCCATGATCTGATAATTAGTATTGTACTGTTTTCTAATCCAGAGTTGTGAATGGTTTTATGTATCCTACAAAATATATAGCTTTAATGTTGCAGGAATAACAGGTATGTCTGCATATGAACACAAAATCCTAACTTACTTAAAACATTATGAGCTACTTTTACATTTTTTTTTATTTTATGTGTATGTGTGTATTGCCTGCACATATGTAGATATGTATGTGTTGTTCAATGCCCACAGAGGGTGATCAGAAGAGGGGGTTGGATTGTCTGGAACTGGAGTTACAGATGGTTGTTAGCCACAATGTGGATGCTGAGAATCAAACTCAGGTCCTTTGCAAGAGCAGCCAGTGCTCTTAACTGCTGAGCAATTTTGCAATTTTTAAGTTATAACTTGATTATGGAATTCTATAACTCACTTTGTAGATGATATTGTCATGTCATAATGTCAAAAAGTTATACAAGACTGTATCTTGATCCCCGTGCACCTGGACCAGCTACATTCTCTTGCTCCAGGGCTTACATCTACTATTTAACAAGTTAGATCCTCCCTACACTGCCCCACCCTCACCTGCCTAGCCTTGCCAGAACCCAGCCACTGGTCCCCCATACTCTTGATTCAGGTCTAGGCTTCTTCACATTGCTGGATAGCTCTTGACTAGTCAAGGAACCATCCTGCTCAACCAATAAAAAAAAAAAAGGTAATATTAATGCATCTCTCAACTCTCACCAGTATTGCTTCCTCATGCAACAGATGGTAGTTAACACAGAAATCCACAACTATCAAAATGTAGACAATAAGAGACTGCAGAATATTCATCCCTGGATAGAACCCTATATTAAACCTCAGTCACATAGGGCTCAGGGATCATTACGGAAGAGGGAGAAGAAATTGTGTAAAAGCCAGGAGTGGTGATGACCACAAGGAAACAGAGTTTTCCGGGTCGCTGGGAACTTGCTCATATGAACTAAGAGCAATGGTGACAGTATGCACAAGAACAGTGCAAACTCAAACCAGTCAAAATCCAGCACAGAAGTGGGGAAATGGGTAAGAAGCCCCAACCTTAGTTGAGAAACTATTGGCAGTTGATCACTGCTGGATGAGGGAGAGTTGCTCTTTCGTTAAGGGAGTGACACTAGATAGGCTTACCAGGGTGCAGTGGAGGAACTCACACCAAGGGACATCTGGGTACACAAACTTGACTCTATAGGCCTTAGCATATATGAAAGAATGTATTAAATTCAGTGGGGATCTATGAGGGGGTATATGTAGAAGAGGGGATCTAAATATGATTAAGATGCATTGTATGAAATGCACAAAAATTCAATAACATATATATATATATATATAATAAAATTATTTTAACGCTATACAGACCTGTAAGTTTTTTTTTATTTCTGTGTTCACTGTTCACAGAAGAATCAAGCTAGACTGCAAATTCTAGATGTTAGTTGTAAAGAGAACAGTATGCCAGGAAGTTAATTTCTTCCAAGCAAAATGGCATATTATTTCCAAGCATAAACATAATAATGCATTTTAGAAAATTATAATTCTGTTACTAGAGCACTACTTCATCCAGCAGGAAAATTGCCCATTAATATACTCAGGCAGGGATAAATAAAACATGCTGGATATGAAATACACTAGGTATGAGGTCCCATTTAATTTCCTTCTGCTATGTCAGCATATTCTTCAGGAATAACTTTCCTAGACAAGCAGAGGGCTCTGGTATTAAATACTTAAAATAGTAGGGATTCAGAAGCTTGTTGCTTCACAGCAATGTTGAAGCAGGTATATCCAAGAATAGTGTTTTTGTAGAAGTAGAAGTTGTTCTGCTTATCAAAAATGTGTAAGATTGATGGAGTAAAATTAGTGCCTCCACTTATAGACCTCTGTAGTTTGGGCACAATTCTGAACATATGAGAAATGGGCCAACTTCTCCTAGCATATCTGCTGCATCTTGAGAGGCATGCTTCAAGTAAACAATCAATATTTCAAATCTTCCAGATAGTGTTTATTTCAGCACCACAATAAATGACTCTTAGAATGTCCCTTATTTGAAAATTTATGGATTAGTAAGGTAGAAGAATCCATTACCCTATGATAGCAAAAAGTTAGTTATCATCATCATTAATATTTGTTATTATGTGCTGAATGCATAGTTATAGCAGGTACTTTCTCTATACACATTTTCAGATATATAATCATGGACAAATTATATTAGTCCTTAGTTCCTCTTCCCATTCATCTGTAAAATTGTGTCAATGGGAACTTTTGACCGCATAAGTTCAAATACATACAAAGGCATACAGAAATGTCAAGTATGGAGCCAATGGTTTGTCTCTATGAGTTTCTGAACATATCTGGCCTGTGCTTGAGTCATTTCTAACAGTGGTCAGTACTGCACATGAAGGCTTAAATTTCTAACTGCATCCAAGTTGCTACTGGGTGTCCTTCTGGCAGGGGGAAGTTCACTGAGCACTGAGACATAGTTTCCAGCTTAACAGCTTCATCTCTGATCAGCTTTAAACAAAACCCTTAGTCATTCTGCTTGTTCCAAATTCTTACTAAGAAGTTTGAAACTTAGTTCTGCCAGATGCTAAATCTGTGCCTTTTAAATAAATTATTTAAAATTTTCATGTCTCCTTATCTTTATCCATGAAATGTACTACCTGTTTAATAGAGTTCTTTCAATGATTAATGCAAATAGCATGCAAAAACTTAGCACAATGACTGTTCCACTGTATGGGCAAAATGATTTTCCATTGTTATTGCTGTTATTTTCTGTAAAATACTTAATCTTGTGTGTGTTATAGGTTTTTTGCAAGAATGTTATGTGGGGGAAATCCAATGATAGCTTCAAATGGGTAGCATTTTACATTCATCATCTAAGCCAGAAGAGACTTTAAGAGCTCAGTTATCTGTACTTCTCTTTTCTAGTCAATAATATACTTGCAAATTAGATCTGTATAAAATTCTTACAATAGACAGAATTTTCATGCTGTCTAACTTGCAACCTCTCCCCTCTGGTAAGCATATATTGACATAAATACTACCCAGCCATACATTACCTATCCTGATGTCAACAAGCACTTTCTGATCTGATAATGTTGAACCTCATGCCAATCTTTATTCCTCTCCTTACTCCCAAGACATAGAATTTTGAATAAGAAGAAAGTACTTAAAATTAATCCAAATCTATTTTGTATCCAGTGTCCAGATAAAGAATATGCCTGTATTATTCAGTAGAATTGATTATGAAGTATATTAAAGTCATTTATGACTGACTATAATATGTACTATCGAGAATAAGCTATATTACACAAGGTTCTTAAAATGTGTATTTTAGTAATATCAAGGTATCAGTAGGTCAAAATATGGCCTAAGAACTTATGGTAGAGTAATTTATATTTTCTTTCTATAACAGCAAAAGATAAAAGCAGAAGAGGCAAAATTAAACGAAAATATGCTCTCAAGAAGTTAAATGTTAGATAAATAATACAACTAGTGATAGAGCAATAAATAAAACATGTCCATTTAAATTTTCCCTATGCATCAGAGGTTAAGACTTGGATAAAATACACAAACTACATTGCACATTTATGTGTAAATGGATTCTGTATCCATTTTATTTTTTTTTCTCCATTGCACATTATCCTCTTCAAATTTCCCTTGAAGATTGCATATGGAGACCGAATTTGATCCTAGTAAATTATGCATGTATCCCAGGTTCTAATTCTAGTACTGCCCCTCCCAGCTATGTGACCATGAACAAGACAAAGTATTTGGATCAGTTTCCTTCTACAATAAATGGAAAGCAATATTTACCTCAGAAAGTTTCAGGCACTATTCAATAAAGTCAAAACCCTGAGCCAAGAACTAGATTTTAGAAAGGACTCAAAAGTATGTGATAATTAAGCATTTTCTTAATTTGTAACTTATTTTTTATGTGCATGAGTATTTTTCCTGCATGTTTGTTTTTTCAATGTATATTTTTATTATATTTTATGCACTTCATACAAAACATCTTAATTATCTTCATACTCCCTTTCCCATCTTCACCCCATACCTCCTCCCACTGGACTTCATGCATTCTGCCATATGTGTTAAGGCCTATCAAGACAAATTTGTATACCCAGATGCCCCTCCATGCAAGTTCATCCCCTGGAGTCAAGTCAGCCTATCCAGAGTCTCTCCCTTAAAGAAGATCAACTCTCCCTCACCCAACAGTAATCAACTGCCAGTAGTTCTTCAGCTAGAGTTGTGGCCTGCTGCCAATTTCCACAGTTCTATGCTGGATTTTTGTCTGATTGAGTTTGTATGGGTCTTGTGTATGCTGACCCTGTTGTTGTAACTCCATATAAGCAAGTTCCCAGAGGCCTGGAAATTTGTAAGTGCACATTATAACATGCAGTGACTACAGAGGAGAGAAGAGGGTGTCAGATCCTATGTAATTGGAGTTACAGATGGTTGTTAGCCATGATGTGAGTGCTGGGAAGTGAACCAGGGTCCTCTGCAAGAACAGCCAGTGCTCTTAATGGCTGAGCCATCTCTCCAGCCCCAGCAACACCAGAAAGAATAACAGGAAAAAATTTTGAAAACAGCTCTAGAGTTCAATACTTAAAGTTGGTAACAGATTCCAGGTGCTTTTTTCCTTGGAAAACTGCTCAATAGCAAATTATGTGCATTGGAAATAAAATGTTTAAATAAAAGCAACATTTGAAACACATCATATCAAACTTATCCTGGATGAAAACAGAAGTTTCACTCTGAAGTCCATAGGGGGAAAACAGAAACAGACAAATTCTTTCAGTTTGAGCCTACACCTGGCAAAATCAGATCCCAGTCCTCTAGGATAATTATTGAAGGTGCATATTGTGCGAACACGGTGAATATTTTCATCATATCATGCATGTTAACATTTTGAAACATGGTGATGGTAAGGGTTTTCTAGCACCATGCTAAATGGACTCTGCATCTCATCAGTGGGCCTCTCCAGATTAGCCACATAAAACTGTACTGTGAAAGTCTACTGGCTTCCATACACAAATGTGAACTATTAAAAGACACTGGGCAAGTGGCAGCATAAACTGTACAATATATTGTTCATCAATCATACCCCAAAAGCCAAGGCAATTACAATTATTCCCTCCTTTCCCAGGAAGTAATCAGCCAAAGTAAGAAAACTCAGAGTCCTTTGAGATGCCAACATCATAGCCCAGTGTCAAGTCAAGAACCAGAGATGGATAGGTTTTTAGACATACAAAGAAATTCAGAAAATTTATCAAAGCGTTATATACGGAACAAACAGTATCCATCACAGACCTAAAGCATAGTGAGATAAATGACAGAAAGAACACAATCAGAACAGAGGAAAGGTCTTAGTCTGCAATTTGAGCAGATACAGGCAACGGTTCAATGCACAAGAAAGCTATACAGAGGCAACAACATGCCAAAAGCTTTATGATGGATTGTCAAGTAGGAGGTCACACTAGTTATGGACAGTCTGAGTAGTCAAAAGTTCAAAAACTCCTTGAATCAGGATGTAGTGGTGTGCTGAGGGCAGAGGCAAGCAGATTTCTATGAGTTTGAGAACAGTCTGGTCTACACAGTGAGTTCCAGGCCAGTCAGTGCTACATAATGAGGCTCTGTAAAACAGTCCTTGAGAATATAACTACCAAACCCAATAATTGCCCTGGAAAAGGAGGTAAAGACACAAATGCCACTGGATGTGCTCCCCAATACTCACTGTAGGTAGTGAGTGTTCACCAGTATCCATTGCTCTCTTTTTCCTGAGTACACAGGTAGATCACATTTTCTGCCATCTTTGCAGCTAGATATGATCACGTTATTGATTGTTGGCCATTAGGAAGTGAGAGAAGGGACCATAACCTTCCATGGTCGCTCTTTAAAACCTATGGCATTCAACAGCTCTCCTCACCCCTTACAATCAATTGCATTGCATTGTAAAAAGGAAATAAAATTTTATTGTATTCAATGACTTAATCACAGGGGAGTAGTTTATTACAACAGTTAGCCTATTCTGATTACGCAACTGATCATAGTGTTCCTTTCCTCCCTTTATGAGCACCAGTATTATATTCCAAAGCTCCATCTCATAAATATACTATTAATTCTCTTTTGTTTTTAAAATATCATTTCTTTTGACATGTTAGTAGTAAATATGCAATGCAAGAAATATGAGAAATACTGAACAACACAAAGAATACAACAAAGATAATTCATAATCATCATTCACCACCATTCCAGTATAATCAAGGTTGACAGTTTGGTGCAAGTCTAACCTTTTAGGGACTGCTTATATATGTATGTACTTAAAAACTGGAAGTAGAGTAGATATCAAGTACATTCCATATATATGAACCCTTGTTAAAATTCAACAACTGCATAGGAAATTTTTCAACATTATTTTTCTTATATAAAGCAAACAACCAGTTGGAAAATGTAACAAAACAAACCACTGAAAATAGCAACAGAAATAATATTTAGAAAAAATACTTCAAGAATATTTATAAATTTTAAAAATCAGAATATATAAGACAGAATTTTATTCTGAATCCACCACAATAATTCTGAAGTTTATAAGGATGTATGCCTGTAAGAAATGCAAGGTAAATTCTTAAAAAGAATCATAATAGAAGATTTGTTGCAAAAAAACTTACTGACATATCATAAAACCTTTGTAATAAATATTGTTTCATACTAACCAGTAATACATGAACAGAAAAATCATTGAAACAGAACAGTAAGTCTAATATGTTCAAACACATTTTAATTTTTATTGTATTTATTTACTTGTGTATATTTGTGCATATGTGTGTGGGTACACACATGTCACGCCACACAGGAACAGGTCAGATGACAACTAAGAAGCATCAGTTGTCTCCTTCCACCATGAAGGTTCTGGGGATAGAACTCAGGTATTGGGGTTTAGCAGCAGGCACCTTTACCCACTGAGCGTCTTTCCAGACCCCAATTTTTTTTGAACTTGTTTCTTATAAAGAGGGCATGTCAAATAAACAAGAATATTTGAATTAACCCATAAATTTTATCAGGCCAATTGACTAATTTCAGGGAGACATATGGATACATACTTACCTCATTTTCTACATCAAAATAAATGTCAGATGGATAAAAAAGAGAAGTCTACAAGTGGCAGAGAATAAGAGACTGTGATTATGCCTGAATTGGACACCAATATCAAACTTCAGCCTCCAAAGGGACAAGGATCATGGTGGAAGAGGTCGAAGAAAGATTGTAAGAGCCAGCGGCGATGGATGACCACAGAAAACAGAATTTTCCTGATACCTGGGAAGTTACACATATGAACTTACAGCAATGGTGACAGTATGCACTAGTCCCAAGTAAACTCAAGCCAGACAAAATGCTAGCACAGACATGGGGAAGTGGATAAGGAACCCCAGCCTTGCTTAGGAATTATTGGAAACCAATACCTGCTGGGAAGGGGGAGAGTCAGTTTCTTTCAAGAGTATGATTCTTGTAAGGTTAGCCAGACACCAGTAGATGGAAGGACATTTGGGGACACAGATTTGATTCTATAGGCCTTAGTGTGTGTGTGTGTGTGTGTGTGTGTGTGTGTGTAATACAGTACCTGAAATTGGGGAGAAGGGCAATGAAGGGGGTACAGATAGGAGAGAGGATGTCGCCTATAAATAAGTGAATATGATAGAAATTTATTCTACGAAATTCACCAAAATTCAATAAAAATGGAATAAAATACAATAGATAGATGGTTGCTTAAATAATGCAGAAATAATGGAGCTGGAAAGCTGGCTCAATGGTTAAGAGCATTAACTGCTCTTACAGAGGACCCAGGTTCAATTCCCAGCACCTGCATGGTAGATAACAACTGTCTATAACTCCAGTTCTAGGGGATCTGACACCATCTTCTGACCTCTGTGGACATTGCACGAGATGAGTGCACTTATACATGCAGGCAATATACTCATGCACATAAAATAGAATAAATAAACTGTTTAAAAAATAATTCGCAGACAAAAGTAAACAAGGGAAATTTATTTTCCCCATTCTCAGAAGAATTCTGTAGCATGACACATAACCAAAGACTCATTAAGAAGAAACAAAGACAAGAAGCTAGGTTAAAGTTCAATTTTTTTCATGTACCAACACACCATGACTGACATGAATAAAATTATAGACATTTTACCCATAAGTAAAATAATATCAATTAGTTGTAGTATATACAGGCAAAGAATACTTATATGTGTGTGAATTGCCTTTAAATATGGGGAAAATGATAAGTGGGTTCATAGTAGATGAGATTGAAAAGAGCTTTAGTTATCATTCCCTATATGCCCTCCTCTGTCCTGCCCTCCCATATACCACACCATTTAACATCTGGGACATCTGGGTATAACTACTTCACCAGATAAGACTTAACATAAATGACATTATGCATAAAATTCAGTGGGGGGGGGGAATAAGGAGGGGTGCAGAATAGGTAGGGGGGTCTAAATTTGATTAACATCTATTACATGAAATGCACAAAATCTCATAAAAATATTTTCTTCAAAAAGCTGATTTAACCAACCAAACACAGACAGCTCGTCAGTTACTCAGATCAACTCAAAAGCCATGGTGACAGCACTCACAAGTGTCATGTAAGCTCAAACCAGACAAAAATCCCAACCCAACCTGAGGAAATTTTGGCAATTAATTGCTGCTGGGGGAGGGAGTTACTGTGTCTTTCAAGGATGGGGCTCTTGGTAGGTTAACCAGACTCCACACTGAAGGATATTTGGGACATAAATTAGACAT